>NC_085870.1:14918699-15021199 GCF_034702125.1 Engraulis encrasicolus
TGACGTTCTGTCCATCCTGCGACGCGGCCGAGGAGCGCCTACGCTGGGCCAGCTGCGGCTCGCTAGCTCCCAGGGGCTGGGCGGAGCTTACGGCGTCGGTTGCCTTGGTGCTGTGGATGTGGGAGGGGTTTGGGGTGACGGTGGCGCGGTACGGCGAGGCGAGCGTGATGAAGACGGACGACACCATCCTCTTGGGGGGCGCTGCGGACATCATGGTTGCCACGGAGCTGGTGGAACTGGCAGAGAAACAGTATTGGGAAACAGCATGAAGATTAAACATTTACCTTGATACTCAGGACTACTCTTAGCATAAATACACATCATGGTGGTGATAGGTGTGGTGGAGGAACAGCAGGCATGTGGGAGGCTGAATGGGGTGATAATATTATATGTTTTGGGTGAACTGAAAACGCTACTTTTTTCCTGTTGTACTGCACATGGAGTCGACGGCAGGCCTATTCACTATTTGCAGAAAATATTCAACTACACCATAACTACATTGCTATGACAGTGCAGAGAGCCTTAAGTAACAGATTAAGACAGCCATTACAATTTTGGTGCGAGTAAGGTTATCACATAGGCTCTGCGCTAAGGGGTTAAGAGATGTCAGCGTACTGTGAATATGATTAAATATTCTATAGATCATTTAAGTATTGAACTATAGATTATTGAACAGACATGACCTTTTTAAATTAAACTACAGTAATATCAATGTCACCCATTGCCTTCATGTTGTTATTTGGTCCACAGCAGCTCCTTTTTTACAGTGTCAGTAAAATATGTTTTTTTTTCAGTGTTTCAACCGAAAAATCCAAACACCACAGTGACTTGTTGCTGCTTGTTGCTCTTTGGCAGGAAAAAGAAAACTCTCAATTATTTCAGCAGTTGTTTGATTGTCTGTGCTGTGCTGTAGTGTGTGTTGTCTTGTGTGAGCGAGTAGGCCATGGAATATTGTGGTCAAGTAAGCCAACGGGGGGACAAAGGGATCAGTTGTCCCGGGCCCAGGGAGAGTGGAGGCCCAGAATTGGGTCCTCATTAAGTACATTGTATGTATTGGGTAGGGGGCCCTTTCAGATGGCTTTGTCCTGGGCCCGGCCAAAGCTGTCAGCAGTCCTAATTGTGGTTTATCCACATGGCTATTCAGGAAGACAAGAGAGAGGCGGTTCCTTTAGCACCCATTTATGACCAGACAGTTTAACACACACACACACACACACACACACACACACACCACAGGCAGTTTAGTGGAGGACCCACCCTGGGGACCCATTTCCTCACCCCAACTACACACACACACACACACACATGCACGCACGCACACACCCACGCACGCACGCACGCACAAATACACACACACACACACACACACACACACACACACACACACACACACACACACACACACACACACACACACACACACACACACACACACACACACACACACAGTGTCCATGAGCTCTACCCATGAGACCTGTTTCCTCACCCCAACTATAATCATATTTACACACACCATCCCTTCACTCTCTCTCTCTCTCTCTCTCTCTCTCTCTCTCTCTCTCACACACACACACACACGCACGCACGCACGCACGCACACACGCGTGCGCATACATACACACACGCATGCTCACACACACACACACACACACAACAATAACAATACCACCATATCTACATCTGCCAATGCGTTGTTTGCTTATTTGAGAGCAGCCATTGTTACAGAGCTGCCATAAGCAAGTGTGTGAGGAGGATAACCCATAACCCTCTCAGGGCGTAATTAGGGATCCATTGAGAAATGAGATCTGATGTTTAATTTCAACTCACTTGATCTATCCAAACGTGGACTTGACTATGTTTTGGTCTGCCACACAGTATATTTTGCAATGTTGTAAATGTGCGTGCCTCTACCGAAGCGACAGGAGTCACTATTTGTCTTTGGACGGTCGGGGACTAAAGCGACCAAAACAAATGTGAGTGAGTGGGTCACCAGTGCAAATTTCATCGATTAAAAGTCATCTAATATTATGGTAGGTTAATGAGCTATGACGCAGTGCGGCGAAAACCAATTGGAATGTCCATATCTCCGAATGTCACAGGCTGACAAGACAGATCCGTTATGTGACTAGCTAAATCAAACATGTCAATTTCACATCCAGAGCAAATAAAGTGAATTCATGGCGAAGCGTCTTCAACGACCTCAGCTACTCGTGTAGTTTCGGTCGTTTCTGGTGTACACACTCAGTTACTCTGTTGAATTAATGCAGTAAATGTGTGTTCTGTGTATACTGACAGTTTCTGTCCTCCTAAGATGTACTGTAGCCTATGTGTGTGGTGTGTGATCAGAGATGATGGTTTACTGGCGGTTTAGAGGTACTTAATACTATATCAAATATCATATTAAACTATAATAACAACCATGGCATACAAATTTTACTTTAAGTTATTAAAGCCTCTTCATTTCAAATTTTAAATAGGCTATGTATTTACCTCAGGGATGTTGAGTTGTCTGTTTGACAAAATTCTCCCCATAAACCAGTAAGAAACTACTGAAATTAGTTCAATAAAAAACTTTTCCCAACCTTTCACAAATCTACACAAACAATTTGCCTGATCTAACAAGTATGGTATGACAAATGTAGCCTATTATTTTGTTTCAACTGCCACCAAATATTACAATTGTTTCTTTACAGGAACTCACTGGAGGACACACAAAATCCCTCATAACACAGAGATGAACATGCACCCATGTCTAAAAATAAATGTTGAAATGAAGGTCCACTGTATGTAAATAGACATAAGTGTGTATATGTTCAGTGTAATATAGTGCCATTGTAGAGTATAGCGTATACTTAAACAGGGCACAAGTTCAGCTAAAGAATATAAATTACAGAAACACTTCATGCCACAAGCACAAGAGCGCTTCCTCTCCCACCACACGCTCCCTGTGGCCAACTTGGCACCGTTTCACCAAATTCACCATTTTGTCAAAGTATTGAGAAACACACAATAAGTGAGCTCACAGTTTCCTCAGTAAAAAGAGAGAGGGGCTGAGAGAAGAGAAGTGCAGCATAACTCAATATGCAAAAGCACGTCCACATACCTGCTGGTGAGTAGAGCAGTATTGAATTGCCTTCTCCCTGTTCCCTCTCTCTTCCCTCTGTGTATTCCTCCTCCTCCTCCTCTTCTTCTTCTTCTTCTTCTCTTGTCTTTTTCTCTCCCCCCTTCTCTTTCTCTTTCTGTCCCGTTGTATCGCGAGCGGCCGGTCTCTCTGCCCCCTCTATTGTCGCTGAGTGAGAGAGTAGGAGCTGGGGCTGTCGTAGAGCAGAGCAGAGCACAGCGGAGTGGAGCGGACGGCTATCTAGAAAGCCACTCCTTTTCCTCCTCCACCGCTCTCTCACTCGCCTCCCTCTCTCCCTCCCTTTCCCTCGCTTTCCCCCTCCTCTCCTTCCCTCCCTCCGTCTTTGCCCTCCCTCCCTCTCCCTCTTTTTCTCTCCCTCTCTTCACTCCCTCCCTCCATCTTTTTCTTCCTCCCACTCCCCCGCTGCCTGCCCCCCCTTCCCCAATGTGCAGTGACAACACTACGTTCTCTGCCGTAAAAGGTAAACAGTTAATCACTGACAGAGCTCCACTAAAATGCATGACACATGCACACTCACTGCCACACACACACACACACACACATACACACACACACACACACACACACACACACACACACACACACACATACACACACACACACACACACACACACACACACTCTGCATATGAAAGTTATCACAGACATGCACGACTACACCACACATATTAAAGCATACACACTTAGCACACAGTTATCACACTCATACACCCACACGCATACATACTAAACTCACGCATACTACCGGTACATGCATACTCACTGGCACACACTCAGCAAATAACAGTTCTCTCTCTCTCTCTCTCTCTCTCTCTCTCTCTCTCTCTCTCTCTCTCTCTCTCTCTCTCTCTCTCTCTCTCGCACGCACATGCGCACGCGCACACACGCACGCACGCACGCACGCACACTCTACACTACACACACTTTCAGAACTCTCCATGAAAGCATACTACAAACTCCACGCATGCCCCACGCATCCATTGTATTGTGTGCAGTACACACTGGGAAGCATGGACGACTCTGAGGCATGCATGCACATACATGCACACCACGGACATGCACACACGCACGCACGCAGGTACACACACACACACACACACACACAAACGAACACATGCACACACCCACGCGTCGCACGCACACACACACACACACACTCACGCGTTTACAATTCACCCTGACTCACTCCCACAGAGCTTGATTCTCATTAGTATCTACACAGAATTTGTTCAGTGAATAAAATAAGTGAAAATAGGCACACTCTCTCTTTCTCTCTCTCTCTCTCTCTCTCTCTCTCTCTCTCTCTCTCTCTCTCTCTCTCTCTGTCTTTCTCTCTCTCTCTCTCTCTCTCTCACACACACACACACACACACACACACACACACACACACACACACACACACACACACACACACACACACACACACACACACACACACACACACACACACACACACACACACACACACACACACACACACACGCGCCCCCCTCCTTTCCTCTGCTTTATCTCGGGGTATTCAGCAGGATGTGACTGTACCTGCCTTTTCCAGCTTCACTCCTCTCTGATCCTTCTCGCCGAGCGAGGCTCCTTGTTCTCTCCCTCCCTTTCATTGTTCTTTCACTTTACTTCTCTTGTCTCTGTGTCTCTGTCTGTCTGTCTGTCTGTCTGTCTGTCTGTCTGTCTGGATATTAGCCATTATGATATAATCAGTCACATTTACATCTATGTACGTTCACTAATGTGCAATGTCCTGAAAAATAAAGTAAAGTTAAGTTCTCTGTCTGTCTGTCTGTCTGTCTGTCCCTCTGCTTTTCTGCTTTCCACCCCCCAACCCCCAACCCCCAATGTTATTGGCTTTGCCTCTTTTTTGTTTTGCTTTAGTTGCTCCACTAGCATAAACCCCACACAGTGCGTTTTCCTGTTGCTTTGTGTGTTTTATGTTTGGGAACGTTGGAAAACAAAAGGATTACGTCTGAAAAGCCAGGCAGGTCCAGACAGTTCTCAGGTCAGTGTGCAGAGTTTGAAAACTGAGCCTCCATGCAGGCAAGACTCCCAAGAGTAGGCAAACAGGGAAGCAGAGAAGCAGGCAGACAGGCAGGCAGACAGGCAGGCAGGAAGGCAGAGGAGCAGGCAGGCAGACAAGCAGGCAGGCAGAGAAGCAGGCGGAGAAGCAGGTAGGGAGGCTGGCAGAGAGGCAGAGAGGGATGGAAGCAGGGAAGCAGGCAGACAGGGAGGCAAACAGGCAGGCAGGCAGACAAGAGAGGCAGTGGACTGTGGAATTGACATGCAGAGAGCAGCGCAATGCCATTTCATGGATACAAGGATGTTTATTTGTCACATGCATATAAATACGATTAAAGTGAGTTGTCTCTCTTTACTGTGCATAGATGTGAGTGAGTATGAGGGACAAGTGGTCTTTGGTAGAACTTCAGACATGTAATGCATGATATGCATATGTATACTACTAAGCCACTGGTTACATAGGGGGTAATTCAGTCCCCCCCCCTTTCCTGTGGGTTGGGGCTATTTATCAGTGCAATCAGCAGATATTTTGGCTTTGAATGGAGCGTAACCTTGGGAAGGCAGAGTTCCCCTCGCTGCCTCTGGAATCTGGAGAGAAGGAAGGAAAAAAAGAGGTGAAAGAAAGGAAAATAGGGCTGGGGGGAAGGAGGGGAGGGGGGGCCGGGGAAGGAGTAATGGAGTCAGAATATAGCTCCAGATTAATAGAAATGGAATGAGAGAGAAAAATAGACTGAGGGGAGTTCGTAAGAGTGCTGTGTTCAAACGTAAAGCGGTGAAAGCTATGGGGGAGACCGGGTTAAGAGTCGAGAGGAGGGGTCTGGGTCTGGGTCTGGGTCTGCTCGCTCGCGGTTTGGGTCGGGGGGTTGCTGTGTTGTTCCAGGGCTTGCAGAATGGAATGCCACGGTGATGTCAGAGGGGCAGGAGGGAGCATGCCCAGTGATGACATCACCCCTAGACTGCCCTATAACTCCGCCCCCCTCCCCATCACTCTGCCTGCCAAAAGGCTGCAACCAGAGAAGTGCAGAAGGGGCTTTGATGACTAACCCCTCGCTCTGAGACGTGCACAAAAACACTCCACGCTGCATACTGCATTATCACACAAACGGGAGGGATTGCATGGTTTCTATTGTATTCTTTGATTATACCCTATTAATATGAAAGCAATAAATCTAATTCTGCATAAAGTATGCAGGGTCAAATGCGTTTGTGCTACCAGATATGTTAACCCATTTTGTCCTAAGCCCTTTTTGGGAAAGGGTGCCCTCTGCCTATTAAATCCTAAATATCTCAGCCTTCGAGACACACACACACAAACAACAAATGAGTTGCATTAAAAAGCTAGGACCCTCATTTTGCCTTAGAATGTGTTCATTCAGCTCTAACATACCCACATTTTTAATAAAACAGCTCAAATCTCAAGAACCTGAATGCAGCGTATGTGTGTCTCCAGGACACAATGGGTTAATAAGCATTGTATGGTCTTCAATATGGCACACTTATTTTATTCAATGAACAACTTCTGTGTAGATACTAATGAGAGATATTTGTTTGTAGTCCTTGGTTTATCAAGCTGTGTGAGTGAGTCAGGGAGAATTGTGTGTGTGTGTGTGTGTGTGTGTGTGTGTGTGTGTGTGTGTGTGTGTGTGTGTGTGTGTGTGTGTGTGTGTGTGTGTGTGTGTGTGTGTGTGTGTGTGTGTGTGTGTGTGTGTGTCGGTCTGGGTTTACACAGAATTTGTGAGTCACATTAAAAGAGTGCTGGGACTGTCTTTGCGGACGCCAAGATGCCAGCGCATCTCATTCTTACCAGATGTGCTCTTTTCTGGATTTCTCACGATCTAGAGTTCCATTTTGAAATGTATATTCCATGTGAAGTTCAGTTTAGACAGTAAATACAAGAATAAAAAAAGAATCTTAAAGAACGTTTTCAATAACGTTTTAATCAAAAACATAAGAATTTAATATTCACATGCATTTACAAATATTCACATAAATAATTAACCAGCAGAAGAAAACAAACGTAAGTAAGATGAATATATTGGGAACTACATTACATTTGGTATGATATTACTGCTGTAGTCTAGATGAGGTAGATATTTCTGACATAAAGATGCATCTGTTTCAGTTAGATTCTGAGTCAAATTCTGAGGCTTAGACCAGACCATTACAACAAAGGCAGAGTGAATATATTACAGTCACCAGGCATTGGGTTTCACAACAAGAACCACCACTGTCAACATCTTGTTCATGAAGGCCTAGCGGGGTATAAAAAGGCAACTATTACTGTGTGAGGATATTCATCTGATAGCACTGACTGTGCAGGAAGATGATGACCAGATTGAATAGTGACGCTTTGGTAAGCAGCACTACCTGTTCACGTCGTAGTCCTCACCCTGTAGTTACCTCACACCTGATATTCTTACATTGCTTCCTCAATGAAGACTCATCATCATAATCTTATCTCACAAGGTGTTCCATTCTGCTCCTACAATAACATGCCATAAACATGGCAACATGCCACAACTGCTTTGGGTTTTTTTGTTTCCTTCATGTTTGCTTCATCTTTTTTGACTGTAATTTTTATACTCGTATGTACATGAAAGGTGGTCCAGCATCCATATTCACGCAAAAACTACGTATGTTACCTAAACAGGAACACATATTCCAAATGTGTAAGTCAACACTCCCTGCAAGATGATGAAAATTCAAAAGCTATATCATACTGCCACTTATCAGCTTTGTAAATAGTGCAGGACTGGTCATTGGGCATCCAGGGCAAATGCTCAGTGTGTGCTGGTGTTTTTGAGCCAGCTCTCCCATAGCCACAGTGGCCAACATGGCTATACACAAGTATAATATTACCAACACTATATCGAGGGGTGAATGCTATCGCACAGCTTATGGTGTTATATTTACCTACATCTTGGGTGAGGGGCTGGTCTAAGCCTAAAATGCCCAGATCAATTTTGGCCCGGACCGGCCCGGCCCTGTGTGTAAAGCTCTCCATGACATGATAAACTCACCAGATTTAAAACTTGAAGAGGGTATGTGGCCTGGATCATGATGTTGAGTCATCATTATTGCGTTCCCATTCGCTTTGAGTTTTAAATGAAAATATTTTGTATTTTTATGTAAAAAAGGGTCATCATATCTCCATATCCACATGTAAACCATAATACCTAATGAGGTACTACACACACAATTCGTTTTTTCACTCCTCATGACTGAAGAAGATTGAAGAAGAGAAGGCAAATCTTACACATTGGAAAGATTTCTGTCAAGATCTGAGAAAGAAGAAAGAGTAGATGTCCGCACACTGTAGCTCCACTTTGAAAAATGTATTCAGCTCATACAACGTTGATGAAATGTTGTATGAGCGTAGTACATTTTTCAAAGTGGAGCGACAGTGTGCGGACATCTACTCTTTCCACTATCAGATGAGCATTTTGTCCTGCACCTGGCCGCAGAGAGGTGGGATGTGCATACTCATACTCTTATGAAGATCTGAGAAAGAGACTGATTTTCTGTGGCACTACGTTGACCCGGATCCTGTAGTTGAGTCATCGTCATCGTCATGGTATACAGTGCAGAGGCCTCCAGACATCCTCTGACTGCGATGCCACGCCCCGTTACGTGCTATTGCTCCTGATTAATCATTAACGGGTTGCACAACGTCCAGGTCCGCTGACAGAACAGGTTCAGGAGTCTTCTTCAGAGTGCATGTGTGTAGGGGTGTGTGTGTGTACCATAGGTGTGTGTGTGTGTGTGTGTGTGTGTGTGTAGGGGCGTGTGAGTGTGTGTAGGCGGTGTATGTGTGTGTGCGTGTGTGTGTGTGTGTGTGTGTGTGTGTGTCTGTAGGTGTGTGTGTGGGAGTACCGTGTGCATACTGCAGGTTGGATCACTTGTGCAATGTCGTGTCTGTCAAGTTGGAATTCTTTGTTTTTATATTCAAGGACGCACCCTTGATTCACAGAGAGAGTCTGATCCACTCTTGTCACTCAGATTTGGCCCGACGACAGTTGTCATCTTCCTTCTGATGAAAAAAAGAAACCAAAAGAAAAATAATCAGAATACACATGAAACCAAAAGAAAAAGAATTGCAACATGCGTGACACATTCCACCACTCATACTGTACAGTAGACTGGTGCTGTGGAATCAAGTCTTCATTACAAGAGAGTAACGAGGCCTGACTGAAACAATACGAAAGCAACCACAATCACATCGCATACTCAGAGTCAGCCACATAAATAAGTTGCTAGGAGATCATTTTTGACTCAAAATAGCACTCTGCCTTGCTATGTGGGGTATACTTAAGGTCAAGCCAGCCACCATAGGGTGCATTGGTCATGAGAGGCAAAACACACTCACTACATTGTAACATTTGTTGACATGCATTGTCTTAAACAAAGAGTATGTGCTGTTTTGAATGAGTTATTGTACTGTATATACATTGTTACACTGCACACACTAAATTATAATTAGACACAGCCATTTGAAGTGACATGGAATCATAATAACAAAACATAATCATGATAAAGTGTAATAAAGCATTTATTACTTGTAGACAACAAAGGTAAGTGATTTATAAGGAGAGCAAGCCAGTCCAGCTGGGTAAATGTGAGCAATATACAGAGTTAATACTGATATTATACTAAAGTGCAGACAGTGGTGTGCATGGAGAAAGTGAGAGAGACAAACGAGAGTGGATGGTGGCTAGGTGTGGATAACAAAGTGGTGAGAAGTGGTTAGTGAGTTAGAGTTGTTGTGAGAGGTGCTTTTGAGAAGCTCTTGAAAGCAGAGAGGGACGTGCTCAGTGGTGTAGTCTACGTAGAACGCGGGTATACGGAGTATACCCACTTCTAAATTTCAGGGATTTCAGTATACCCACTTAATATTGATTGATCCATTGTTTTGAATAGCACAAATATATACAGTATATCCACTTCATAAAATGCTCAAATATACAGTATACCCACCATAAAAAAGTAGACTACACCACTGGACGTGCTTGTTTTTTATCATTTGGAAGCACGTCAACGGTGCGTACGGTTACAGTAGAGCACGTGGTTATGTTTTCTCCACTGTACCACAAGAATGTCTGCCGGGAACATAACTACGTATTGCTGACTGAGTCCTACGCTGTATTTTCAACTTTAGACATTACATTACACTTAGCTGACGCTTTCATTTATTCAAAGCGACTTACAACTATTATTTTTCAGGGTATTGGTTACAGTCCCTGGAGCAATGTGGGGTTAGGTGCCTTGCTCAAGGGCACTTCAGCCATGGATGGAGATGTAGGGAGAGGTCAGGGGGGATTCGAACCGGCAACCCCTAGATTGAAAGACCAACTCTCTAACCACTAGGCCATGGCTGCCCCTTTAGACATGAACGCACATCACACAGCAGGAGATCTCTTTTAGTGTAACTATAATGGTGACACAGGTGACTCTCTCCAACCTTAATCATGTCACAACAATGACACAACCATCATTTCTGTCGAATTTAAATAGAATCATAATGGCCATCACTAGTAGATAATGCATCTCTTAGCTTCTTAGCTTCTCTTAAGGCAACATATAGAACTCAATTGTGATTTCAAAACAGCAGGTGTTGCAGTCTGTGAGTTATCTATGACTAATACTGGCTGTGGTTACCAACCTACTGTCAGTCTGTCTGCCTGTTTGCCTGTCTCTCTGTCTGTCTGTCTGTCTGTCTTTCTGTCTGTCTGTCTGTCTGCCTGTCTCTCTGTCTGTCTGTCAGCCTTCCTATCTGTCTGCCTGTCTGTCTGCTTGCCTGTCTGTCTGCCTGCCTGCCTATCTGTCTGTCTCTCCATCTGTCTGTCTTACCCACCTGTAGAGCTTCCTGCTGCAGTAGTCCAAGTGAGGTCAGCAGACAACCTCCCTCCCTCAGCAGGAAGAACACCACCTGGGTCAGGTCTGTCTCTACCTGCCTGTCTGTCCATCTGTCTGCCTGCCTGCCTGCTTACATGTCTGCCTACTTGCCTGAGTGTCAGTCTGTCCATCTGTTGGGTGGTCTGTCTTACCTGTGTTGCTTTCCTATGCAGCAGTCCCAGCGAGGGCAGCAGACACACCCCCTCCCCCAGTAGGAAGAACACCACCTGAGCCATGTCAGTGTACCCCCCCACCATCATCATGAGGAAGAAGAGGGCCCCCACCCGCAGCCCTGCCGAGCGCAGCAACACCTCCCCCCTGGGGCTGGACTTCTGGTCCTCTGGAGACGGAGAAGACAGAATACGGAACAAGGTTATTCATTGGCCTTTTTCCACGATTGCATCAAACAGGTTCCATTTTGAAGCAAAGCTGGAAAAACGAATACCGTTTTTGGTCCATGTGTCATCTGATCATTCAAGCATTCCATTTATTGGTTATGTGTATAATGTAAATGTAATACTTGAATGATTGGATGATTCATGGACAGTTTTCCATGAGGGTCAGTCCATGTATCATCCATGTATTGGTTATGTACTGCATACTACTGTAAATAGACCCTGCCGTGACCTCATGGTAGGGCACTGGGCCTGGGTCATTTTTGCTGAACCTTCCCCGTCTCTCTCTCTCTCCGCTCATTTCCTGTCCCTCTGTAACTGTCCTGTCACAATAAAGCCATAAAAAAGCCCCAAAAATATATTTAATGTATACTATGAATAGAATATTATAATGATCAGATGATACACAGACCCCATGAGAAACAGTGGGGTGTAAGTTTATGTTTATGTCTTCAGATGCTACTTGTCCTGCTTTAAATACATTGAAAGGGGAGACAAAACAGTTCATGTAGGACTTAAGTGGACTGCTCTTCCTCTGAAGAGGGAAACACAGTGAAGAGCAAGGTCAATTAAGGATCTTAGTGGTCATTTGGATAGGAAAATACAACACATTAAAATTTGAACAAAACATAACATTAACCCGTTAAAACACAACGTTATACATTTGCTATTACCAGAATGCCAAGGACCAAGTGCATTACTAAAGGCCTTGGGTATTTCATAGTATTGTAGTACTATGGTAGCTAATTTTTCAATGTCTATTACAGCGTTCCACTGGTGGAACAGCATGCACTATGGGGCTACCATTGGTAACACTTTACTCTACTGCTCCTAATTATATTAGGTAGCGTGTAACAGTATGTAATAATGTAACTATTATGAACTTGCACTGTACCTTATGGTCGGGGTTAGGTATGCACAATGTAGCAGTAGGCCAGAAAAATAGTGTTACCTTAACATTTTCAGGGCAATCCTGCTTTTATTTTGATCATATACACCTCTTTTGTAGAGATACTGAGATAGCCTACTGTCAGGTTGTCAGACATGTCTTGCATTTAGTACAGCTAAATAATTACTTCTGCCGTATTTGACTGCTGAACAAAGAATGTCTCTGGTTTATACATCTGAGAGATCTGGTGGCGTGTATTCTGATCATGACATGAGCTTTACATGATTATAACATCGTACACACCCCCCTAGCTCGACACCAATCATTAGAGGAGTTATATAAGGTGCAATCCGAATCAGGCAGGGCATATCCTTTAAGTCAGTGTTTCTTAATAAAACATAAATGTATGGTTATATTTTTGATGTTAGAACAAATGGACAAGAGGATTATTTAGGCCAACAGACCTACGCCACATGTGTAAACTCAGCTCCTGTCAAAACAGCCAACTGGTTTTTGACTAACTCACGGATTGACAATGGTACACCAAAAAAATTGGGTAACAATTAAATGGCCATACATAATTGTGGGTCCAAGACCATTCCAGAACCACTGCTCTAAGGTGATGATAGATTCTCATAGAATGATTAAAATAGTTTTGTATTGCTCATCCAGGTTCTCTTGATAAATGTGTTCCCCTATGTCTTATTACCTTCACTGTGTATTGGAGAATGCTCCCACCCATGGTTCCACTGGGTTTAGTGTAATCTGTGAGTTGATAAGATACGCATATACAGTCACCTGTGGTGCAGGTAGACCTTGACCAGCTGTTTGGTTCGGAGATGTTTGTGTAAGGTGTTGGTTGATTAAACAGTTTTTTTTCATGGCTGGAGTTTCTCTTCAGGTGAAATGCAGCCAAATCAACGGCATTAGAACACCAAATGTAAGACTAATGTTCTACGTTTCATAAGTAGGCCTATTTTTGATGTCATATACACACATTGGCAAGCTGTTACACACAAGTACACTCACGCACACACGCACGCACACACACACTCACACACACACACACACCCACTCACACACACACACACACACACACACCGAGCATGTCCAGAACCTCAGGTCATCCTCCCCCAAAACACACACACACACACACACACACACACACACACACACGCACACACACACACGCCCTCACCCTCACCCTCACCCTCACCCTCACCCTCACCCTCACACACACACACACACACACACACACACACACACACACACACACACACACACACACACACACACACACACACACACACCCTCCCTCCCTGACTCACCCAGCATCCTCAACAGTAGCAGTATGTAGCACACTGTCATGGGTGTCCAGAACCTCAGGTCGTCCGCCCCCAGCAGGAAGTGCTCCATCATGGTTGCCACGGCAGCTATGATGCCAACGCCGAACACCATCACCACCCAGCGCCTCAGAGTGGGCAAGAGTGCCGCCCCGCTGGACACCAGGGTCAGGCACACCCCGCACTCCCGCTGAGTGCAGTGCTGTGGGAACAACTGCCCCACGTGGGACTGCAGCCGGCGGGCCAGGCTGGACAGGAAGTAGCTGAGGGCAGCGGCCAATAGGAGGCTGAGGCAGCGGTGCGGGGCCCCCGCGTGCAGGAAGTGGAGCGTACAGGTCAGGGAGCAGCCCAGCGAGAACTGACACTGCACCAGTAGCTGCTGCGTCACCTCCCGGGCACTTCCCTACAGGACAGAAACAAACAAACAAACTCAAGTCAAACACTACTGGTGAGCAAACAACCCATAGACAACTAGGAGCTGCAACATCACTTCATGGGGCACTACCCTAAAGGACAGAAACAAACAAACAAACAAACAAACAAACAAACAAACAAACAAACAAACAAACAAACAAACAAACAAACCAATCTACTTCACCAATATAGAATGATTAATTTACTTCTCATTTCTCAATCATATAGCCTCCAGGATGGATTAATGAATAAAGCTACCCAGGGCAACAAAAAAATTGGCCTCCCAAAAAATATGGGAGGGGCATTTGAAGGAAGTGGAGCGTACAGGTCAGAGAGCAGCCCAGCGAGAACTGGCACAGCACCTGTAGCTGCTGCGTCACCTCACGGGCACTAAAGTACAGAAACAGGGAAAATACAGTTTAACCAACATAAAATGGCCCATTTAGTTATTCATGTAGCCATACAATCTAGGGTTATATAATAAAGAGAAAAAGAAAAAACCCTGCTCAAACAAACGTATCTCGGCCATTTTGTGAAGTTTTCACAAAAAAAAATGGAGAAATCAACTGTAAGCCTCGTGGTGCCTTCACGTTATTGCTCGTTTTTTCGCGGTTGGCGCCTGTCGATTTAAATCACTGCTGATAAATAGCCTACACTCCTGACCGTAGGCCTAACTTTGATTCAAGTTGTCAAATGGCCGAGATTCACGAAATGGCCGAGATAGGGCTCGCTCAAAATGTATTTGGGGAAAGGGATGGGAGAGGTCAGGTTGTCCTGGAGACCTGTGGTCGTTGGGCCTGTTCTCAGTTTGCCTATACATTACTATACCCTTGTTTAGTCTACTCTACTCAATTAGTAGCCTACTAGTGCAGTAGACACATTTAAATGAATCTAGAGGGAAATGAAGGAATTTCAAAAAGGGTTTGATATGCCTCACTTAGTTTAATGGTGGAGAGAATCCGCTGTCGGCAGACTTTATAATCAAGGACTACGTCAACATGGTAATCTACAAACCTAGGCAGAGTTGTAGGGGGATGAGGGGGGATGCCATCCCTCTTATAATGAAAATGGTTTAAAATCAGCCCCCTCAATGAAAATTTACAAAAATCATCCCCCTCTAAAACAGGCATCCTTTCTTCACATATTGTGTTAAAATTGCACTTTTTAGCAACTATATTTTCAAAAAATTCTCAGGGGAGAAACCCCCGAACCCCCAATAATCACAACCCATCTCTGACCATCCCCCCTGCTTTGATTTTACAACTCAACCACTGCAGATATTTGATGCAGTGACATGAAAAAATGTCCCCATCTGGGATAAATCTGAGACAAACGAACCTGTCAGTGGAATGAAGGCTGCAGTGACTCAAGAATGATTGGTTGGCCTATGACCTCGCCCTGTTGACCAGTTGAAAAGGTGGGCTACTTTGGTGATGAATGATGACTGTGTGTGTGTGTGTGTGTGTGTACGTGCGTGCGTGTGTGTGTGTTTGGGGGGGTGCTGGTACTTGGGTAATGACGACTGTGTGTGTGTGTGTGTGTGTGTGTGTGTGTGTGTGTGTGTGTGTGTGTGTGTGTGTGTGTGTGTGTGTGTGTGTGTGTGTGTGTATGTGGTAGTAGTAGTAGTAGTACAAGTGGTAGTGGAATCCTACCTGTCCAAACAGGAGCAAGGCTAGAAAGACCCTGAGGCAGAACTCCAGAACTATGAGGCAGGACAGGCGCGGCCCCACCATGGACAGAAGCCCAACCAGGAGGGCAAACTGGATCCCGTTGCTGAGGTGACCGATCGACGACGTCGTGTCATCTTTTTGCTTTTCAGAAGCGCCATCTGCTGGTGACTGTCTGAGGTGCACAAGTGGAGAGAGAGAGAGTAACTGAACTTTATTGATCCCAAGGGAAGATTAAGGTGTCAAGTAAGTAGCTTACATACAGTATAAGATACATGATGAACTTAGACAAGTAAATGAACTGTAAGACAAGTAAACATAAAGCACACATACACATACAAGCAGGACAAAGTCAAGCATGTTACACAAGTCTTTAGAGCAACTTTTGTTAGTCGCTTGGGGGGAGATGTTATTAGTGGACTTTATGGGGTGGGGGGGGTGTCGTCTTTACACACAGTGGCATCACATTACTGTACTCCTAGCAACATCCCTAGTAGTGGGAACAGAAGACTGAGGGGGATTTTTTTTTGTAATGGACTTTCACAGACCCATTTGTTCAACACTGTCACACTTTTAATTGTAGCAAAGCTGAAATTACAATGATTGTATTGTTTTTGTTGCGTAACATCACATGCATGGAAACTTACTTTGTTGTATGTATGAAGAGGCAGACTCGCAGCAGATTATATACCAGTGATACTCCACATGCTCCAACTACCCCTGGTGACACACAACATTCAACAAGCAGACATGTATTATTTTTTTCTTAGCTGTGCTATTCAGAACCTACTTCATCACAGACAATACATCTGATCGCTTGAGACTAGGATATGCAGAAGCTGTCAAATGTTTGTGAAGACACTAAAATGGTACATGGACTGCATTTATATAGCACCTTTCCACTACTTGGAGCACTCAAAGCACTTTACATTGTATGCCTCACATTCACCCATTCACACGTTCATTAACACACAGGTGGCTGTGGCTGCCACATGGGGTACCATCCTGCCACCAGTAGCAACTTGGGGTTAAGTATCTTGCATTGCAACATTGATGGGTCAGTCAAAGCAGGGCTCGAACCTGCAACCTTCTGGTTGCCAAACAGCTCCTCTACCACTTAAGCCACCAGTAAGTTGTTACATTGTAATAATAGAACTATGCGGTTACACTGTACTTTTCAGATAAGCAGCGAACGCACAAATTCATCAGATCACTCCAAAGAGTGATTTTCTTTTTTTTTCAGCCCGTGAAGCCAATATCTACTTTAATAATTGTCATCATATTACTGACTGTACTGCATTGTTCATTACTCCATTTGAACTTACACAATGTATTCTGATATACAACACAGATATACAGTACACAGATACAGTACATCAAGTCAGCATATTTAGCAGTGATTTTCATATTCAGCCTGTGAAGTGATTGAGTAACTCACCTTGCAGTACAGCTGCCAGAGGATCCTCCAGTGGCAGCCATGTCATGATCGTACTCACCACCATGATTTTACAACAATGAAAAAAACTCAACTGGCCTCTGGTACACCTCTTATGTCAAACCAGTGATTCAGTCACTGCGGATCCTTTCATCAAATCACACAGTGCTTTTGTTTTTTCAAAGATGAATCCCTCTTGTTTCACGGCTGTGATCGTAGCGATCATGTTACCAATGCATGAACAGCTCTCCCCAGGTTCAAAGGTCAGGGTGTTGCTTAACGGAGAGATAACTATTCTTTCACCTCTTTCTCTCTATCTGGGCTGCTCAGCCCTGTGCGTTAACAAATAGTTTCACCTAATTGCTAAGCTGACGTGACTCACAAGTTTATCAATTTACCTTCAATTCCTTCAAGATAAGTCAAGTATCCATATTCTATTCAACTCTACTCTTATATTGGCCGTCAAATACAGTAATACCACACACTCAGCTTTATCAGAAATTCTTTATTAAAGTGAATACATTTTAAAAAGTTAGATCAACTATTACATATAATTAGTTTTACAATTATAACTTTTTAATAACATCAAATATCAAACAAAGCACATAAGGCTCGATAAATGCTTTTATACATTCTGTTAGTCCATTTGTAACTTAAAGAGAGCTTTTGTCTTGCCTATGGCGATAGCCAGGCATACTGGGAAGCTTGCCTCTATTCATAACTTAATAATAATAGCCTTAATTCACAGCCATAGTATCAGCCCAAACCCAAGCCCAAGCCCTGCAGATAAATTGTAGAATGATATGGCTCTAAAATATGCAGTTATAGTCCCTGATTTAACATTACATTTTAATATTGAAAGACTAAAAACAACATCTACAGATGTGTTTGTTGTTTGCTAATATACGGAGGTGCAGTCCCTGAATTGACATCACATGTGCTATAGTTGAAGAAGTTTAAGGCAAAAGAAACTCCTGAGTAGGCTACTTTAAGAGCAAAAGGCTTCATTTTCGAAAAGGCTGATAATAAAAACTTCTTGGAGACTTACTGCTCTTATCGCCCCATTTTTTCACTGTCCATTGTAGAGCATTCTCTCTCATATTGTCCATAACCAGAGGGCTCCATTCCATGTGGTTCACGCTACGCCCCCTACAGTCCTGCTGTCAAAATACACTCTTAGAGCCCACAACTTCCGGGAGAGCAGCTGGGGTAATGGAATGCCATCTTCATGACTCCAGAAGATTGTCCGCAAAGCTTTATTATGGGATGCAATGGGGTCGTCATGACAGCAGTTGGTTACCATAGCACCTGTGGGACTCTGATGGGAAGCACAGTCGTGGGGTTGTCACGGCTGCAGCTGGCTGCTACACTCCTTGCAGGGCTCTGTTGATTATGGGATGTCGTGTGGTCCTCATGACCCCAGCTGGTGCCGTTGCGTGCAGGGCTCTGTGTTGTGTATTATGGGGTGTCATCGCGTGGTCGTCATGACTCCAGCTGGTGCTGTAGGGCCCTCTGCCTCATCAGATCCCAGAGCAGCATGCTGAGCGTTGTGTGGGGCGCCAGCCGCAGGAAGACCGGCCCGATGCCCTTATACAGACCCAGCAGACCCTCCGACTGGCTCACCTTCACCATGCAGTCCATCACACCTGTATACAGCTGGCCCTGCGGAGAGGGGTCAGAGAGGGTAGAGAAGGGTCAACTTTTGATTGACACATCAGAAGGGTTAACTTTTGATTGACACAACAGAATTAGACTTTATAGTAGAATTGCAGTCGAAGTCTCTCAGTGAAGATACACACCCTTTTCAAGCTCCTAGAAGACCTTATGAACGACTAAACCTCATTGCCTACAACTCAGATCTTTTTTTATTAAAGGACACTTCCAGCCATTTTACAAACACATCTCATCTGTTTAAGGCCAAAGAAAGTTGGCCAAGGGGAAAATCGTGGGAATTTTTCATGGAGGCTGCCTTAACCCCTTAGCGCAGCACTATGGCTCTCTGTAATGTCATAGCAATGTTGTTATGATGTAGGTAAGCATTTTCAGCAAGTGAATAGGGTCGCCGGCGACCCCAGCTGCAGTAAGAGGCTACGTTTGGCTCTTGTGTGCATTTCCATTAAAGGGGGTGATACTGGACAAGCTGATTAACCTTCTCTCAAGCTCTTCATTTCTGTCAAAACGCTTTTCAGTGGATAATTACTCCCCCCACCAACTGTCCTGGCGGGTCTGGAGTCAAACCAGCAACCTTTGGGCTATAAGCCCGACTGACACCCTAACGGTTTACCCATGACAGCTTTAGGAATGGAGGAAGGGTGGACAATGGAAGATGGGGGGGGCACAGGTGGCGGACAGAGGAGCAGGTGAAGAGCTATCTTGGCTGGTTAGAGGAGCGCCGCTTATGTCAGCTGACCACTCTGGCCAACTGGCCTCAGGACTGTTTGCTTTTCCACTATTGTAAGCACGTCACCGGTAGAATGAATTTAGATGCGGTCACACGCCTCCATACCAGTTGAGAATATTTTGTAGATATTTAAAGATGCACCTTTACATAAGTACGATGTTCCACGCCAAATACGATGGACACAGACACACAGGCAGGTGACATGGAATCAACTGTGATGCAGCGGAACTTTTGGGACGTCACACAGATAAATTGTTGTGTGGGTATGGAGCAGTATTTGGAGTGGAAATTGTAACGCATCCAAAGAGGCGACAGGTACGCTCACACTTTAACTCTTTCAAAAGGAGTGTTTTGGCACAGCATGCTAAAACATCGTTGCCATGCCATGGCTAACCTTGCCCATGGAGACCACGTTTCAAGTTCAGCCTGGGTCACTGGGTCACTGGGCCACCTTCACCTCTTACTACTTTTCAACCTACTCTCACAACACAACGGTCCTATCCCAACAAAGGCAACTACCCTTCTCCAACCCCTCCATTGATCGTATTTTATACTTTTTTGGCTAGAACCTTTTTGTACCTATATGGGTTCAAGTCCAGCCTGGATCACTTGCCAACCCTTTCCTACCTCTATCTCCACCTCCACCTATTTTTCTATCTACTTTCACACTGTCCTGTCCCAACAAAGGCAACCACCCCTCTCCCCCACTCCATGCTTCTTATTTGTATACTTTTGGGGCTAGAATATTTTGTCATCCGTATATATACACATGATGTGTGAACTGCTTGACCATCTTTAATATTTTTTTTACATGATTCATTTGTATAAGAAGAGGAGTGATAAAAGAGAGAGCTCAAAATCAAGCCTCAATCGAGCCTACCATCAAGATACTGTGTGTGGCTTTTTGCCAGATAGGACGGTTACAAAGCACACAGGAAGTGAGTGGGAGAGAGAGAGATATCCCCATGGGCATGCACTGTAGCCTATACCTGTATGTGATCAGGTGCACCATACTACGTAGTCCTGCAAGCCTACCTTTCTGAACTCGTCCACTGGTTGGTTGTAGAGTCTGGTGCTGATGACGTCAAATGGCGTCATCGTGATCGTCACGGCGAGACCACTCATCATGGCGGCCGTCAGGGCGATCAGCCAGCTGTTTGGGCTAAACCACTGCAACACAACAGAAGACGTATAGTATATGAAGCGTTAGATACATTTTATTTTTTTGTTTGTTTATTTATTTCCTCTAAAATGTAAGTAACATCTTTAATTTAAAATGACTATAGTATGTTGTGTTCTGGAAAACTTCATTTTGACTCTACGGAATGTGCGAGGCCTACACTGCCCAACAAGACTCTTGGTTAGAGGTCTCTTTGTTTTTACCATTATAAGATTGTCAGTTTTGTCTGAAGGTACAAAGAAGTTATTGCACATTGCCTTGTAAAGCAGCATGCCTGAGCACCATAGCAGCTACTTTGGCCCTGCGGCTCTAAATGCAGACCCTTTTCTAATGCCTACTCATCAATCTTTAAAAAAATCTACACAGCACCTGAAATTTCCTTTAGGTACGCTGAACACTGAGCATCACAGCAGGACTGTGTGTGGCACTCGGTGTAGCACTGACTTCAATGTGGGATCCACTGTACTATGCTGACCAAAAGAGCTACTGGGACTGTTAGTACTGAGTACTGACTTCTGTGGTAGTACCAGAGAGAGTAGAGAGAGAGAGAGGTTCCATGGACCTGGTCATGTTAGGTGCCCATAGCAACCTATTACATTGGCATATCTCTATATACTTAAAGAATCTCTGGTAGTACTACACCGGGCAAAATGATGGGCAGGACAGCAAGTACAGACTGTTGTGTGGGCTGGGAAGTATAATGCTGAGCTCCAGGGTTTGCCGTACTCAGCAGTACACCTTTGGAAGTCACTTTATAATAGTCTGCCAAATTAAATGTAATGTAATTTACTGTATGTAATAAAGCTTGAGCTGCCCTGTGTGGGAACTAACAATTTGAAAAACAGGGTATGCAGTACAGCAGTACAACTTAGCAAGTTGTTTTGGATAAACTCATCTGCCAACTGTAATGTAAAGTAATGTTTTGCACTGACCTCTGTGTGTGAGACGTACTCCTTGGCTGAGCTGAAGGTGGCCAACTGGGCAGCTGAGCCCACCATGACCCTGGGCACCGCCCCATTCACCCCCCGCCACAGACCCTGCACACCCTCACGACGGTAGATGGAGAAAAAGGCACTGGATACACCCTGCAGAGAGAGAGAGAGAGAGAGAGAGAGAGAGAGAGAGAGAGAGAGAGAGAGAGAGAGAGAGAGAGAGAGAGAGAGAGAGAGAGAGAGAGAGAGAGAGAGAGAGAGATAAATAGAGAGATAAAATAAGGCGCTACATACAGTACCTGTGAAATATCTGGGGAAAGGTCTTAAATTTAGAGGAAGACTCAGCATGAGAAAATTATTTAAAACTCTGTCATTGGATGGCGGCCTCAGGCAGCTTGTGTATGCCGGTAATTATTGTTTAGGTCTCTTCTACTCTGAGGCGGTTTCATGCTGGCACAACCATCTGCTGTTTAGGGTCAATAGACCATTACCTACATGGAACTCTGTCTACCTTGTACTCCTCCTTGTTCACTTCACATTTGCACTAGAATTGATTGTTTTCTTTTACTCCTTTACTCTTTGTTGTAAACAGATCTCATTACAAACGCATTATCCATTTGTGTAGTGAATTCATTCAATTCAATTCTAGTGTGTTCTATTTTTCTTTACGTCACAACATGGCCATTCATTTTCACCATACAGACCAGGGCTAGGGGTGGGCGATATGGCAAAAATGAAATAAAGATTTTTCAGCATCAAATCTTTATTTATTTATCTATTTTACATAATCTTCCAAAAACAGGCAATTTTGTATTTCACAGGTTCTGTGCACACTTTGCAAATTGCTGATTACAACTGCTGATTTCTGATGTCCATATCAGAGCATAGACCTTTAAGTTATTGGCTCATTGGCCAAAGCGATCTATACGAGTTCTCCATTTTGGCAGATTGTCTGTGATCTCTACTCGTTCTTATTCTTCACAATTAAATACCATTAGAACGCCTATTTTATATCTACTTCTACCATCTGCGGTGGTCTTAAAATAGCAGCAGCCTCTGTGGTGTTGTAACCAAATTGGCAAATGAAGCCTTGACTCCAGCCTGATGACAAAGGAAGCACATTGACTGGCAGCCAAACATTCTTATGAGACCCGTCCTGAAGTTAATTTACAGCTGCTTCCCCACACTACATCAATAGGGGAGAAAACTGTATCTGTGAAGTGATCTAGTGCTGACCAAAGTTCACCTCAAAGACAAATGAGGCCACTGTACAAGCCAAAAGCTGCCTGCACACACACACACATGTATATACTTCCTCCTAGAACACACACACCTCTTTTGGGCCCTCTCTGATTGGCTAAGGCTGTGCGAATAGGAGAGGTGTGGTACTGTATGACTGCAAGGCATTAGTCTTGTGTTAGGAAACACATGCGCCGCAAGCAGCACCTGTCTAACACGTTCAGATATAGGCCAGCAAGTTAGAGGCCTCTGGCCTGAGAGGCCATAGAGAGAGAGAGAGAGAGAGAGAGAGAGAGAGAGAGAGAGAGAGAGAAGGAGAGAGAGAGAGAGAGAAGGAGAGAGAGAGAGAGAGAGAGAGAGAGAGAAGGAGAGGGAGAGGGCTGCTGCTCTTGCGGCTGACATCAATTTCCACCATTATCATTCCTACACCAGAGCCAAATATTGTGCGTACCTGGTTGGTGTGTGTGTGCGTGTGTCATTATTGCTTAAGCAGAGCCAAATAAATGTGTGTGGTTGGTGTGCATGCCTGTGTGTCTTTATTTTCCACCTCCTACTATTCTTAAATCATATCCACATGATCTCTGTCTCTGTGTGTGTGTGTGTGTGTGCGTGTGTGTGTGTGTTTGTGTGTGTGTGTGTGTGTCTAGGGCTTTCACGATAACAAATTTTGCTGGACGATAAATTGGACAAGAAATTATTGCGATAAACGATAATAGTCTTCTCATCATTTTCAAAAAATATAATAACAATGGCATAAAAATGCGAATGCACCCTTTCTAATTTTGAAAGCATCGCAGCAGGGGGTGCTAGATAGAGGGGTAGATAGAGAGATAGACAAGGTAAACAGACTGAAAATTAAAAGTATCATTGCGCTGAGTGAAATGTGCCTATCCATATTCAGTCTAAGAGAGAGTGACGAGGAAAACAAAGAAGCATGCCATAACTTATTGTGGCAAAAAAGTTATCATGCTTGTAAAACGTATTGTACAATATATTGACTTATTGAATATTGTGACAGCCCTATGTGTGTGTGTGTGTGTGTGTGTGTGTGTGTGTGTGTGTGTGTGTGTGTGTGTGTGTGTGTGTGTGTGTGTGTGTGTGTGTGTGTGTGTATGCGTGTGTGTGTACTACACCAATCTACCTTCGTGAGGCCACTGCTATTGGAGGACACCCACATGCTCGAGCCGTCGCTCCATGTGGAGCCCAAATCCTAGACCCCACATGTTTTGACCCCTTTTGCTGAAGAAATGATCAGCGCCAGCCAAGATGAGCGACTATAAGGTAGCCTAGGATTAAGGCTAGGGTACTAGTAGGGTAATGTTTGTGTAATATGACATCTGGTTACATGTGGCTGGCTGGTGTACTCTCCTTTTAAAATGTGGGTGGAGCTTAACTGAAAACGGCTCTTTACAGCACCCAGAGAACAGAACAGAACAGAAGCCCTCAATATGAGAACACCCTGAGCACTTCACCAATAGTGTTCACCATGATGTGCCATGTACATTGTGTGACCACAGTGATGGTGTGGCACACGTGCACGCGCAGATTATGTATCCCTCTGTTTGTCGGGCACTTTGGCAAACACAAAAAAATGACCTCCTGCTGAAAGACACACAGCACCTGTTGCCGTTTGTATAGTACAGTGCTCATAAGATCTCAAGACCTTGTATGGAGGTGCAGTGGTCAAAAGTTCCTGTTCATGCGTTTACCTGGTGGTTGTGTTGATGGCCCACAGCAATGGCCTCCACTGTTTGGGCTTGAAGATGGGTCTTAATCTGCAAGAGGGAAAACACGAGACATTGAGACATGCAGATTGTCATGAGTTATACAGCATATTTCCTATTGCATGCAAAGCTACATCCTCCAAGTCATGGGACATTGGCAACATTGCAATGAGACATTCATATTCCATTGTGCATAGATAAGTATCTTCAGGCATACTGTACAAACATTCTTGTGCACACATTTTTGTGCATATATAATGTGTATATACAGTATATATTTACTTTGAGCATATACAGCATACATGTGCCTGTAAACAGGGCTTAGTGCATATGCAATGCCTCTCCCAGTGCATATAAAGGACCAAGCCCTGCGTGTGTGAGAGGAATGCTTCTGTGGTGTGGTAATTCTGTTTTAACATATGCTCTACCCCTCCAGTCAGAGACAATAAAAGGGAGGCGTGGTTGACGTTTTGCCACGCATTCGCAATTTCGTGTTACATAACACTAAACTACAGGTTACATATGAAGAGCTTCTTTCCAAAATGAGATATATCCATTTTGGAACATTTTGAGAAATTGACACTTTTGTATTGGGCATTCCATTGAACTGCTTTGCGAAATGCATTTTATAGAGGCTTTAAAAAGTATGTTCTCAAAACATTTGAATGGCAAGAAGTCAAACACAGATGATAGGACTTCTTAACAGTCAATTACAATATTAAAATGCAAAAAGTCAAAAATGGTGGATATCTCATTTTGGAAAGAAGATCTTCATATGGAAACAGGCAAAAGGGGAGCCTGCTCTGCTGCAGCACTTCTCTCTGCTGAGTCTGACTGTCTTATTCATTCTTACGTGGATTTTTTGCTGCTTCATACAGTACAGTAGGCTCATCGAACTTCACCTTTGAGGAGTAAGGAATTTCTAGAGGTTCTTCTAGAATTGTACTGGAACACTCTACAGTTCCCATAGACGTCTGTGTTAAAAATCTTGCAAAGACATTATGACATCATAATGAGAACTCAAAATTTTGGCAAAATTCTAATCACATATTTGTGATGGTACTCCTCAAAGGGTTAAGTGAGTCGTTCAGACCCAGTCACGGGTGTGAACTTGGTGCAGTCTCCTTTACTATCTCTCTGCCCTCTTACTCATACGATGTGATCTCCGAGCAAAGCATGACACGGAAATACGCATAGACCTATATATTTGTGGGTCACTCACGGTGAAACGCATAAACAGACACAACACACTCGCGTGCACCCACCCACCCACACACGTGCAGACACACACTTGGGACACTTGCCAGCACGTTTTGGAGGACACCCTTAAAATAGATCCCCATATCCCATCTGCATCCCATCCCTCCCTCTCTCTCCCTCCCTCTCTCTCTCTGTGACACCTGAGACGTGTGGCATAGCAGTCCCGACCCGCCATGAGGCGAGGGCAGTGCGGGAAGGGGCCGTATCGGATGTCATGGCCACATTTAGTGGATGCAGTGGCCTGGCAACGGGCCGGAGGTGGCTGGGCTGACCCAGATACAGAGAGAGACAAAAACACACACACACACAAGCACACACACACACACACGATATCTTTGTTGTGCCCGGGACTAAGTCTTCTGAAAGTGCCATCTCCCTGGGCCTGGGACAACTGGCCCCTTTGTCCCATCCACCCCTGTCGGCTTCCCTGCCTGCACATGTGCACACACGCACGCACGCACACACACACACGCACACACACACATCACTGAGTGAGCGGCACGTATGAATATTTCAAAGGCTAAAGTGTGATGAATGCATGGACAGGTGAAGTGTGAAGTGGACGTCAACAGCAACTGCCATGTGTATGGCATGTCACTTCGCAGAACTACTGTACTAGGTGTCCAGTGCTCAAAATGGCTTGTTTACATCTTCACAACCAGACTGTAACATGGTAGCATATGGTATGTACGTGCGAGAGGGCACAGTTGAAGCAGGAAAAAAATGTCAGGTAAGGAACCGGTGAAGTATGGCGAGTAATTGTTAGGCCACTGACATGTCACCTGGTGGTAGGAACTGGTGAAATAGTATTATATATTCATATTATATATTCATTATATATTCATCAGTGCTGTTAAACACAGTGGTTTACATTTCAAACGTTAAATGGTAACATGCTGTATATGTCTGAGCCATCTCATTCCTCCAGGTCATCTTAATGAAAAGTATTGTTGTAGTAGTAGGACACTGGACTTATATATATAGGGTACCTCATAACTGACAGAGAAAAACACAAAGTACTTTGAGGGATGTCAGCAGCAGGCCTCATGTCACCTTACAGGACACCGTGTGCGGTAGTGCCACTACTGTTCAACACAGTTGCTTACATTTTGACACCCAGAGTGTAAAATGGCAACATACCGGTAGGTCTATGCTATGAGCGGTCATAGGAAAAAAAACAAATCTTATCCAAGGGTTGGCAACACTGCAATATGACTGTCATGTCATTTGACAGGGAAAAATGGCAGATGACCTGCCTTTGAGGTACATCATAGCTGACAGGAAAAGACAAACATGATCTGAGGGACGGCAACAGCACGATAAGCCGCGGCAAAGTCTTTGGCATGTCATCTGGCAGGACCTAGTGTCCAGAAGTGCTCTTCAACACGGTTGTTTACGTTTGTGCACTCACATCACTGTGGTCACACAATGTACATGGCACATCATGGTGAAGACTTTTGGTGAAGTGCTCAGGGTGTTCTCATATTGAGGGCTTTTGTTCTGTTCTCTGGGTGCTGTAAACAGCCGTTTACAGTTAGGCTCCACCCACATTTTAAAAGAAGGGTACACCAGCCAGCCACATGTAACCAGATGTCAAATTACAAAAACATTAGCCTGCACTTTAGCCTTATCCGTGGTTAATTTATAGTCAGTCATGTTGGCTGACGTTGATAATTTCTTCCCCTTTAGGTCACTCTTTTAAGCCTCTATACTCTCATCTCTACTCAATTGCTAACCATAGAGTAATGTGAAGGTTAAGGGTGTTTCTCTAATGACAAGTAGCATTTAAACGGCTTATTGTGATCCACTTAAGAGCACGGAGTAGAGAATTCCTAACATTTGTCAGAAAGCTTCCATCCACACTTACTAATGCATACATTAAAGGATAACTTCAGCAAATTTCAATATGCTGTTGTACTGTTCACGCTGGCTACCCTTGACTTGTACGCTGGCTACCCTTGACTTGTCAGTACCCGGTGATGCTGCATTTTTCGACTTTCTCAGATCCGAGATTACAACTGCATGTCGAAATTGGCTAAAGTTATCCTTTAAATCAATCATGACACCTCTTTCCTATATCATTTTACCTTCTTTTTTCTAGTTGCAGTTCCTCAATTGGTCATTAAGACTGGATTTAACTGGAACAAACCAACACCAACAATAACATTGGTGTGCAAGTAAAAAGAAAGACTCATTCATTCAGATTCTGCTAGTCGTGTAAGGTCTCTACGTTGTCAGGTAACTATAAACTCGTCTACGTTGTCAGATAAACTCCAAGTTCTTACATTAGAACTACAGCTTCAAAAGAATTCCAGCTGCTTACACATTGGTTCTTTTAAACTGGTCACAGATACAATTGTACTACTACTGACAGGTTTGCTCTCCCCAGGTTGTATTAACCCTTGCCTTTACTAATCACTCTTCTGTTTTCCCCCATGTCAGCTTATACCCATGTTCCCTTATCCACCCATCCCAGGTTATAAAGATCCCTGAGGGTACCATGCCAGTTTGTACCCATCCCAAGTTATACCAATGCCAGACTGTACTCGCCCATCATCTACCCATGCCAGACTGTCAGCACCACAGGTTGCACTCCTGCTTGATGTGTCCCTGCCAGGTCCACACAAAACCCAGGTCCTCCTGTGCCAATCTGAGGCGTACTAATCACAAGTGTGCCAACAGACATACCCATCACAGGTGCACGAACACCACATATGCCCATCTCAGCTCTATCTCTGTTATACCTCCGTTATGTGTCTTGAACTTGTCTTGTTTTTTGTGAGAATGTGAGTATGAGTGAGTTTTTTAACATGGACAACTACTCCTCCAAAGCCATTGCCCATGCTGGGACAAATCAAGTTACAACTACGGTACTACTGTACTACTCACCAGGTAAGCAGGCGATGCGACGAAGGCTCCCAGTGCTCCAGCGACAGCCCCGGCCAGGATGTTCCCCCCGGGCATCTCAGTGACCCCTCCGACCTCCGCGTACGAGTAGAACCCCAGCCTCACGCCGTTCATGAAGCCCTGGTACAGCAGACCCGCGCACAACCCCTTCTGTAAGCCCCGTAGACCGTCATTCCTGCCCACCACCCACAGGGCCTGCAGCACCCCTCGGTAGTGTCTCTGGTAGGTGCCCCGGGTCCGCAGCTCGCCCTGGAGCTGCAGCCTCGTCTTCACCACCTCCAGAGGGTTGGTGAAGACGCACGCCCCGCAGCAGGCCATCGCCCCCAGCCCGAAGTCCAGCGGGGGCCACAGGTGAGGGGGCCGCTGCATGGAGGGGGGCGGCGAGCGCATCATGGAGGGCAGAGAGTGGTGGATGGTTACCTCTGCTGCTGGTGTATTAGTGAAGGGAGAGTCGACGGCAGTTGTGGCTGTTGAGGTGGTGTGATAGGAAATGAAGGGAGACTGGACAACTGCCGTGGTGGTGGTGGTGGTGATGGGGTAGAGCTGCGCGTCTGTTGTCATATTACGAAAATGTGATGGTGCTGCTCTGACGTCGTGCTCTGCTCCGTCACTGTCTCTGATGTCATAGCCTAGGTGGTGGAATGGGGGAGTGTTGGATTTGAGGACCCACAGTTTGCGAAGCGTGTTTGTGTGCAGATCTGTGTGTGTGTGTGCAAGAGGGTATCTTACAGCCAACTATGACAGTCCTTGAGGTCTGTGCCAACACTTTGCTTTAAGGCAATGTGTAAACCCTGAGTCAGTCAGTTAGTCAATCATGTGCAATCTGAAGACACGCTGTTCTAATGACAAGCTCTTCTGTCATGTGTGTTTTTTTCTGGAAGTCAGCAATCTGGGTCTAAAACCACCACCACACTGACACAGCAGAAAAGTGCAATATGGCACGTTTCAAGTCCAGGTTCCTGGTTCACTATTGCCAAAGTGCCTCCACAACAATCTGCCTCTGCAGTCATCAGCGTGAAGCAACGCGAGTTCTGTTTTGACACTTCTGTGTCTAGCTCGGTCTTGTCATCTGGCTCCGAAGTGCCACACCGAGGACTCCACCATGGTTGTCAAGGGGTAAAACCAGAAATCCGCAGGGGTCAGCGAGTGCCTAAACAGCCGACACAAGAGAATAATATGCCAACTCAGGCGTATTTCCTGGAACTTTCATTGAACAACTCTGGGAACATTTAAAGTTGGTTTGACAGAACATGACCAGAGATAATAATTCTAACATTTCACCACTATCACAGCTCCGAGGTTTACCTCGTATAAACGCACTTTGATAAGAGGTTGAATGCATCCTGTGTAAACAACACAGAAGTTAGCCGCACAGCAGCGGGCACGCGGTGCACTTTAAAATCACTATGCAGCATAGGAGTTGAACAAACCACTGTGGGAAACTAATCAAAACTTGACAACTAGTTCAAAACAGCTTTTCCTGAATCATGCCATGGCGTAGTCCGCACAAACACACTTACCTCAGATGTTGTGTTCGATTTCTCTCCTCTCTGACACTGCAGCAACCAGACGGTAAACATGTGAATACAATGATACTTTCCAAGGCCCAGGACCCGCCCACAACAGAGGTGTCTATCCAATCACGTGGGTGCCTAACAATGCCCTTCCCCCTTTCCCCCGGGTCCAACCAATCCCCACTCCTCCCCCATGTCTGGCTTTTGCTATAGAAATTCTCTGGGTAAAAGGTTATGGATCCCAGGGAAGGGGGTAGTTTTTATGGCCTACATTAGACGATGTTATTGTTTTGAGGAAGGCGATATGTCGAGCTGGTATACGTTTATTTGTGTTTCACACAGTGGGACATTTGCATGTGGCATTTCTCCAAACAAACATCAACACACAGGCATGGAAAAAAAATGGAATTCTGTATACTAAAAGTATTACTTTTCATTTTGCATAAAACCTTACCCTACACACTATGCAACATTACCCAAGTGTTTGCATTGGGTAATGGAAGAACTGCATCGAACCATTCCCTACAGCCAAAGAGAATAGGTGTGGGCCTACTACTGTTCTCTTCTCGTGTTCACTGAATGAAGATGGTATTACATGGAAATCCATAAGACCAGCATCAGTGGTGGAATAATTGCACACAGGGCCCCAGGGCAGACCACCTATAGGGCCCCTCCATACAGTCTGCCATGGTCATAATAAGGCCCCCCAACACCAATACCGAAGGGCCCCGGGACAAATGCCCTGCTTGTCCGCCACCCCTCCCCCCCATAGCTCGGCCCCTGACCAGCATGGCAACATGGTGTGGAATGTCCTTTACCGTTTCGAGAGTTGCTGCAATGCAGTGCTGTTTGGGTACAGCAGGTGTGGTCAACAGAGGACACTTAGTCCAATCATACAGCACACACACACAGTGGTAGTTGCTTAGAATAGCTAGTTAAGCAGTTGCTTAAAAGTTGCCCACCCAAAGACTTAGATAGCAAAATGACTTGTTCTTGGATTTTGATATTTTTACATTTCACTTCTTCCCCAGGGGGACCATGTCAGCTTCTGATTGATGTTCAAAGGGAACACTGGTGGCTATACTTCTCTAGACCAGGATGAAAGGGAATCTTGACAGACAAGACCCAACACACTGTAGAAGGAAGCTGGAGCAGCACACATGCAATTCTTTTTTTTCTTTTTAAAAATTAAAGTTATACACTTGACTAAAAAAGAAAAAAAGAATCGCATCTGTGCTGTTCCGTCTTTTCCCCTTCAGTTTAAGAACTTTTGTGCGTCTGCCGTTGATGCACTAGATGTAGATGCGTGAACAGAACACCGAAGCGTGTGAAGTTACTCCTTTGTTTATGACCCGACACATTTGAAATCAAAAGGTACAGTTAAGACATGGAGGCTTTTATTATTTGACTTTTGCTTACAGTTCACTTAAACACCCCGTCATCATCATCATCATCATCCACCCAATGCCCTTCTCAGCCACCATCACCCTGCGCGCGCACACACACACACACACACACACACACACAATCAATACCCGACACACACACGCACACATGCACTTTCACTCGGAGTGTTCAATGTAAACAATGCAGGTTGAAAGTGATAAAAAAGCAAGGTAGTAGTCCACTGTTGCTCACTCGTCCGCTCTCCATCCTCCTCTTTTCATCAATCCCTTGCACAAAGAAAGAGTAACACACACAATCATTCACGACACACACACACACACACACGGCACACACACTGTGTTATACACTAGAAATCAAGCACTTTTGCACAAAAATTGTCACCCTTCTTCTTTTTGCACACACATGCACACGAGCGTGCACACACACGCTCGTACACATGCGCGCACACACACACACACACACACACCCGAGGAGGCGGAGGAGGTCCAGTAACTTCAGAAACAAGGTGTTGTCTTTGCGTCTAGTCTTGCATGGGTTTTAGTCTTGTTTTAATGTGGTGTAGAGCAGAGCAACCCGGAGATGTCTTCACGTCATATAATTTCATATCATATCCTAATATCATGTCATCATGTCTGTATGTCTGTTAGAGGTTAACGGCGTAGGAGAGCTGGAGATTGAACAACAGGGTTTAAGTGACACATCATCATCATCATCTCTTGTGTTTCAGGGAAACCTAAGTCACACCCTCTACTTCCTGGTTCATGGGGCATGGGGAGTAAAACAATAATTACTGGGCTTGAAATGAGTGGTTTTTCGACACCAATCCAAACCTTGGACCACCACAAATCCACCAGGACTCGCCTCGTTCCCTTCCATTCATTTTTTTGCAACTTATTGCCCCATGAACCAGGAAGTAGAGGGCGTGACCTAGGGTGCCCCATTCCACCAATACAACCTCCCTGCTGAATCCTCCGGACTAAACTCCTTAGTCCATCCCCTCCTTCATGTAAAGGCCAGTTTTAATTCCCTTGTCAAGAGGGAACACCCTTCCAACCCCACACCCCAAAATCATCCCCCCTCTTCCCCCCTCCCCCTCCCCACCCCATTCCAAAATCACCCCAACACACACTTTTTTCCATTTCTTGTGGTGGTGTCCATTGTTCTTTTATATTCCATTCCATTTAAAAGCTTTCCGATTCCGAACACCACACCTGAAGCAAGTTAGTGTCAGTTTGTTTGTTCGTTCGTCTGTCTGTCTGTCCATCTGTGGGTCGATCGCCCCCGTCCACAGCACTCCACTCCACTCCACTCCACTCTCTCACACTCGTCTGCACTGTACTGTCTGCTACATTACCTTTTGGCGCGTACAAAGTACAAGGCGTTGGTTTTGGGGTAGTACTTGACGTTCTGTTTCTTGTCCATGAGCCCCCCGAATATGATGAGCTCGCCGCGGCCCTGCACCACGGTGTGCAGGCTGGTCTCGGGGGGCCCCGTCACGGCGGGCGACGAGCCCCCGCTGCCGTACACCCTCCAGGCCACCGTGGCGGCGCTCTTGGCGCGCGACACGTCCAGCACGTACATCTGCATGGGCTTGCAGTTGAGCGACTGGTAGAGCGGCTTGCCCACGTTCAGGCTCTGGGGCGGGTGGTGGCCCAGCTGCCGGCGCGCGATTGGTGGGATGGCGTGTCCGTCAGCGGAGGAGGCGGAGGCCTGGGGAGGGCTGGAGGAGGACGAGGCCGAAGCAGGGGGGAGGGGCGGGCTGGCTGACGATGCTCCTCCTCCTCCTCCTCCTCCTGACGTTGCTGAGGCCGCGGTCACCGAGGAAGAGGAGGATGCTAAGGAGACTGCAGAGGAGGAGGAAGAGAGGGCTTTGACGGCCTCCAGACCTCTGCGGAGCGCCGCGGGGGATACAGCACCAGGGGGCGTGCGGGGGGAGGCGGAGGAAAGGGGCGGTGGCGTGTGGAGCCCATTGGAGCTCAGGCCTTCTGGGATGGAGGAGGAGAGAGAGGAGGAGGAGGAAGGAGGAGGTGGAGGAGAGGAGTCCCAGCTGTAGTCCGTAGGAGGGTGATGGGGGTGATGATGGGGGTGGTGCGGGTGGGCGTGAGGCCGTGAGGGTGGGGACGCGGCCTGGGCGGGGCTGGTGCGCGGCGAGGGGGAGGAGCCGTTGAGCAGGAGGGGCGGCATGGGGGGGCTGTCGGGGCCCTGCAGCGGCGACGCCTGCTGATGCTGAAGAGGTGGCGAGGAAGACGAGGAGGACGGACTGCCCTCCCTGGCTCCGGAGCGAGGGGAGGGCCGCGGCCGCAGCGTGCCCCAGCGCCCGTTCACACAGGGGGCCTCCTCCACGGAGCCCAGCACCACGCCTGCCGCCCCGCTCCCGCTGCGCACGGGCGACTGGGAGCGCAGGGACGGGGGGTCGGGCCCCAGCGGAGCCGGGGTGGCACTGATGGGGGAAGGCCGGGAGTTGAGGCTGGGGCTCAGGGGAGCGCGGCCCGACGGGGCCTGGGAGAACACCACCACACACTGGCCCACCTGGAGAGGGGAGGAGGGGAGGGGGGAGAAGCATAGAGGATTCGTCAGGCGTCATATACAGTACACAGATGTTGAATTATTTAATTTCAAAGTGGGGAATAGATTACTCTCAGTTTCTTTTTATTCTTAAAAAAATGGGTGCAATCTATACTCCCAACATTGTCTTCTTGAGTACTGTCTTCAGAGATGCACCAAAAAGGAGAGCAGAGTTTGGATGGTAACTTGATTGTCATATGGACAGCTGTCGAATCATTTGGTTCAATGTAGGGAATATATCACACTCAGTTTCTTCTTCATGAATAAAAAGAAAAAGAGAAAAAAAAGAGTCTGTCTGAGTACTTCAGAGACACACCAAAAAGGGAGAGTGCAGAGTTTGGATGGCAACTTGATTCATTTGGTTCAGAAACAGGAAATATTTTGAACAAATCCTTTACATCATCACGCAAAACTGGTTGTGAGGCAAGGTGATGAGAGGAGAGAAGAAGAGAGGAGAGGATTTGTCCAGAGTAGAGTACTAGGATAGAGTGAAGTAAAGTGGAGCAGGCGAGGACAGCAGGGGAGAGGAGCAAATGACCAGAGGCCAGACGAGAAGAGGAGAGTAGAGGAGGAGAGGTGAAGAGGAGATAAGCGGAGAGGAGAGGAGAGGGCAAATGAAGTAACGCCCGACCGATATATCGGCCCCACCGATATATCGGGCCGACATTTAGCATTTTTGGGATATCGGTATCGGCCATACTTTCCATAAATTTCCACCGATAAGTTTGTATAACTTTCACAACCAATTTTGCAGCCGTTTCGTTCTGAATGCATCTTCTATTTTGCTCTCCCCACTTCGGGTCCATGAGAGTTCATTATTATAACATATTATTTATTATGAACAATATTTCTATATATCGGTTGCACATATCGGTTATCTGCCTCCCATTTCCATAAATATCGGTATCGGCCCTGAAAAAAACATATCGGTCGGGCCCTAAAATGAAGATTCCATCCTCACCCTGCATGCTGGATGGCACCACAGCTCTGGGGCTCCATGCTCCTCATTCTCCACCCGCAACTGCTGCCATGTCCAGGAGGGGGAGCCCATGTGCAGCAACCACGCATCCTTCAGGAGCTGTGGAGAGGGAGAGATGGAGAGGGAGGAGAGAGGGAGGGAAGGAGGGGTATGATGGATGGAGAGGGGAGAGGGGGAGAGGGGGAGAGAGGGAGAGAGAGAGAGAGAGAGAGAGAGAGAGAGAGAGAGAGAGAGAGAGAGAGAGAGAGAAAGAGAGAGAGGTATAACAGGTATAAGAGATGGGGAGAAAAAGAGTGAAAGTGGAGGGCATAGCGAGCCAGAGAGAGAGGGAGATGGGAAAGCGATGGAGAGTCAGACACACAGACAGACAGAGGTAAGTCAAAATGTACAAAATGTGCCTGCAGAGTATTTGGAGGAAAAAAGTTGGGTTTGCTCTGTCACTTTCAGTCAAGTCACTCAACTGCATCCGCCTTGAGCCTACGCTGCTCGGTTTTAAAACACAGAGTTACACCCATGGCAGAGGCATAGTTAGAATGTTATATAAACAGCTGGATGGCATCAAATCATACGGTTACACAGCTATAGGAAAAAGCCATAATGAGAGCTGCTAGCCAACATGTTGAAACAGGCAAGCAGGCGAGGCACCCCACACTGTGCAGTAATTGCCATCTTGGAGCGCTGTACACAGGAAACAGTGCAGTGTTAATCCAACACTAAGGAAGCTGAACCAAGTGTTAAATCAACAACGCTAAGGAAGCCAAACCAACAATGTTAATTAAACAACACTAGGGGAGCAGAATCAACACGGTGAGTGTTAAATTAGACTACCGGGGGGAGACGTGCGGGTGGTCTGGATTTTTCCATGTTTATGGGGAATATATGCCTAGATTAACGACTCTTATCTGAACGACCTCATGCTTAACTATGATCTATACAGGCGCACACGTACAGCAGAGTAACTTGGGTACAAGAAGGACTTCCCAGCTCAGCAGTTACACTACACACTGTGCTGATAACAAAGGGTGTTATCTACATGACCGCAGGCAAGATCAAGAGCAACTAGTGGGTCAATATGCTTTGCATACCATTGGAGAGAGGAGATGGAGAGATAACCAGGAACAGAGGGGGGTAGAGAGAGAGAGAGAGAGAGAGAGAGAGAGAGAGAGAGAGAGAGAGAGAGAGAGAGAGAGAGAGAGCAGGATGAAGGCCGAATCTATTTTTGAGTGAGGTCAGCACTCTTGAAATCCTTTCTTTCAGAATGTTTGACCACTGAGAGTGAGTGTAGTAACAGTAAGTGGATTGGGGTTAAATGCTGTGTGTAGTACGAGTCAATGGGAGTGAGTGTGGTGGGGTTGAGTGCTGTGTAATAATAATAATAATAATAATAATAATAATAATAATAATAATAAGTTTCGTTTTATATAATAGCGCCTTTCAAAACACCCAAGGACGCTTCACAGAGTGTTGTGTTGCAAAGTGTGATTGTGTGTGCGCGTCAGTGTGTGAGCATGTGTGTGAATGCGTGAAAGTGCTTGTGGAACTAGCAGCCATAAGCCTCCAGGAAGAGATATGTCTTAAGGTGTTGCTTAAACATGGCCAGTGAAGGGGCATTCTGGATGTGGTCGGGCAGATTGTTCCAAAGAATGGGAGCAGCAACATGGAAGGCTCTGTCACTGGTGGCCTTGAGCCTGTGTAGTGTGATGGGAGTGGGGTTGAACGCAGTATGAAAGTGTGTGGTGCAGTAGGCTTTGGTACTGTGTGCTACAGGTCAATAGGAGTGACTGTGGTGGGCTTAAGTGCTCTGTGATGCGGGTCAATGGGAGTGGTGTGGTAGAGTTTAGTGTTGTGCACTGTGATGGGAGTAGTGTATTGGGGCAGAGTGCGTTGTGTTAGAGTGTGTTGATTAACCAAGTGTTAAATCAACAACGCTAAGGAAGCCAAACCAACAATGTTAATTAAACAACACTAGGGGAGCAGAATCAACACGGTGAGTGTTAAATTAGACTATATTGGTGTTTGATTAACTCTAGGGTTTAGTGTCGTGCACTGTGATGGGAGTAGTGTATTGGGGCAGAGTGCGTTGTGGAAGAGTGTGGTGTGGATTGTTGGGAGTGAGTACATCACAGCACTGGGTCCACCCCAGCCTCCCAGGGTGAGTGGTGCAGTGGTGTTTAGTGCCGAGTGGTCAATGCGAGTGTGATGTGTTGTGGGTCAATGTGACTGGTGTGGTGGTGTTGTGTGTTGTGTTGCGTTGCGTTGTGGGAGTGCGTTAGCCTGGCGATGCCATCCTATGTACTTACACCCAAAGATTTTTGGCTCCGCACGCCCAACCCTCCTAGCTCGGTTCGCTCACGGTTCTGCCAATCAGCAAACACTTGAGAACGGTGACGTAGAACTAACCCGTAGAGTCCATTACTGATTAGTTTATAACTGACACTTTAGTCTTGTTATTTGTATGCTTTGGCAACACTGTATCGTAACAGTCAAGCTAATAAAGCACAATTTGAATTTAAATTTTGAATTCAGAACTCCAAATGAATTTAAATTGCAGAGTAAGATCAGACCATCTCCCACCCTCCATGAAGACAGATTCCTCTTAGCTTTTGCCAGACTGTTTGACGGCGTCAACAGTCGGCATTCGTCCAGTCTAGGAGTGAGTACTCACAGCATTAGGCCCACCGCAGCCTCCCAGGATGAGCAATGTCTCGCTGTCAATCACGATCTGCAAAGGACAAACAGAGAAGTCAGCAGGACAGTACAGATCAGAAAGTAGGACACAGGGTGGAGAGAGAGAGAGAGGGGGGGGGGTGATAGATAGAGGAGAGATAGAGAGAGAGATAGAGGGAAATAGAGGGTAGTGTCTAACTGTAGGCTGAAAACAACTACATCACAAAAACAATGCTATGATATAACACAGTCTTCTGTTAGTCTAGGATTAGGACTTAACCATTACCATTTTTGTTCTTAACGCAGTGTGAGAAACGGAGAGAATAAGGGAAGGGAAGGGAAGAGGTGAGAGAGTGATACGAAGGACTGATAGAGATGCAGTGAAGGAGTGAGAGAGAAACAGTGAGGGAGTGGTAGAAGTGTTCCAGACCTGTGATTGGCCTCCTCGGGGGTGGGGGCTCGGCCCGGTGATGGTCGGTTTGGACCAGGACCACTGCTCCAGGTCCAACACCCACACCTCATTACTCCTAAGAGGAGAGAGAGAGAGAGAGAGAGAGAGAGAGAGCGAGAGAGCGAGAGAGCGAGAGAGAGAGAGAGAGAGAGAGAGAGAGAGAGAGAGAGAGAGAGAGAGAGAGAGAGTGCAAGGCGAGAGTGCAAGGCGAGAGTGCAAGAGCGAGGAAACAGTTAAGAGGGAGAAAGGGGGGGGATACAGAGGAGGAGGAAGAGAGGAAGAGTGAGAGAGAGAGAGATGGAGGGAACGAGAGAAGTAGAGAAAGAGAAAAAGAGATGGGGACAGAGAGAGAGGGATGGAGGGGGGAGAAAGAAAGAGAAGGAAAAATGGAGAAAACAAGCAGCGTAGAGAATGTGTTAATCAGAGGCAATGGAAACATTGACACAACGCCTGGCACATGTTGAGGCAGAGAATGTTGCAAGAGAAGGTCATAATTAGAATATTATATAATTCATACTGCATATTTTCACAGTAATATATCAAATTAAATGCAGGCCTTTGGGTGTGTGGGTGTGTGCGTGTGTGCGTGTGTGTGTGTGTGTGTGTGTGTGTGTGTGTGTGTGTGTGTGTGTGTGTGTGTGTGTGTGTGTGTGTGTGTGTGTGTGTGTGTGTGTGTGTGTGTGGTCTTGGATACTGGCAAAATGAAGGCACTGCAAACACTGCAGATGACTTAAGAGACAACAGACTAGAGCAACATCAATAAACGGATTCCCATCCAACTTTATAATGCGCATTTTGAGAATATGAATTGGAAATGCTGGCCATCTGGGAATGCTTATGCAGCACTATACGAGCACACTCACTGGTAAACAACACATAATGTTATGTTTCCAAGAATATAAAAACATGTAGAAATGCCCATCTTCTTTGAGAATGTGAATTAAATGCCCTTCTGAGAATGTGAATTAAGACACAACAAGGCTGGACCTGTTTGATGACGCTCACACAAAGACTACTTGTTATGCAATACCTGTAAAAGTATAGTCACTGGTAGGGGTGTAAATCACAGCGTCCATGACGATGCGATTCTATATCGATTTCTTAAGGCAGCAATTTGATTATTTTTGATACCTATGCCCCACAATACGATTTGATTAGATCGTCGGCAGTACGATCAATGCATCGATACATATTATTTATTACTTACACTCCTAGTTGCTGGTAATCACTCTTTTGTGTGAAATAACAAAGAATGCAAAGAATTCATCCTATACCACACATGTGCAACGCTGATGCATATACTTCAAGTTTACTGGAAATTCAGGTTGTGCTGCAAGTGGTACCGTATGTGTCTATTAGCCCACACGTTCCAACACTACATGCTCCAGGGTCTTCTGTGGCTTTACACACACTCGCTGGAACACGCCAAACCAGACCACAACTATGTATGCAATGTGTGAGTGCGCTTTAGAAAGTAGGCCAGCGGCAGGCTAATGAGTCTGGAGTGTAGTGTGGTGGGTGGGAGAGTGAATGACTAATGATCCCCTGTATCCTTCCTCATCTATAGCTTATACCAGTGCTTCCCAACCAGGGGTACGCGGACCACACAAGGTACAGGATCACACTGCAAGGGGTACGTGGAAAAATGTAGTAATAACAAATGCATGGAGCATAGTCACACATTGTTAGAGGATGTAGAACACTAAAGAGTGGTGCTCCTAGCCAGGCCACGCCCTCCTAGTGAGACAACACCTTCAGCGTTGCTACTAGTCAGGTCAAGAGCAATGCAAGTACTTTCTGAGCTCCCGAAAAATCGGAAACTCCTCCCTCTTTGTCGGGAAGCAAGCAACCATTACCAACCATGCCGTTTGGGAAATATTAATTGTTATGCTCTTGGCCAGACCAAGTCTCGAAGAGATTTGAAAATCGATGATAATCAGGCTAGGGTGCTCATGGTAGAACACAGAATTGCTAAGTTAGTAGGTACACAACACAAAAAAGCTTGGGAAACAAACACTAGCTTATACTGTGGTGCCTTTGAAGAAGGCAACCAGCTCCACACTGCACCAGAGACTGTGTGGTGGGAGGGAGAGAGAGTGACAACCAGCATCTGCAACCGGCACCACATTGCACCAAGGACTGTACCCTGCAGCTAAAGAACTAAACCATTCGGGAGGCGAGTCAGTGTCAGCTGAGTGAAATGCTTTGTACATTTTTAAAAAAAAAACTTAAAACCTTTCAGTTCAGAGGATGATGATTAAAGCTACTGATGCAACAACATCCGTGAATTGCATTTTATTTACGTTAGCCATCTACAATGTCATTACCCATTTACAACTAACTAAGTTGCTATCTACCTTGCAACTAGCCCGATTGTCATAGACTTTCAAATCTCTTTGAAAACTTGGTCTGACCAAGAGCATAACAATGAACATTTCCCATATAGTAATAAGCAGGTAATGTATTGGAACTTGGACAGATGAATACGTTATGTCATCTACTGTATGGAAACTCAAGACAGACGGATATGTGACATACAGCACATCTACCAAGATTATCATGTCTATTAACCCATTTTGTCCTAAGCCCTTTTTGGGAAAGGGTGCCTTCTTCCTATTAAATCCTAAATACCTCAGCCTCCGAAGGACATACAAACATGAAATGAGTTACATTTGAAAGCTAAGACCCTCCCCTTGCATTGTAATGTGTTCATTCAGCTCTAACATACCCACATAGTAAATAAAACAGCTAAAAATCTCAAAATCCTGAAAAACCTGTACATGTGTCTCCAGGACACAGTGGGTTAATGTGAACAGACTTGGCATCATACGTACATCTGTCGCGCCCCTAGAGAGCCTCCGAACACCACCATGGTGCTGCCGATGACGGAGGCGGAGTGCCCAGCCATGGGAGGGGGCCCGTGGGTCGTCACGATGCAGTTCCACCTGGACAGGTAGGGGTGGGGGAGAACAAACAGTCAACACGAGACAGAACAGTTGAAGGAGACAGAACAGTTAACATCAATGGACTCATCAATGTATGAGAGAGAGAAAACGTTATGTTGCAAGAAAATATACTTATTTTACCAAAAAGAAACAATTCTGAGAGTTTTTGCCAGTTAAGATCAGCTGATTCAAAGAATTGGCTGGGGCAAACACAAGCCAGGACTTATACTTTCTGTATCCGGCATGTCGTAAGTACTGCACTTCTTCCCCTATGTGCTTTTTACACAATATCAAATGTACTGTATGCCATGCCCTTTGAGGCTATTCGTTGCCAAGTTGGGACTAACCAGTTTTTGGAGGGCGAGTATGTGTGGATCTCGTCGAAGAACCTCTCCGGCTGGTGTAGGGGGTAGGGGCTGGGTCGCGTCCAGCCTCCAAACAGCACCAGCAGGTCCTTGTACATCACCAGCGTGGCGCCCGCCTTGGGTGACGGGTACGACCCTGCAGACGACAGAAATACATATATTTATATTTTTAATCATTATGTATACCTGAAATGTGCAAAACTACTATTTACTATTATTGCAACGCAAATACCCCCTCCTTCCCTACACCTGATTAGAAAAAAAAAATTGGATGGGGGTCGGGTTTTGGTTCCAGTTCGAGGTTGTTTGCCGGGCCTTCCCTGCCTCTCTCTCTCTCCACTCATTTCCTGCCTGTCTAACTGTCCTACTAGATAGCAGGGGTGTAAAATCCCCAAAAGTAAAAACTATGGCCCACTTTGGAAAAAAAAAATGTGTGGGGGCTGTCCTGTCGCCTCGGCTTGAAGTGTTCCTGACGCATGGCAAAAAGTGTTTCTGGTTGTTCCCCGTTTGATGAAATGAGCAAAAAAAAAACCCTACTTTCCTTTTCTTGATAAAGACATGCATTAGCCCTGCCTATGAGGTGGAGATGCATGCAGTGGATAAGATGCACTAAGCCAGTGGTCCAACCTTTTTTTTTTGTGGAACAAACGCCCGCTTCACCTGCCAACACCCCCCCTTAGTATAACCATACCTACAATTATCCACAAAATGCATAAAAGCATAGATGTGAAATCACATCTGATATATTTTTTGTGGGTGGACAGCTGAATCTATATCTACTATTTCTACTCACCAAATCATTCTGCATGCACCTCCTGAATTCCTGGCACATAAGCAAATCAGGTAGCACAGGCACACGGGGACTATTCCACCCCATGGGCCGATACTAAGAAACTGATTCGGTAGTGTTAGGAATGGCTGTTGTTCCGATAAATTAATCTTTTGGTGCTCCGCCTTTTGTTGATGTATTCCCCTTTAACAGAGCCTGGTTGGAGAGGAGGAGGTCGGAGGGCCAGCTGGCTGATTACAACCCGAATAAGTGGGCTGGCCGTTCCTGGTGTCACTCTCTCTCTCTCGGCACGCCACGCTGGTCAATCACCGGAGCGCTTGTGTTACATGCCAAAACTTGTTTAAAAATAAATATATAATGTCAATGACGCTGCGGTGTGGTTTATGTTAGGGTCGCCTCAAGCCAGGCGGTCCTAACAGTAGTAAACCAGGCTTAGTTAACCATGAAGTCGTAAACCTGCTAATATATGTGCCTGCAGGCATCATTTAATAAAGAAAATTTTAACTCCAGGCTCTTCTATTAGATGATTTAACTCTACCACAAGGTTAACTTAACCTCATTTACTACTGAACCAGCTTCTTAGTTTAGGCCCCAGGTGATCAAATACTTGCTTTTTTTTTGCCCTAGTGTGGGTCACGGCGTCAAAGAGCCAAAAGCAAAGCGGCACCCACTGACCGTCATCCCACATGACAGTCTGTTTTGACACCTACAAAAAGCGACATCTGCTATGTCAACCAGACACAAAGCTTCTGTTGTGAAAAATAAACAAATAAAGAGCTCCCTTTCCGCCCTCATGTAGACAGACAAGTCCTGCAACCAAAACAACTCTTGACGCCGGGGACACATGCAAGTGAACTTTGCAAAGCAAAGCGAAATTCGCCATTAATTCCAATGAGGCGCATGTGGGGCAAAGGCAAGCGAACAGGAGCGAAGTGAAGCAGAAATATTTGGTCAAGTTTAATATTACGAAAACGAGGAGCTATTTTCGCCTGCGGCAGTAAGTCAAATCAACAGCCGAAATGTTTAAATCGATTTGATTGTTGATTCATTGTCAACCTGTTTCCTGTTGCGCGTATCAGAATTGAACACTGAATTCCGCCTCGCTTCGCTCCTTTTGCCTCCATGGTGTATCTCTGTCTGGCGTAAGTCTAACCAAAGATTCTCTATTCTAAGATGCATTTAGAACGTCTCTGGTCTAACCACAAGACAGCGATGCGTGGCGTGGGTTTAGAGTGAGGACACCGACAGCACTTATGTCTTTAAACACACTTCTCTTCATGCTCCAATACTAAATGCATACATCTCATGAGGACCCATTGCCACACTTCTCTTTATGATCCAATACATCTCTTAAGGAGCCATTACCACACATCTCCTTCTTTACGATCGCCTGGGCTTGCCTATTGCCATCCTTATTCAAGACTTCAGCAAATGCTGAACACAACAAATACTAAACAGCCACACAAGAATTTACCAGCCCTCAGATGACATAATCTCTCCTGCTTCCCAAATGTATTTCCAATGGAACAGTAAAATCAGAAATTTGAGAAATTCAAGGAAAGAAATTCAATTCAGCCAGTTGCCTTGCATTTATCCAAGCCGATTTCTCAAGTGTCACACTAAGGTTTGGTCGTGTCACATTTCAATTGAGGTAGCTCCATTGCCGTACCAAAGGCCAGGAGGCACAATTTCTCAAGTGCTCCGGCTCCTCCTATGTACATTACATTGTAATGGCTATATGGTGATGACCTAAAAAGATGACTGCAGCGATGGGAAGTATATTTCTCCTGCCCGGTGGCAATCCAGGGCCTCCTCTGACTGGTAGAACAGGCTGTTGTAGCAGTGAGATCCCTGGTTTTCGTAGCCCAGGCTTGAGTACCAGCTGGGCAGATCTACTTCCATTCACTATATAGGATGAGTATGTGGAAACACGTCACACTAACTGAGGCCAGAGGTGTCCATTCCTAGCGACAAAAGTGGTAATATGCTGAGCATTTACATCAGGGCTTGACACTAGCACCTGCCAACCGGCCAAATGCTGGTAAAACTTAGCTGTGGGTGGTAGCAATTTCAGTGCCACTAGCCAATTTGGCAGGTAGCTTATTTCTTGGTATGACAAATCAGAATAGCGTACGGTATGTTCTGCACTTTATGTGTATCAATTGTTTGTATTCAAGTTCAAGAAAAAGCTCAGTTACTCAGTTTCTATTTGCTTGTTTTATTTCCATGTGGAAACCCATGCACTCATCTTCTTGCTTTAAACACCTCATCTTCTGAGGTAAGATGTACAGCATCATGAAAAAAAAAGAATTGTGGCTAGTAGGATAGCTGGATGGCTATAGACTCCGGAAAACCACTAGCCACAGTGGCCGGGAAGCGAAAACGTTAGTGTCAAGCCCTGATCTACATATACGTGGTGATGTGTGGTACCTGAGGCCAGGTACGAATACTAGGTGGTATACGTTGCGTACCTGAGGCCAGGGGTCGTATCCACTCCTTGCTGTTGAGGTCGAGTCTCCAGAGGTCGTTGAAGGCCGCGTTGCAGCTGCTCTGGGTACAGCCCCCGAACACGTACATGGACTGGTTGGAATCATAGTAGCACGCACCTACACAACACACACACACATTATTATTACACCTGCACCACAATACACACATCATCATTACATTAGTATTACATGCACCAACTGCACAAACTGACACACATTCAGCACTTTTCAAGGCCTCTCAGCCAGATGATGTCAACCAGACAATACCTAAATGCTTTTCAAGGCAAGTCTATTGAATGCGAACAGGACTAGTTGACTCGACTGACAGAAATGACAGTTCAAGTGCCTCACTGCCTCTTCACATAACTTTATCCTTTCTGTCTGAAAACTATATAATCTAAACAATAATGAATCGAATCCTCTGACAAGCTTACATCTTAGTCATTGGGTGCCTTCGTAGGCGTCATGTTAGTTTTCAAGACCATCTCATTATGACAACAATAAAATTGCCCCCTGGAAGCAACAATGTGTAAGGTCTTGTGTGATCATAACAACAAGGGAACTGGTGGGACGGCTAGATAAGGGTTGACCTGAATGCCACGCATCAGAAATTACAACACTGTTTTGTACATAGGCTTGCTACCATGCCAGAACAAAGCTGTTTTGAAGTGCACAAGCGTTTTACCATGCAAGAGCAACACTGTTTTGAAGTGCATAGGGTTGCTAACATTTGACTGACTTTGACTGATAGTCCATGTCAACTACAATCAAAACTAACTTACCAATTGAAAGATTGTAAATGTGATAGATAAAAATGAGATAAGTTATACATTATATATAAGTTAGTGCACATTTACTAGCCTGACAGGCCAGACCATTGATTTTTAATTACTTCGTAGTTCACGAACGGTCTGATTACGCTTCTCTGGGGAGGGTTTAGTCGTCCACCAGATGGCCGGCCAATAGCGAATGCACTTGGGCACATAATAACATACGTCATGAACGTCAACTACCAGCGATTGTTCCACTCATTTCAAACCAGATCTGAGCTCACTCCTCCCACCCAAGCACTCCAGGGCATTGAGGATCCAGACGAAAAATTAATGACCAAGAAATGAATGTGGTCTGGTAAAACCAGGCTACACTTTTACTAACTTAATAATACTTCTGTGGAATAAGTTATTGTTTTGAAAGAACTCGGTCACGGCACAATAATGCGAGCACTTTTGCTACTACCTACTCCTTCACCTTTATCCAAAATTCTTGGAAGTCTAATCTGCACTGTATGTTAGGTTACAGAAATAGCGCAAACCATTACCCCAATTAAATCAGAAAATATTAACACCATGCTCTAGAAAATGAGTTCCGGTGTAGTGAACTTCAGCGGGAACAAACCTAACACATCTTCTCCTCAACTACAGCAGCTACACTAGAGACCGACTGAGAGGAAGGGGTCACAGTGATGAGGTGTGACATGGCATGACAAAGGAGGGCTCATTCACACAGGCCTGTCTCCGGCTCAATTAGCTCTGATTGCTGGCTGGCAGCCTGGTGTAAATGCTGCTGCTAGATCAGTGGTTCTCAACCTCTTTTAACAAACGCCCCCTGACCACATCATAAGCCAGCCAACACCCCCTGCCCAATGCATGGGTTCTCAAAGTTTGTTTTCCCCTGGCTGCGCACAACTCAACCTCGGATTGTTGGAAATCGCTAATCAAAAAATTAGCCCACGTGGTTGGTTGCCAGTGTCTTGCCTCTCCTCACAACACCGTGTTTATAAACAAAACAAAAAAACATGCATACGCACCTAACATCATTGTGACAAAGAAACCAGCACAGCCTAACAACAACGATCTTTTTGGACATGCTTCTGTGCCTTTGATATACTATTTAGATTCAAACATTACAGTTTAAAACGCTTTAAACCATTGTTAGGCTACATTATATTTTGTTTTCAAATGAAATTAAATCTACTATAATGTAGCTCCATCATTCTATCTCCTTCCCAAAACAGCCCACTAATGCTCCCTGTGTGGCTGTGGAGCCTGGCGAGAAACACTAGGCTAGATGGTGCATTGGTGCTGCCTAGATGCATTGATCTGGCTATTTCTGAAGCACAGCCTAAGCAGTAAACTGGTGTTGTCGTTCTCAGATGGGTGCCAATGCGATGGGTGGGTGGGGGTGGGGGGCAATAAAGAAGAGCTTCTTCTCACGAAAACAAGATGTGGTCTTAAAGCTACTGTATATTCTTGCCTCCTTCAATACGGGATTTCACTTTGAAAGATAATCTTACTGAAGTGAGCACATTCTTCTTACAGTAACATCTTTTATGAATGTCTAATATGCGAGACTAAACAGGCACAAATTTCCACTAACAAATAGTTCAGTACTGATTTCACTGCAAATTTTACTTTTAGTAATTCTATGCATGTGACAAATGAAACCGCCTTGCATCCTTGTCGTTATTAAGATGAGGAATGCATAAGGATGAAAGATTTGTGAGTTTATTTCCAGAGGGATGCCCTAAGAAGTTATCTGCAGCATCCAAAGGACTACTTCTGAAAATCCATGGATGTGAATGGCGGGAAAAACTCCCGCAGTCAAGAGACACAAACAAACGGTTCCAACACACAATTGACACACACACATGGTTCGGACAGATAGTATAGACACACACAACCAAAGTTCCACAGACAGTTCCCACAGGAAGTAATCAAACAAGGACACGGAGGGAATGGAGGGTTACATCGTAGGCAGCAAGTAACCTCAGCAAATGTTATGCCACAGGTAAATGTTTTAGAGTCTGAGTCACTCTGATGTGAATGACGGCGGCAGGGGGCGGAATCCCAGACAGTGACATGACCACTGACAGTTCCCACACACAGTTCTGTTCCCATAGACTGTAAAGAGACAAACACAGTTCTGTTCCCACAGACAGCAGAGAGACACACAGAGACGATTCCCAGAGGGAGGGGGTAACTTACTGTGTGAGAAGCGCTGGGTGATGGGTGTCCCGGGGTACGGGTAGGTGCGACTCTCCCACTGGATGTTTCCCTCCTGAACTGCCCTCAGGAAACCATGGTAACACTGGTGCGCCACACCTGGGGAGTGTTGGGACTAGGGTGTGAATGCGTGCAAAACAATCCTTTGCCTGTCACTTACACCCACTTAACAAACCGGGCCAAGGAGCGAAGCGAAGTCTAAACTGAAGCTTTTATCTCGGCTAGTAAACTGAAGACATTTTACAACAAAGTACAAGAATCAAAACTGAGCAGATTGAGTGCTGTGACACATGACTTTAAAGTTATGACTTCCGTCTATGGACTTAAAAAAATTATTTTCATTAATTGGCTGCTCTGTTGCGCTGATGGTATGTTTAGTTTGATCAGAATCAGTTGGCTCGGAAAATGGTTTGACCAAATATGTGGCAAGCAATTTCTCTTTCCAAAGCCAGGATCTTCACCTCTGATGAGTAACAGGCAGTATAGACACAGCCACGTGACGTTTGTTAATATTCTCATTCATTCAGGTCAAATTGGTCATAAGAGTCATCTTGTAGGCAAATGGACTTCAGGTTGACTGACAAGCAAAAACCCATCAAGTGTGCCTCCACTTCAAATGCTCTGACCTTTGGAGAGACAGGCAGGCTAGAGACAGAAAAAAAACACTTCCACAGAACACATCTTCACTTCAAGTGTGCACTGACCTTTGATGGGGGCAAGATACCACTGCTTGTTTGATAACATTAAGTGGGCTACAGACTTCTAAGCGCACTGCAACCAACCATAGGTCACTCATTCATCATGCACACACTTCCACATAATATTTTGTCGTCTTCTCAACACAAGCCCACTGACCTTTGAGGTGGTGAGTGATACCACATCAGTGAACTACAGATGTAAACCGCATATAGATTTCACAGGCACTGCAATTGTAGGTTACAGGCGTCATAAACCCTGCACTTCACAAGAGCACTGACCTTAGGTGAAGGAATACAATTGTTTGAAATCCAGTTGCTGGCCAGCTAGACACAAAACACTTTCCGTAGAACATGTCTTCAAGTGCACAAAGAACAACTGCAAGTGTACTGACCTTTGCTGAGGTGTGATACCACTGCTTGATTGATAATAATAAATAGGCTACAGACTTTTTTAAAGAGCACTGCAACCGTAAGTCACTCAGTCATCAATTATAAACACTTCCACATGATGTCTCGTGACGTCTTCTTCACAACAACACAAGCCCACTGACCTTTGATTAGACGATACCACTGCTTGCAGACGAGCGCGGCCGTCTTGTGCTCCTGGTACGGCGAGAGGAATGAGAGGATGTACTCCAGAACCTCCTCAGGTAGCTCTACCATGGCCCTCTGGCTCAGGCCTCCATAGCCATCCTCGTAGGCATCCTCCTCCTCGTCGTGGGTCATGGTCTGGCCGTTCTGCTCCTCTGTCTGGGTGCTGCTGCCGCTGGTGACGACGCTGTTCACCCCCTCTCTCCCCACCGCTGATGTTCCCGTCGCCACCCCTACCCCCGCCGCCCCCCCAGACACCTCCTTCATGCTCACGCTGGTGTCTGCTGCTGGCCCCGCCCCACCCTCCTCGCTCGTATCCATGGCAACCAGGCAGCCATCCTCGCTTTCTAAGGAGCGGGACATCGCTGCTGCCTGACAAGGTGGGAGAGGAGAGAAGGAAACACAGGAGGGAGACGTGTCACGGACCTTTCTCACATTGACCATCTGCTGCGGATGAGATTGACATAGTCATCATCAATCAGGGTTAATGTGCGGTGTTAAATCTTTAGGCTATCTAACAGACTGAACGAGTGATAACTAAATCAAATCAACATATAGATTATTTTCCTGCTTTCACTCAGACTCAATCAAGGGCCCTACAGCTATAGTATGCAACAGTGATCACAGCGTTCATGTTTTTAGACAGCAATTTGTGTCGTTGAAATGGATCCATGGCCTAGGACAAATGGCCAAAAAGGTGCTTTGGGACCCATTTCACCATCAGCATAAGGAGGGGAACTGCAGCCCGAAAAAAGAGAGAAGCCTGCTCTATTGAAACGTGAACACCTAGCCAATATAAATATGATATGACACTGATGTGAAACCGTCACAGCAGACCAAGAATCAGCCCATAGCTATGTGTTGCGCAATTCTATAACCGCACAGATTTTGTCAGCGAAAAAAAGAAGCATGTCAGAATACAAGAATAATATATGATCGTTTGATAATATAAAACTGCCATTCGTATCTGACTAGTCAACCAACTAAGCCAACTATGCAGGATGAGGTGTGGTGAATCTAGCATTGCGTTCCTGATACCGAACTGCTGCATGAAACACACACCCATTCACTGATATATTTACTAGTTTAAAACAATGCCAGTTATTTCAGTTTAGCCCTCGAAGTAGGTTGAGTACATAACTAGTTATTTAGCTAACCAATTCAGCTAATGTTAGCCAGCTAATGATAGCTGGGCCAGGGAGTGTACATTTTTTCAAGACTTTCTGCTGTCGTTATGTGAAGATACTGTTTCAGCCAGCTCATGTTGAGACGATATCTAATTACTGATGTCACATATTGAAGGTGTGTGAGACGATAAACATACACCGAGGTTTGGGGCGTCCATCCTTAGCTTCCCCATCATAAATCTACCGGTTAAATAGAAGGCCGAAAGCTAGCTTGTTAGGGCTGAGCTGTGCGTTAGCTAGCATGCTGCACAGGCTAACGGGGCTTACTTATCATGATATACACCTATTTCTTCACACCCAGCTCATATATTGCTGATAATTGTACTTATTGTACTTACCACTGTATTACTATCTACCCCTCCTCCTGTTTCCGTGTGCGACCCGTTCTATGGCAGTTCCCTTTATCAGCTCCTGTAGTAAATCACCAGTCTCAAAACAGTCGCCATCTTCCCCACTGGCAGCAGCTTCCGCTAGAACGCGGGAGCGCGCACGCAAGTTGCAACAGCTAGAACTAGGCCCGTGATGAAAAGATGTTGACAACAATGGCCATTAAAAAAACACACCGAAATAGGCACACCTTACACAGAATAACTACATCAATGTGTAGAGCTATGCATTTTAATTCAAAAGAAGTTCTGTGATTCTCCAGTAGTCTATGGGACCTGACCCAGGCCAAGCCATCGACCAAATGCTGGAATGATGCAAATGATATCAAGTCAAGTTGGCTTTATTGTCTTTACATGCACTGGCCATACAAAAAGATTGAAATTACGTTTCTTACTTCCCCTGTAGACATAGACATAGACATAGGCCTAGACTATAATAGGTGTGGCATAGACAATTAGAGACAGTAAGCATTTCCACCGAGAGTACCTATACACAACCTATACAACACCCATAGGCCTACAGACATTAGTGCAAGACTGAGTAGTGTCTCGCTGCGGCCCGCGGGAAGGCGTGGCCATGACATCAGTCCCCGCCCATCAGGCACAGGTGCATTCTGGGATTGCTTAACCCGGTTGATGCCAGAAACGGTCATAGAAATAATCCCGTGGGTGAAATTCCGCCAAAATCGGATGATGGGGAGAGAAAGTGAAGAGAAAACATGCCACTCCGAGGATACCAATCTTCACGTTTTGTTTCATGAGGAAAATGACTAAAGGTGAGCGTTACGTTACAGTTATTTTCAGGGACAACAATGATTAATATCAATGATGGCTCCTACCTATTCTAATTACCTACTGGTAATTTAACTGCACATCGCTAATTTAGCTAGACGCCACGTTCAATATCGCTATTTCTGATTAATAATGATGTACTTCGTGTCATTTGTGTTGTATTTCTCTCATTTGGCAATATCAAACTATATATTACAAATTTGTCAAATATATGGGAAGTTAAGCGCTAAGGATGACTGAGTGACAATAATTTAGCCACTTAGCAACCATGTGGTGCAGATCCACTCGTAAACAAGGGATGCAGCAAGGTGAATACGACGTGACCATTGCTGGTTCTCAAATAGTGCACTTCTGCACTTCATTGTTTATGGTTCAGTGCATATGGCGTATTAATTGCGCACTGAAAGATAGTGCCAAAAGAGAACAGGCGCACCATCTGAGACACATAACTCACATGAGCTCAGAGGGCGCTACTAGTAGCCAACGCAGTCAAACAGAATTAGTAACCGTGCCAGAACTTCCACTGAGCTCTATCCTCCTTATTAAAAACATGTTTGGCTGTTGTTATAGAGTTGGGAAGGACTATGTTGACTTGCACAGTAGTAGACCTCCTGACTAGAATAGCCATGCGTTTGGTGTAGTAGCTTGCACAGACTAGCAGATGGCAAGGAAGAGAGGCAAGAATGCCCTCCCATTTGTTTTTGTTTCAGATAAACTGATATCATAAAATAACTGAACAATTCAAATAACATGACTGGCTATAGTTAGTTGTGTGCCTAATGTGTCAAAGTGGATATGGATTGTTTTGTATGCTTCTTTCTTAAAAGGTAGAAAAGATGAAAGTGGACGAGTACTGTATAATAGACAAATTCTGTGCACATTTTTAAAATGGATTTGTTTTTCGTTTTTTTCCCCTTTACATCCTACCAGGTTTCTTACAACAGATGGAGGGTCTTACCCAAGGGCCTGGATGACGGAAAACTCCAGAGAAGGGACCTTGAATGTCTCTCCATTACCCCTAATCACACAAGGTTAACATTGCTTTCTCGCAATATTAGTATTTAGGTTAAATGTGTAGTTGCGTTGCTCATCAGTTACAATATGAACAATATTAGTCTGACTGGTAGCTTGCAGTGTAGCTTGCAGTGTAGAAATGTCATGATTTGACTGTCATTACGTTTGCATTGATGCAAAGTAGACAATAACTTGACATATTAATATGAATGCATCAGGGAAGAGATGTGTGTGGGAAATACTTTATTCTGATCGCCCAAATCATGAAAACACAACATGTTACAGAAGTGAGTGTACCCCTCACATTTCTGCAGATTTGTAAGAATATCTTTTCAGTGGACAATGTTTCACTTTGAAATTTCACTTTGACACAATGAATAGCAACCTGTATACAACTTGTACAACTGCTTTAATTTGTTGCTCACTCAAAAAAAAAAAAAAAAAAAAATACAGCCATTAATGTTTTCAACATTTACCCACAACACCAAGATTAACAAATCTGCTACCGGAGTTATCAGACTTTTGCTGAACTGTTAAATCAAGCATGCTATGGGATTTTAACATGGGATGTGCTAATTTTGGTGAGGTACATTTTGTGACATTAATGGCTGTATTTCAAATGATTTTCAGTGAAGCAATGTGGGGTTAGGTGTCCTTGCTTAAAGGGACAGTTTGGTCAATTTCAACATGCAGTTGTATTGCTCACGCTACCCTTGACTTGTCAGTACCTGGTGATGCCACATTTTTCGGCTCAGCCCTTTCCGAGATATGAGCAATTCTAATGGGGGCAGCGTTTGTTTACATTTTTAAAAAATGAAACATAGACCAACTCCAAATATTTTCCCAAAAGGTACTGCAATTTGATAGTTGTCTGCTGATGTTTTATAACCTTTTGGATGTTTTTGGGAATAAATAAAAATGTTTTTTTGAAATGTAAACAAAGAGCTGCCCCCATTACAATGACCAGGATCTCGGAAACGGCTGAAGAAGAAGAAAAAAAAATCTCAGGCACTGACAAGTCCAGGGTAGTGTGAGCATTACAACTGCATGTTGAAATTGACCAAACTGGTCCTTTAAGGGCACTGCAGTCATGGATAGAGGTGTAAGGAGAGGTAAGGGGGGTATTTGAACAACCCTCTGATCTTAAGACCACCTCCCTAACCACTAAGGCAAGGCTGATAGGAGAATGATCAATACATGGTTGTGTAGGCTACTCCCCATGTTCTATTTTTGTTGCTCTCATTTTTATTGTCTGTCTTTTATGCCCTGCAGGACATTGTGCCTGTTTGGGTAAGACAGCTACATGGTTTAACCAACAGGTGGCAGTATGAGACCAGATATACAGTAAAGACAACTGTGACTATTTTCAAGTCTTCTGGGAAATTATAGGGCACTTAAGAAACAGAAGTGTCATTGGAGTTGTGATGGGCTGGAAAACAAAACATACCCTCTGTTAATGTGATGTAGCAAACGATTGTATGAGAGTTAGTATGAACAGGGTTCCCACACGTCCTGGAAAACCTGGAAATTTAGAGATATGTTTTCAAGTCCTTGAATGTCCTGGAAATTCACCAAATATCCTGGAAAAAATATTTTGTCCTGGATTTTTTTTCCTTCAACTTTTTCCCGATTTTGTTTGTGGTATAATTTTTACTCTTTTCCGAGTCTAGACATGACGATTGAATTTATATCCACGCATTGAATACATTATTGTCCACACACACATGCACAGTTTGGTCAGGTTGCCATCTTTGATTGCACTTATACACAGTCATATTCTTTGACTCAGTGTTGCCAAAAGTCGCTACAAGTCGCTAGTTGGCTTGCTGAAAAGTCGCTAGATGATATGATGGCGTTATATATCTCTCGAAAACATGCCTAGGGTCATAATAGGCCTACAAATAGGCAGTGCTAGCACTTACTTACAAAAAATTGTAGTGCTATCTTTTTTTGGAGATCAGAGCATATCTGCAGCCCTGCTTAATCGTAGGAAATGCTTCTGACAGCAGCTCAGCGTCACTGAGGTGCTGTTTCCACGTAGCTTGATATTTTTATATGTGGATATTTTTTTCTTCTGCTTGTATTGGTTTTGCATTGGTTTTGGCCTTCTGTTTCCACGTAGCAGATATTTAAAAGCCAGTTAAAAAAATGCAGGAGAAAAATATATCCTATTTAGGGGGCTGAAACGCATTTGTTACAATGGAGGATTTATTTTTATCCACATGTTGCATTTACACCTAGCAGGAGAAAAAAATACCCTGCTAAAAAAATATCCTGCTACGTGGAAACAGCACCTGAAAAGACATGTTTTACCAAAAAGTTGCTAAATGTGGATTTTAGTCGCCGAAAGGTTAAAGGTTAAAAGGTTAAAATGAACCATTCCATCTGTTGTTTAATTTATTACTTGCCCCTTGTCTGTGTGTCGCTGTGTATGCCCAAATTATGGGTTCGCCGGAGAAAACATCCGTCCTGAATTACCAAAAAATGGTCCTGGAAATGTCCTGGAAATGTCCTGGAAAATGATTTTTAAATAAGTGTGGGAACCCTGATGAGATATTGTCTTCAATTTCCCTTTTAATTTAATTACAAAATACTCTTGCACAGTTGACACCCATATCAACGAAAAGAAAAGACTGGAAAAGCATAAAGCTGAAAGCGAAAGCGAAAGCCCATTGGGAAACTCCAACTCCCATTGTCATTGTGACACAGCACTCCACAGCACACAAGTGAACACTGCACACTGCACACAACGAAATTGCATTTATGCCTCACCCGTGCAAGGGGCAGCCCTCAGTGGCGCCCCATGGGGAGCAGTGCGGTGGGGCGGTACCATGCTCAGGGTACCTCAGTCATGGAGGAGGATGGGGGAGAGCACTGGTTGATTACTCCCCCCACCAACCTGGCGGGTCGGGAGTCAAACCGGCAACCTCTGGGATGCGAGTCTGACGCCCTAACCGCTCACCCATAACTGCCCATAAAGCTGACCACAGTCCAACGAAAACTTATTTTGTTCGGCTGCTATTCATTTTTTGTGTGTGTGATTTTGTTTGGCTGCTATTAATGCTTTGCTTTTTTGTACAGGTGGTACATGTGTATAATATATGATGATACATATTTGTAGTAAATTTTTCTTGTCCTTTGACTGTCTATTTATTAAAACAGATGAAGAGCCTCACTTCAGAATCTGTATAGCAGTAAGGCGTGTAAGCTGTAAGGCGTTAAGTTCTGCCAGGAGGATGAGACGGTATTCAGCTCAATTATTCTCTTGCATTAACCAACCAATCACTGTTCTTGTTCTTAGGCACACCCTCTCCCTTGCATTCTCATTCATTTACCTAGAGCCAATAGGATGCCTGCACACTCATTTATAAACCTTCTGTCTATCTCTGCTCTTCCACTGACTAGAGTGCGCTGGTGTCGACGCCCCCACTGCCTCCACTTCAGCCTCCATCGCTGGCCGGTCCTCGTCCCATGAGGAGGCTCTGCGAGGTGTCCCTGCTTTTGACGCCTTGCCACCACAAGGATTGTGAGAGCCACCACCTCCAGCCACCGTCACCATTTGGTCCCCGTCCTGGGGGGGTGGGGGGGTAGGGGGGTAGCCTACGCCAAAGAGAATCACTACTGCATACTTCGGTGTCTCAATAAATATCTTAAACTTTAATTTGGTCTATCGAGTCTTTCATGGTAGAAGTGGAGCTTCTCCCTATTCCCCCCTCACAAATCCATGAAAAATGCACAAGATCTGGCTAGGTCCACTCCCTAGACCCCTACACTATTTTATTGACTGTGGAATTGGACTGTGTAACTATTTTGTACACAAATGTTATATGACCCACTCTTGCACCTTTATTGCTAATCACAGCTCCTTGTCTACCTCTACTGCACTGCCACTTATATGACTGAATACTTAAAGCCCGGCCTCTGGACTGTGCAACAAAGCTTTAGTAGTCTATGTGGATTAAACTGTGAATTACTATTGGTCTGGACTCTGTGCCACATGGCTCTGTCTGTAATTCATCTTCTTATTCCTGTACATATGTGTAACCCATCCTAGTTTTGTATTGATGACACAGCCTATTGTAAATACTAACCTGATTTGCCGTAGATTGTATAGCAGTAGCACTTGTACTATATTATTACTTGATATATATTGCTTTTTTTTGCATATGGGGGCTGTTTCAAAACTACATCTCACTGGACTTGTATAGTGGCAGTGTTAATTTTTCTGCAAATCTATGCTGCTATGAGTGAAATGATCGCAAAGAACATTTTGTCTCAGGACTGTTTTAGTGTGCTTCCATTCCATGTTCCATTATTTCCCTCCACGAATGAAATTAGTACAAGAGTATAAAGTGGCAGGCCTCTTCACCAAATCATTCTATAAAACCTACATAAGACTGCAAAAATTGACAGGAATATTGAAACAAAAATGACAAGTTGATAGGATAAAAAGTGATAGTGGGAAACTCCAACCCCCACTGTCATTGTGACACAGCACGCAAGTGTTCACTGCACACGGCACATAATAAAATTGTATTTATGCCTCACCAGTGCCAGGGGGCATCTCCCAATGGTATAAATGGCATAAATGTAATTTCTTTGTGTGCAGTGTGCAGTGTTCACTTGTGTGCTGTGGAGTGCTGTGTCACAATGACAATGGGAGTTGTAGTTTCCCAATGGGTTTCACTTTTCACTTTCACTCACTGCTAGACTGTGTGGGACCTGTCTACTCCCTTGGGATGCTTGTTGGGATGCCCCCTTACAAGGGTGAGGCATAAATGCATCTTCGCTATGTGCATTGTATGCTTTGTCACAATGGGACTTTGTGAGAGGGTAATTTGAATTGAACGTAACCTTACTGGCAAGACCAGGGTAGTTAGATGGAACCTATGGCTTGAAAGTCATGTAGTTCTTCATGTGGTTTTAGGATGGCACGTTCCTAACTTGAATTTCACAAGCATGTCACACTGGGGAAACAACAAGGGCATTCATAATGAGGGCTCCATCAAGCCTGGTGCACACCCTTCTACTCCACATTCTTAGAGTCCCTAATGCAATTTTAAGGCAAACATCTACATACCAGGATGCTCTGTAGTCTATGCTTCACCCAGCAGTAGAGGCACCTATACTAGGATCCCATGCTCACATAGGGGGTGCACCTCTGATTAATCAACCAATCAATTAATCAATCAATCTAAATAACATATATAGCACATCAGCATACATAATTGTCATTCAATGTGCTAAAGCATAGGGAAAGAGAAAAGAGAAGAAAAAGAAACTATATTGTGTTATAGATAGTAGATAATTAACCATCACCAAAGGTAATACAGCTGTTTTTTCATTCTTTTTAAAACAATATAGGCCTACTGTTGGGGCAGTTCTAATTTGGACAGGAAGTTGGTTCCAGCATTTTGCAGCATAATGACTAAATGCCATTTCAGCCTGTCTAGACTTGACCATAGGCACTATCAGGGGAGATTCTGAAGACCTAAGAGATCTAGAAGGAACTTTGAAAGAAAAAAAGGCCAGTCAAGGAGCAATGGTCTGGTTTTTGAACTAAGATCTAGTGTGGGGAAAGTTAATCCGGTTAGGTGTAGAAGCTCTGTATGTGCAGATGGCGAGTCGAGTACACTAGAGGGCAGCAGATTCAATCTTCTTGATTAGCAGCTTTCGGACAGGCGCCGGAAGATCTGAAGTGTCTGGGTGGGACGGTGGTTATAACATGGAAGATGACGAGGTCTCCGATAACTGGGAGGACGCGGCGGATAGCGGTGTAAGATAAGCGTTTACTTACCACACTTGCCTCAAGCATCGAATTTAGATAAAAATAGCTGCTATAACATTAGCACAATGCCGTCCATTTCAGACCATGTGATATAGCGACGGAATCGAGATGTGTCATGTGGTAACATGAGCAATAGCGAGCTAAATTGCTAGGAAATATTTGCTAACTTGCTAACGCTCTAAACAAGAAATGACTGCACGAAGAAAGGCCTAGCATAGCACTTCCTACATGCTGTGTGCTAACATCTTTTACACCGTGTTTAACTTAATGTATGGGGGAGCCCAGTAAGATGGGTTTGTGGTAACATTGTCAGAATAGGTTTACTTTTAAATACTACAAATAAATTGAACCATTGATCATTGCTCTAGTCGTTTTGATAATCATAGCTGAAGTGTAAGCTAGTTTAGCTGTAGGTGTTTAGCTTACCCCAGCTACCCCAACTTCAACAAATCATGGCATGCAAACTGGCCATGTGGAGTAATATAGGCCTAACCGAGGAAATTACAACGCTAGAGCTCTAGTGATTTGTTATCTTGTTATCTTATTATGTTTGCACTCTGCAGACGACTTGTCTTCAGGGCATCGCAATGGGATTAAAGTTCGTTTTAGTAATTCGGGGTTCTCGAAAGTGTCATCTCCTGATAATTGTTGATCCATGATTAATGAGTAAATTACTATAACAACGAGTTTGGCATTAGTTACCAACTATTCTGGAGGTCCCTGGCCGTCTGTTCATTATACTGTAATGTGAAGTTAGTCTGTTTGCTAATGGATAACCATAGTTATTAGGGTTCGGGGAGTTGGGTTTCATCAGGGAGACTCCAATGTTTGAACAAGATTGTTTGCCCTGGATTAATTCGAAACCTGTTGAATTCTTCCTCAGGAAATAGAGAGAAGATTGGAGGCTCAGTTGAAAATCAATGAAAAAGCAAAGTGAGTATAAGTACATTTTGGTAATTTGTACATGACTTGTTGCCACTAAGGTTTGTTTTGGTCTCCCTGCAGATGACGTCACCTGACAGTACTAGTGTTTTTTGTCATCTGATATAAAGTTGTGTACTGTGCACATACAAAACAGCAGATAATGTTGCATGGCACAACAATGATAGGGAAATAGTTTATGGAAAGCTTTCCCCTTTATAATGCCTCTTGGTTACTCCTCGATACTGAGATGACTGTCTAAACCAGTGGTTCTCAACCTTTTTTTGTACAAACACCCCCTTGACCTCATTATCAGCCTCCCAATCCCCCCTTGACTTCATCATAAGCCTGCCAATGCCCCCCTTAGTATTGAAAAATAAAATGGACTAATGCCACCCAATGAGAACCAAGCCCCGTCCCAACTCAGCTGTATCCTTCTTAGCGCTCTTCAAATACTAGTCTAAACTCTTGACTGTTAAGGTAACAATGTTCCCCTAAAAAGAGACTCTTCTTCAATGCACCTGTGTGTGTCTGTTTGTGTGTGACAGGAAGTCCAGTGGCACAGGCAGTAGCTCTCCTGTGAGGACAGCCATGGTTATTCAGGACGAGTCCCTGCCCGCGGCACCCCCTCCTCAGATCCGCATCCTCAAGCGCCCCTCCAGCAACGGTTCCCTTGGCAACGCGGCAGCCCAGAACCGGCCTGCCGTGCAGGTGAAGTCGCTCGCCCAGAGAGAGGCAGAGTACGCAGAGGCCAGGCAGAGGATTCTAGGAAGCGCCAGCTCTGAAGAGTCCGCCTCAGAAAAAACAGAAAAACCCAGCAACGACAGGTGGGTGGATACGGCTGTAGTTGACAAATAAACTTCTTTTTAGTGACCCAAACAGCGAGGCAACTGACGGCCGACTCAGCGCGAGGCCTCCAATAATCAATCCGGCGGGGGAACACTCACCAGGAACCAAAATCACCCCATGACAATCCACAATAAAAATAATCCTTAAGATCGTTTCAGAAGCATAAACCCATATTAAATAAAATAAACAATGATGGCCATAAGGCACAACATAGAATTAATAGTTTACACAGCTTTCAAAGGGGCTCATTTTCGCATTAAATATTTTCCTTTACTGTGTGTACTGAAGTTAGTTTGCAGTTCATAATTGTTTTGGAGTCCATTCTTTTTATTGTGTACCTGTGTCGTCCGTACCCTGTCTGAAACGGGAAATACAGAATTTAGAAACTCCAGTCACAATGTCAGAAGCTTGGACTGTTCTTCTAATAGCCTGTTTGTGATTTCTTTTCAGGTCAACACGTGTCACTTCCCCATCGTCATCCGAACAAAGCAGACAGAACAATCACGCCATTCGCCAACCGACCGGTCCTGACGGCTCACAGGGATTCCGCCAGTGCAGATAAAGAGTTAAGGAGAGGGGAGAGAGGGGTCCGTCCTGCTCTCCAGGTGGAGGGGGTAGAGAGGGGGGGCGCAAGAGGGTTAGACTGTGGGTTGGAGGGGTTGCAGTGGAACAGCACATGTGCTGATGTCAAGCAAAACATAACAACAACAACAATGGTGTTTCTGAAAATTGCCAAGAGCATTTGAGATGCCATGGTTTGTTTCAGTTGTGTGAGGTTCTTCCTTACTGCTCTCACTCCTGCCTCCACTCCCGGTCACTCTCACCAGTGTGGGTGCGCCTGTGCCCTGAACACACGGCCACAGCACCCCACACCCAACAGAGAGGGACAGTCGTGATGCTGTTTTGCTGAAGTGTGTCATCTAGGAGTGTTTTGTGACCACAGTACTACAGCCCACACTGTGACTCTGGTCTCTGACTCACCCCAAGGTTCCCCTCAAGACTTGCCCACACTGAAGGTACTTCCACTGGGCCAAGCCCCAAGCCCCCCTGCCCCCTGCTCCGCTCCATTCTGCTCCAGTCCACAGTGCCACTGGAGAACCCCCTCGGAGGAGTGGAGCACCAGCTTGGGCTGGACGAGTGAACGCCGTGGGACAGACGGGTACAGAAGCAGGTGGATAACACAAGGAAAAGGCAATGTCAGCAATGTCCAAGGGTAATGTCCACGTTGCGGGACATGTCTTGTCATCATGCAACATGGACAAACTCTTGATTCGTAGTCTGGTAGAGAGAAGTCTGAACGTTTGATATCCTTTTGTTTAGTTTAAAATATGTGACGCAGAATGTTGTCGTGACCATGTGTTGGTCTTTCAGATTCACTGCACACATTGTTGTGCCATGTATTAGCCTATTATGACCTAACTCGTCTAAAAAATCTAACCGAATATAACACTGTTAGATTTACATGTGCATAGATGCTGCGGCCCCCTTTAAAGGTTGTTTTGCACAGATGCTGATCCCGGTCTTAATGGGTTAAACTAAATGGAAGGATTTCAATTGTGTGGCCTTCTCTCGACCAGACGAAGGTGTATGGACTGCACAGGTGAAGCCTCGGCCCATCCAGGATCTGTTGGCCAGTGGCATGACAGCTACGTAGTAGTACAGTAGGAGTGCAGTGTGGTGGTAGGCTTAAACTCAGATTAGCAATAAAACACACACACACACACACACACACATAGACATGTCTCTCCTGGGGAGTATACCAAGAATCCGGCTCAGTAGTGAATCAGGTTAAGTTAACCTTGGGCGTGTTCAGGCTGACAAAGAACCGTGGCGGTGCCCGTTCCCACACCTAATCTTGTTCACGTCGGAATTCCGAGTGTTTGGGAACCGGAAAGTTTGTTTGAGATGGGAACCAAAAAATGCTTGTTTTTTGTCTGCGAACCATGACGACAATGTGGACGTCAGCAGTTTCATTCGAGTAACAAATGGTCACATACAGAAAAGTTCAGAACCAGGACCCCGTTTCTCAAGTGTCATTGCTAACCAGTTAGCAACTTAGTAAATTGCATTGCAACCAAGTAAGTTGCTAACTTAGTTAGCAACGACGCTGTCGAGAAACGCACCCCTGGTATGAACGTGGGAGGTTCGCAGGTTAGGACTTAAATTCTAAACGTAACTAGTGTGGTAACAGGCACTGGCACTGTTCTGGTCGACCTGAAATCAGTACTTGAGGTAGTGGTAAATCATCTAATAGAGAAGCCTGGAGTTCTTGTTTTCTTAAACTGAATGACACCTGTGGGCTATCTATTAGGTTTACCACTTCCTGTACGTTAACTTGGCCAAATATTATCACTTATTCTTGGGATTTCCATCTGGACTATTTCTACCCCTGCTAGTATGACCCATATTTCAGTATTTGGACTGGCTCATTTTTTTGTGGTTTTTCTTTGGTTTTTGATTTTTTTTAAAGATGGCCTCTCAACGTCATTTAATTAATATTGCCGTGTTCCCAATTGTTATTGAATGCGTTACGCGTTGGTCCTGTTTTAAAAAACGTTCTGGTTGCTTTGTTTCAAGACGTTTTTGCAAGCTGGCAAGGTGGCTTGTGGAGAAACGAGAGGGTGTTCCGTGTTTCTCGTGGAAATGCGTCTCTGATTGGCTCACTCCTCCTGCTCTCAAAGAAACGCGTCTCTGATTGGCTCAGTCCTCCAGTCCTTGGAGTGAATGTAATGGGAAACAGAGTCGCCACTTCTCCGGGTGGTACTGCACTATAGGGGCGCCAACGGAGGCGTGCAGGCTCCATTCAGGGCTGTGCTCTTTCGACAGCGACCCCTAGGCGAGCTACAGGCACGGAGCAACCGGAGTGAGCAGGCGTTATGTATGAGGCTTTGTGCTGTGTGTGTACCTGAGAGTAGCAACCAGCTGATAGCTAAGCTAAGCTATGTTTCGGGCCACCAGACGTTGCTTGCTTTGAAAACAAGCAGAAAAAAATTACTCGACATGTTTTTAGATAAATGGGTCGATATAAACCTTTGTGGGCAACGCCTTCTTTCGACGTGACGAAACACAGAAAGGCTTTCGTGATTCGCTCGTTTCTCTGCATTATTGATGTAAATTGGGAAACACCGGGAAACACAGCCAGGAGAGTTGACGCACCGCTATGAGAGCCTTGCAAGTGAGTTTAACTTGGGGTGACCGTCCGATCTTCGAAAGGAGTGAGTAAAACTGAGTTTTATCGGAAGTTGGCCTTTAAAGCAGCTTCTAGATTTAGTAGCTTAAATGTCAAAGCATCAGTAGAAAGATTGTAGACAGCCTTAATTTGTTTTATGGTTGATCAAACTGTAATATGCCTTTTTAAAAACAAAAAAACTCACAGCTGTAGTTTGAGATGGCCTGAGTGGTAGCTTGATTTTGCTCTTAGATACTTCAGAATCTTGGTTGTAATCACTAGCCTACATAGTTTTGTCAGACCCTGAGAACAATGAAGTGTAAAAGAAATGAGTTTTGTAACTGTCTGACTTTTACCAGGTTGAATTTACTGTACCGTACATACAAATACACCAGGGGTCATCGATGTCTGTGTTGTGCGTCCCCATCTCAGATGGTTTTCCCCAAAAGAGTAAAGCATACATTGTTACCATTGGGACCTAAAGTATGACTGACTATGTCTCCATACAGAGATATTGAACTTGGAGAAAGCCATTTTGGGTTTTGCCATGTTGGCATGATTCATGAAAGTGATGGATTGCAACTGTCAGGGGAGTATTCCAAGAAGGTGGTTCAGTAGCAAACAAGAAAAAACAAAGTAAACCTGGAGGCAGTGGTAAATTGGATAATAAAGGCTCCTCTTCTCTTGGGCACGGTAAATGACATTACATTACACTCAGCTGATGATTTTACCCAAAGCGAGTTTCCCCGCTGTCAGCCTAGGCTCAACAACTTTTGGAAAGCTTTTCCGCCATTCACCATCCCAATTGCGAATGAGAAAATTATCTTTAGATTGTGCTTTTGCAAGATGTTGAATGAAAATTCAATCATCAATGATGCCTTGCCTGGCATCGCGGGTCCACACGCCCAAGGAGGGGACAGGAGGCTATATATTGAAATGGACCTCTATTACAACCTCTAGGAGCAGGATTACCATTTCCTGTAGGTTAACAGATCCAGGTCTACCACTTTACCATGTTCTTGGAATACCTGTCTGCTCTTTGATCTACATCAGATCATAACTGTTTTTTTTCCGCACTACTAATTTCACTTTAACCCTCCACTGTAAAGCCGGTCCCTTCATCTTCAGCTTCACACAGTACTCCTCAGGAAAAAATATATAATATAAATAGGGTCTTAACTACCCAGTTAAAAATGTCCCTTGATAGTCAGTCATCTTCAAAGTGGATGGTTATACGTTGTGGGGAACACAATACTGACAGCCTGTGAGATGTTACTTTCTGAAGGATCCCTTTAACTAGACGTATTGCGAAAGAAGCCTACTGAATCTGGGATGTTATTATTGTCACTAATGCAGAGTTTACTTTTTCACATGTTTTTGTTAAGCTGATGTGTATAACCATATTACAAATAAAATCCTTTCCTAAAAACATTTGTTGGCTGCTATTGCAGAAGTGCATTGCAATGGGTGAATGCGGGTCAGAATTATGTGAGATTGCAATTGAGCAAATGGGGAAAAAACTTGAATGTTATTGTCACATGTTATTGGCAAGATGAATAAACTATCAGCCGTGGATTTAGCTATTTCTTTTGATGTATTGCCAGTTTCGAGTTTGGACATTTCAAGACACATATAACACGGGTAGAAAAGATAAAAACTACAGAAAAAATACATTTATAAATAAAAAGAAATATATTTGTGACAATGCAGTAAATTAATGGAGCAAGTAATAGCCTGCACATGCTTTGAAATCCCTGTATTAATGATCTTTTTAATGGCTTCAGAGTTTGGAAGTATTCAGCTCACAATCACTACTTTTGCATGACGTTTTTAATTCCGAATTAATAACTCAGAATTACATAGTTCCGTCGAATTTACTTGGATCTTTCCTTAAATTCTGAATTAAGAGATGTTTACATGACGCTTTCAAAGCGGAATTAAGCTTTATTCAGAATTAAAAGGAGTTAATTCTGAATTAAATGTCACATGTAAACGTAGCCAGTGTCATATTGCAGGATTGGACTGGGACCAAAACATTTTATGAATTGTAGATTTTTTTTTTATTCAACAGCAATGGCCCCTGAGGACCGTGGGGGAAACTACATCAATTTCATAAAACAGAATCATCTCTCTTTTCAAACAAGACAAAAATAACTTTAGCATGGGGTTGGGAATGGTTTATTAAGTATTGTTTATGGGGAATATGAGATTTGTATTAAAAAATGAAAACAAACAAACAAACAAAATAAAAATAATAGTGTGATGGAGGATCCAAAGAACTGGATGTAAAAGCAGCCCATCGAGATATTGTGGTTAAAAAAAAATGTCATGTCCATCCAGACCAGATGTGAGCCAAGCCAGATGCCATCTCCTCCATCGCTCACACTCTGCTGCACAACCTGTAACAAGTCAAGACAACAAAATTCACATCTCTACACTTCAGCTGGCACTATTTCACATGTTCAAACGTGTTACAAGAGAGGCATGTTTTTTTTATATCACATTCCGCTAATTACCTTGTTTAGTCCTACTGATCTGCAGAGTTGATGTCCTCATTGCTGGGCTGAACTTTTGCACCACGTCTCCTGAAGTTCTAACAATGTAAAAGAGACACTATTTATTACCAAATTCAAAAACACTGCATCAAAACACACGTGGGACCTACATGTGCCCAAACAGACAAACATTAGGATTTCAATTTCTTACTTTTCCACATGTCAGCAACATACTGTTTCACCTTCAATGACAGCTTACAGCTCCAGGCCACTTTATTAGAATAGCATGAAAAAGTTGATTTATTTCCATAATTCCATCAATAATGTTAAACTGTCATGGATTGTAGATGCATGGCCCAGTTGTTTAACTATTCCAATCATTCAAGGTTTTCTTTTTACATAATTTGGCCTTCCAGCTCAAAAAACCCATGAATTGGGAAATTCGCATTATTAGAATATTGTAATAAAATCACAATTTTCTTCATCAAAATTCGTTTCACATCAGTGCACATCAAATCAGTTGAAATTTGGTACTTTCTACATAACATGCAATGTTCAATACTTGGTTAGGACTCTCTCTGTCTTATTAACGGCCATGATGCGTTTAACATTGAAGTCAATGGCAGAAACAGTGCATGGGAGTAATGAAAGCCAGATATCCTTGATGCTTTGCCGTCAGCTGTTCTTGCTTGTTGACCTGGTGTCCCACACTTCACTCTTCAATATACCCGTAGATACCCATGCTACGTTTTGGTGTTAACTCACCAGTTTAATTCTAACTCACCAGAAATAAAACCCCATTCATTTTCAATGGGGTTTCATTTCTGGTGATTTAGAATTAAACCGGTGAGTTAGCGACAAAACGTGGCATGGAAATCTACAGGGTATATTGAAGAGTGAAGTGTGGGACACCAGGTCAGCTATACAAAAACAGCTGACGGCAAAGCATCAAGGATATCTGGCCTTCCATTACTCCCATGCACCGTTTCTGCCATTGACTTCAATGTTAAACGCATCATGGCCGTTATTATTAATAATATTAAGACAGAGAGAGTCCTAACCAAGTATTGAACATTGCATGTTGTGTAGAAAGTACCACATTTCAACTGATTTGATGTGCACTGATGTGAAACAAATTTTGATGAAGAAAATTGTGATTTTATTACAATATTCTAATGATGCGAATTCCCCAATTCATCGTTTTTTTTAGCTGGAAGACCAAAATGTGTAAAAATAAACAATTTAATGATTGGAATAGTTAAAAAACTGGGCCATGAATCTATAATCCATGACAGTTTAACATTATTGATGGAATTATGGAAATAAATCAACTTTTTCATGCTATTCTAATAAAGTGGCCTGGAGCTGTATATTTCAGTTTGATAAAAAGGACCAGCATCCCATCGTCTTCGTCTCCTTTGCATCGCCTGTCTGCTGATGGCCAGGGCCTTCATAGGGGAAATGATAAGTCATTAATTGTGACATATGGTACTTTAAGATGTTGGCCATTTCTTTTGGGAATGTCTCATGTCTCAGCCTGTTTGGCCTAGTGGTACATGTTTGCATGGACCTACTTGTTTCTGCATCTCCAGAATTCTGATTCTTGAACAGGGAAGCAATCTTTAGTTCCTGACACCAAGACACAAATGGATCATTATGTGATACAGTGCCCTCCACAATTATTGGCACCCCTGGTTGAGATGTGTTAAAAGCCTTAAAATAAATTCAGTGTTTATTGCAGAAGAATACTGTCACACTGAAAATTGTAGGAAAATATAGCCTTCAACTCAAATGAATTGTAAGAAAATAAAAAAAATCCCTGACTAAAAAATAATTATTTTTCATTAAATCACCTGTTCCACAATTATTGGCACCCTTAACAATTCCCAGGAAATAAATATAATTGAAGCATTTCTGTCATTTCTACAGTAGTTTACAAAGTTTACCAGAGTATGTAGGAACATTTAATTAGTAATTCATCACTTCCTGTTTCCCTGGGGTATAAACATGACGTGACACCGAGGCCATTTCTCTTATCCACTCTTAAACATGGGAAAGACAAAGGAACACAGCATACAAGTGAGGCAGATGTGCGTCGACCTTCACAGGTCAGCCATAGGCTACAAGAAGATTGCCACTCAACTGCAGCTGCCCATATCCACTGTGAGAGGAATAATTAAGAAGTTCAAAACAACTGGAACAGTGGTAAACAAGCCTGGACGAGGACCCATGTTTATTTTGCCACCACGCACATTGAGGAGGATGGTAAGATAAATCAAAAGATCTCCAAAGCTCACTGTTACAGAATTGCAACAAATGGTAGCATCCTGGGGTCACAAAGTCTCCAAATCAACCATCTGGCGCTGTCTACACGCCAACAAGCTGTTTGGGAGGCATGCACGGAGACAACCTTTCCTCACTCACAATCATAAACGCAAGCGTCTGGAGTTCGCCAAGCGGTATTGGGGCTTCAACTGGGACCGTGTGCTTTGGTCAGATGAGACCAAGATTGAGCTTTTTGGCAACAAACACTCTAAGTGGGTCTGGCGTACCACGAAAGATGCACATGCTGAAAAGCACCTCATACCCACTGTGAAGTATGGGGGTAGGTCAGTGATGCTGTGGGGCTGTTTCGCTTCCAAAGGCCCTGGGAACCTTGTTAGGGTGCATGGCATCATGAATGCTTTGAAATACCAGGACATTTAAAATCAAAATCTGTTGCCCTCTGCCCGAAAGCTGAAGCTGGGTCGTCACTGGGTCTTTCAGCAAGACAATGACCCTAAACATATGGCCAAATCTACACAGAAATGGTTCACCAGACACAAAATCAAGCTCCTCCCATGGCCATCTCAGTCCCCTGACCTCAACCCCATTGAGAACCTGTGGGTTGAGCTGAAGAGGAGAGTACAGAGGAGAGGACCCAGGTCTCTGGATGATTTAGAGAGATTCTGCAAAGAGGAATGGCTGAAGATCCCTCTTTCTGTCTTTTCCCATCTTGTGAAACATTATAGGAGAAGATTAGGTGCTGTTTTGTTGGCAAAAGGGGGTTGTACAAAATATTAACACCAGGGGTGCTAATAATTGTGACACACATTATTTGATGTCAAATAATTATTTCTTTATGTGGGATTTTTTCCCCACTGAATAAATGCACTTGTATTGAAGGTTGGATTTTTCTCTTTTTTTCCATTAAGGTCCCATATTATTTCGAAAAAAAATAAAATAATTGGAAGCTAAAAAACACATCTCAACCAGGGGTGCCAATAATTATGGAGGGCACTGTATCCAGCACCAGTAGTATAATATTATGATACATACAACAGTGTGATATAATAATGACAACAAATAACCTATTCTAGTGGACGGACACAACAATAAGAAGAATTTTTAATAGAAGTGAGTTAGGTGGCCACTAACCTATTGATAGGATTTAAACCTGCAACCCTCTTTCTCAAACACTTCTGTATTTCTTTTTTTTTTTAAGTGGCTATAGGCTATAGGCCATGCATCTTCTAATCTGATGGCAAAGGTCAATTTTGGATCAGTTGACCCTAAGCTTCTTAGTGACAAATAGAGGAATGTTTTGGAAAATGTTTTAATATTTAAGTTTTCATTGATGCAGTCTGCTAATAATGTGTTGTGAATGAAAACTCCAAATGCAAAGGTAATTCACACGGCCATATCACACAACCTATGAAGAGAATGACGTGAACAATGCCAGTAATGTATCCAGCATATCCTGGTGACAGCTCTCAGCAAGGATTTTCATCCTTTCCACCGGTGGCGCTAGTGCAATCCACCACGGTTTAGTTGCTGTGTGGGGGGTTGGTTGTGTGTGTTCCTGGTCATTTTTTTTCACTTCGAAAGTTTCTTGGACGAGTTGAGCAAGATGGCTGAAGACAGCGGTTACGAATCAATACTTTGTGTAAAACCAGAGGTTCATGTTTACAAAATTCCACCTCGAGCAACGAATCGTGGATACCGGTGAGTATGTGTGAAATGGATTGTATGACCGACCGAAGCGGGCACAGTGGTTTATGCTAGCCAACTAGACAACACACACTGCAAATAGCGCCAGAGAGAGGAGAGGGGCATGAAGACAAGTGGTGTTAGTTTCAGGGTTGATGTTTGGTGATATGATATTGATGTTCGTTTATTAACTTAACAAAAGTTCATTTTTTGGATTCTTTCTAACCATGTAGGTGACGACTAGTTATCTAACTCGTTCTGCAGTGCAGAGCAGAATCTCCTGCTTTTAAAAACTTTGGTGTGGCTAACTAAACGCGGATGTTTTTATCTGGTGGTGATGTGGGGTTGTTTCGGGAAAACAAACAACTCTGTGAAGCAGACTTTTCACGCTACACCTTGTGTCAGTTGATTCATCATTTGTAAACATTACTTATGGAAAATTAGATAGTGAACATTATGTGAAGTTACAGAACAGGAACCACAGGCACGAGACGCCACAGTCTACGGTGGCCGAGACTGGGAGGAGGTGAAAATAGCGCAATGGGTTGTTTGCAGTGGCAGCAAACTTGGCGACTTAAAACGTTTTCTTAACTAATGCTCTAAAACAAACCAAGCGACCATGGAGAAGACGAGAAAGAAGAATGAGTCAACGATGTAGTGTGCTATACAAACAAACAAACAAAAGCAATTTCTATGTAGTTTCCATGTAATAATGTAGAGTAGAGTAGAGTAACTTAATCGATCCCCGATTGGAAATTCAGGTGTCAAGTAATGAATTTAAGTAATGAAATGTAATGCTAATGTCATTATTAATAAAGACAGTGTAATGTTATGTAATGAGAATGTTGTGATGTAAAAACTGTGATATTTATAGCATAAGTATAGCAATGTTTATAATTACAATGTGATACTGTGGTAGCCATAATAATTAAGGGTTGTGTGTTTTTCTGTGTGTGTGTCAGTGCGGCGGACTGGAAGCTGGACGAGCCTGCGTGGAGTGGCAGGATGAAGATCACAGCGATGGGCAAGAAAGCCTTCATCAAGATGGAGGACAAGATCTCAGGTGAGCTCGCTACCAATCAACTCACCTCACACCTCAAGCCTCACCTGGCAGGTGTGTTGGAGAAGAGGTATGGGTCTTTGGTCTGGAAAAAAAACCTGATAAAGCTCCTGCACACTGAAAGTTGTGAAACTTGTGCAAGTCATTGAGTAGTCGGGCTTGTAGCCAGAGGGTTGCTGGTTGGATTTCTGATATCAGCAGGTGAGTTTAGGGTGCGGATTTAGCAGTGTGAGTAACCAGCGCTCTCCCCCATCCTCCTCCATGACTGAGGTACCCTGAGCAAGCTATCGTCTATCCCCCCATCCTCCTCCATGACTGAGGTACCCCGAGCAAGGTATTCTGCTTTCCCCCATTCTCCTCCATGACTGAGGTACCCTCAGTATGGTTCTGTGGTGTTCCCCTTCCTCCTCCATGACTGAGGTACCCTGCGCAAGGTACCGTCTATCCCCCATCCTCCTCCATGGCTGAGGTACCCTGAGCAAGGTATTCTGCTTTCCCCCATTCTCCTCCATGACTGAGGTACCCTAAGTATGGTTCTGTGGTGTTCCCCTTCCTCCTCCATGACTGAGGTACCCTGCGCAAGGTACCGTCTATCCCGTACTGCTCCTTTGGGCCTCTTGCTGGCCTGCTGTGCACCCTGACGCCGGGGACACATGCAGGCTAAACGAGCAAAGCGCAGAGAGACGAAATTCAGTGTTCCATTCTGTCGGCTCAATGGTCATCAGGTTGTCATGGCGAATCAAATAGAATGGAACATTTATTTTATTCATTTGATTGCCACCGCTGGCGAAATTCACTCCTTGTTAGCATAACATTTAAACTTGATCGAATACTTTTGCTTCGCTCCTGTTCGCTTGCCTTCGCTTCCCTCATAGGAATGAATGGAGAAGTTCGCTTTGCTTGGCCAAATTCGCATGTTTGTGTCCCTGGCGTTAGGCGTAAAGGCAGTTTGGTTGTGTTCCATTGTGAGCTGTTTTGAGGACTTCAAGGACTTGAGGACTTCTTATTATGGACACTGATGTGTTATGGGTTAAACGCTGATGCTGACTTTGTTGTGTGTGCACTGCCCCCCAATGTGCTGTGTGATTTCAGTGGGTCTGAGGTTTTCTTGTCATGTTTACACAGCTGTGGCCTGTTTAGGTCAGCCGTGGGCTATTGATTAGGCAGATCGTCTTGGGGGGTGGGGGGGTCTTGCATAGTCGACACAAGTAATGAAAGGTAATGTGCATCAACGTGCATCATTTATGCATGTAACCGCATCCTCCACAGTGATGCAATTATCTACTCCAGTAACAATCCATGTAACACACGTCAAGTAAGCAAACATTTTGGGGCGTGGTGGCTCAATGAGCTAAGACGCCGTACCATTACCCTGGGGACCCGGGTTCGATTCCAACCTGAGGTCATTTCCAGATCCTTACCCTCTCTCTCTCTTCCACTCATTTCCTGTCATACTTTCGCACTGTCCTATCCTATCCCAAAATAAAGGCATAAAAGCCCAAAGAATATCTTTAAAAAAAAGTAAGCTTAAAGGAAGAGGGCCCGTTTTGCTATGCATAGTGTATAATGGCAACTGAAGCGTAGCGTTATCGTCAACTATGTAAGCCCCCTTAGGGTCAGAAGGTTGATGGGTCGAATCCCACTCCAGTTGAAAGAATAGGGGCGAGCTCCACTACATGCTGGGCGAGCTGAATTGCTCTTGAGCAAAGCGCAACATTGCTCATACTATCCCCTGGACTGACTGTAAGCAATACCTTGTACCTACTGTAAATAACTAAGTTGCTGTGGACAAAAGTGTCTGCTGAGTGTGCTATATGTAGTGTAACACATGTACTGTAATGTAATGCTGTGTATTCCTGTCCCCTGCAGGAGAGCTGTTTGCCCAGGCCCCAGTAGACCAGTACCCAGGCATCGCTGTGGAGGCCGTCACCGACTCCAGCAGATACTTTGTCGTCCGGATAGAGGATGGAAATGGTAAGAATAGTGTGGTGTTCTGACTGAGTACTGCCAGTCTAAATGTTGCAGTGTTCATTCAATGCATACATAAGAGGCAACAAAAATGTAAGGGTTGAATTAATGCTTAGCTGTTTGTTATAGTGACTCTACTGTCCCTGTCATATCTTCATTGTTGTCTTTCTGCTGCAGCAGGGCGCCATGCGTTTATAGGTCTGGGGTTCGCTGACCGTGGAGACTCCTTTGACTTCAACGTAGCACTACAGGACCACTTCAAGTGAGTTACGTTAACACTACCGCAAACAACAACTGATTTGCACTGATGGGTAGCTAGCCATCATATCGGGGACTCGGTTAACCCATTTAAACCTGATGTTGCATATACCGCACGCTGCATTGACGTAGACGATTGGAGTAACATAGACGCAGCATTCAGGCTCTTCAGATTTCAGTTTTTTATTAATGTTATAAATGTGGGTATGTTAGAGCTGAATGAACACATTCTAATGAGTGTCTTAGCTTTTAAATGCAACTTATTTCATGTTATGTGCTTTGGAGGCTGAGATATTTAGGTTTTTATAGGCTGAGGGCACCTTTTCCCAAAAAGAATATATCAGTTTCAGAAATCAACGTAACTTAGTGTATGTGTTGTTTTCTGTACCCTCTGCACAAACCAGGTGGGTAAAACAGGAGTCAGAGCTCGCCAAGCAAGAGGCCAACCAGAGTACAGTGCCGAAACTAGACCTGGGCTTCAAGGAGGGACAGACCATCAAAATCAGCATCGGGGTATGGACATTACATTACATGAGATGTTTATTGATCACAGTAAATAAACGATATCTTTGTTAAAAAAAAGTTCTCCATGTTATTTGTAGGCATATACATCAGTCAGTTACTATACTTTCGTATTATATTGGACTGTTGATTGTTGGATGTTCACATATATGTAGGGAATGCTGTTGACATTGTCTAGTTCAGTGTTTCTCAACTGGTGGGTCGCGACCCAAAAGTGGGTCGCGGAGCCTTGGTGTATTCTAAATTCTAAAAAAAAAAAAAATTCAACTTTTCCTGCAACAATTTACAACTTTTATTGTGAAAGGTTAGTGAACTCTGTGTCATCTGTTGTCATAGATACAATCTGAATGTTTATGCGAGATAGATAGCGTGCAACCAGTCATTCGAGTCTTGGTTACATTTTGAGAATTGCATTGAATTGACTTGAATGCTAAAAAAAATTGGGTCGGGACCGAATGAGAGTGGAAAATGGTGGGTCCCAAGACTGTTCCAGTTGAGAACCACTGGTCTAGTTTGTATATGCAGAGGCTTTAGTTATTATTAGCTTCCCCAACTCCCACTTGTTTTGGCTGCTAGGGCTATGCCTATGTCATGGCAATTGAGAGAACGCTGAATTCTTGTCCTTCCAAATTAACGGGAACAAACAGAGCTCATGGCCGTTTTATTCACCCCCCTCCAGAATATAAAGAAGAAGGATGGAGCTGGGGCTAAGGGGCGCGCCATGGGGGCCGGGGGGCTACTCCCTCCCCCGCCGGGAGTCAAAGCTGGAGGCCTTGTCCCTCCCCCAGGAGCACCGCAACCTGCAGCCCCAGCACAGCCCAGCGCGGGTAGGGCATCGTTACACACACACACACAGACACACACTCTCACACACACACACACACACACATAGACGCACACACATAGACACACACACACACACACACACACACACACACACACACACACACACACACACACACACACACACACACACACACACACACACACACACACACACACAGACACAGTCCAGCACAGGTACAGGAAGGCATGGCATCATCACACACACACAGCCCAGCACAGCATGGGTATGGCATCATTACACACACACAGGTAGGGAGGGTATTATTACACACACACACACACACACACACACACACACACACACACACACACACACACACACACACGTACAGTACGGCGTACGCACACATAATTCCGCACAACACACACACACACACACACATAGTCCAGCATAGGAAGGGTATCATTACACACATAGAGCATCAGCCAAAAACGGCTAGATAATCATTCCCACACACAGACACACACACCCTGAGAACACTATATTAGATAGTGAATAACTATTACAATAACCTTGATCATTTGCTACGTTTACATATTTTTAATTCCAAATCAATAATTCCGATTTAAATAGTTCCATCGATTTTACTTTGATCTTTCATTTAATTCCGAATTGTGAAGTGTTTGCATGACGTTTTCAAAGCGGAATTAGGCTTTATTCAGAATTAAAGGTAGTTAATTCTGAATTAAAATTGTCATGTAAACGTAGCCAATGTCTGGAATTTGCTCTTATTTATTGACCTGTAACTGTATAATGTACAGTATATCACGAAAGTGAGTACACCCCAGGTTCTCCAAGCTTAGGCGACACTGGAGACACTGGTGTGGTAATATGTCTGATCGTTCTGTATTTGCCTCTTATTTTTAATCTTTTACTTTGTCTCACTATTTATTCTTACTCTTTGTACACTTTGATATGGATCATGCACTTGTGTGTAATGTGTAAATAAACAATTGATTGATTGTGTTAAATCTTTTCTTCTCTTGGTGTCCAGCCACCCTGTTGGACTTTGGTGGATTTGATGCCCCTGCGGACCCTGCCCCTGCCCCGGCTGCAGCCCAGCCTGCTCAGGACCTCTGGGGGGACTTCACCGCCGCTGGCTCTGGGTAGGTGTCCGCATGAGGCCAGCTAATACTGGGACTACAGTCAGTGTTGCCAGATTGGGCGATTCCACGCCCGATTTGGCTGCTTAGGATGGCCGTCTGAGTGTGAAAAGGGCATTTTGTGTGGGTTTTTCTGCAAATTTATGGCCATAGAAGGCAATAGAATTTCGTTCAAATTGGGCAGGATTTTAGTGTTTCCAGGCGGATTTTGAGCATTTTGTGGCATGTCTCATCTGGCAATGATTCATATACAGTAATTCTACTTAGTCTGATTAATGATGTCACATATAAGGTTAGCATGGGCTGGTTACAGGCACTCAAATAAGGTTCCTGTACTGTGGGTAGTATACGTCTAGCCATGTTACAGGCTCCCAAATAAGGTTCACATTCTGACACATAGACCAGGTATTACATTGTATCACATGTATGTGTATGTATGTGTGTTTAATAGGATGGCTTACACTTTATTGTGGCTTACAATTACTGGCTTTTTCCATTATAAGTGACTTACAGTTATTTTTAAGTACAGTGCTTTGAGCAATAAAGGAGTGTTACACGCCTTGCTTGCAAACCGTATGCCCTCTTATGCAAGTTGCCCAGGCTAAAAGTATTTGCTAACTGCAATTGTACTCTGTTCATCTGCGTTAATCTTATTACGCTGTTAACACTCAAAAATGTTCCTTTACAACAATTTTCCCCTTCATCATTATGTGGTTGATTGTGTCCTCTTTTGCAAGTTGCATTGCATAAAATTGTCTGCTAAATGTAATATAATGCACAGTAATGTTATGCTCTGGGCCACTTTAGCCATCGATGTGTGACCACTCACACTTTCCTTACTTGTATGGGATTTGAAACTGCAACCATCATTTTAAGACCAACTTTGTAGCCATTAGGCAACAGCTGGTGCCCCCCCTGTTACAAGTGTATGCTTTTACCAAAAACACTGGCAGTTTGAAACTAATCAACTTCTTTCTGTCTTTCCTCCATACAGTGGTGCCTCTCAATCGTCCACAAAGTCAGGATGGGTGCAGTTTTAACAGCTGGACTGAAAAATGTTCTTGTTTTTTGTGTGTTTTTGTCGTTTTCAAAGAGAATTAGTTTTTAATTGTTTTTACATTCCCCATTAGAGTGGATTACTGGGGGTTGGAAGGGACAGAGAAATGGCACACAATCACACTAAACTCAGATGATGAACCGTAGGTGTGTATGTGCGTGCGTACGTACAGATGTGTTTTTCACATGATACAAACTGCAACAGTAGGCCTTTTGTACGAGACGTCCTATTTTTGTACTGACGTTTTCCTATGCAACCAATCAGTAGGCAAAAATCTACTTGACACTTTTCGTAGCATGATTCAGCATCCAGTGCTGCATTCTTCTTTTTTTTATTGTTAGTATCGCATTTTCATAATGTGCACAGCTGGAATTGCTGTAACATTTCTTCGACCAGTTCCTCTATTTTTCTTTTCTTTTTTTTCTCTCTCCTTTTTTTCAATTTCCATAGTTCATTCTTGCCGTCCAATCAGGTTAAACATTTGATGCATTCCATGTGATGGTAGTGCCTTTCCCCCCCCAAGACCCTTTCTTTGCTCTTAAATCTTTCTTTTTTGTTCTCACTTTTTTTGGTCAGTTTTTATTGCGCTTATGTTTCAATCCCTTCTCTATTACCATGGCTGAGGTTGAATGCCAACATACAAATCTAAGAGAATTTGAGACCATTTCAAAATGCTGAGTGGTCTTATCAATTTCGTCCAGAATTACAAGTATGTTTGAGGCATCGACTGTAGTATCTTGGCATGTTTTTTTATTTTTATTCTTGAACCTCGCAGGTGAAACTGTGTAGGGATGGGTAATGGGTACAAGTGAAGGACTGGTGGTGTGTGTTTGGGCGGGTATGGGTAAGTGTGTGGGGGTATGGGTAAGTTTGAAGGATTGTGTGTGTATGTGTGTTTGTGTGTGTGTGGGCCAGCAGTGTCCATTGAGCAGATGGTAGTTTTAATAAGATTATAGACTCCCTCTGAACTGGACAAGGCAGCCTCCGCCCTTGCACCCACTGAGCCATCGGCTACAATTTTGTGTGTGTGTGTGTGGTTGTGTGTGAGTTAACTAGGCACTGGTTGCAAAGTGCCATTGATTTGTGTAGAAAACACAATAATGTGTGTGTGTGTGTGTGTGTGTGTGTGTGTGTGTGTGTGTGTGTGTGTGTGTGTGTGTGTGTGTGTGTGTGTGTGTGTGTGTGTGTGTGTGTGTTTGTGTGATGTACTTGTTTGGGTGATTTTTCTTCTCTTCCTTTCTCTGCGTAATCTCTGTTATTCCCTGTTCTGCTTGCCTAATTATGTGCCTTCAATCCTGAAGAGAGGGTGTGCTCAATAAGCCGAAAGCTTTACATGTATTTTAAACACTTGTTGGAAGTGCCTTCGAAAAAAAATAAGTCCTGTACAAATGTAAAGTTACAGTATATTGTAAATAAATAAAACATTTCCCTCTTGCCCCTCATGATGTCATTCATTCATTCATTATTTCATTTACTTGTACTTGACACTGCAGCTTCACCCATTAAAACTAAAGTAAAGTACAGAATACAGAGTACAGAAATTTGATTTTGACACCTATGACAGTCCTTCTTGTCACCATTGTTTTCGTGTCACCTGTTGGCATGGTGTAGTTGTCTACCTTTATGAGATTGATTACACAGTGTTGTAATGAGTAGTAAAATGGAACGTGTTGGGAACCAAAACATTACTGCATGTGAGGTGAGGGTTGGTCGTCTCCATGGTAAGCTTCTGTGCGCATTTCCTCAGTTGGCCACTCTTCTATTGTAGTGTATGGCGAGGAGAGATGAGCAGCGATGGGGTGAGTATAACTAACTTCTGTAAGGGCGAGTTGATGTTCTCAACCATTCCTCTCAATTTCATTTGACAGAAGACCTACTGTTGCCTAGTCTTACCAAAAAAAGGAGACTAGAAAGTAAGGAATCTTAGGCTACATTTGCGCAGCTACTTTCCCAGGGGCGATCTCGGAGAGATCATAGTCCTCTGGGTAGAAACCAAAGTGTCCGCAGTTCTTGAAGCTCTGCTGTAAGCGAAAGTGTCAGGAAAGGAGGCTGGCCACTCTCATTTCTTTGCTTGTTGGTCCCACCCCGGAAAAGCTCCAATGTAGCAAATCGGCATGGATCGGCAACGACATATTGTTTCTACTATGTTCATTTCAAAATATTAGCGAGGGCGGTAAACGACATTGTAGAACCAGCATGACCCATTTCTCCACTATATATTCACGCTGTGTCCATACGAGGTAAGAATTATATTCTTGATATACAATGCTAGAAGTGATTAGATAGACCAGTGCACAGCCCCCGATTCTGGTTGTGCATGCGTCCCCAAAAAGAAGAACTATGTTGCTCAAGAGGAAGCATCAAGCATCGATGCTTTCCTGGATGTCGGCGATTAGCTTGCCTCAACAGGCTAAAACTTTGCTGATAACAGGCGGTTACCAACAAATCTGCGTCAAGACAGCTGGCATCTGAAGCACAGCATCCGCTGAGTTGCTCAAGTGGGCTAGTTGACGAAGTGTTTCCACTTTGGTTTAAACCAGACAAGCAGTGGATAAACATTATGCTGAATTAAGTGTAGCCTAAGTATCAATACACAATATGTAGGCTATTTCTCAGCTTTTGGTCAAATTATCTGGCTAGCTCGCCGGTAGTGACATGCAGATTTATTGCTTAGCCCTATTCAGCTATCACGTTCGTATTGGTAGTCATTGATTGGCAGTAGCCAGTGTATTGTGGCATAAATTGAAGAGCTGAAGTTTTATTTACACTTGGAACATCAGATGTCTTGTTCGTTGTCGGTACGTGGACTTCACAATATCAGCAGCACGGGGGCGCTCAATACCAAAGTTTCCCCCAGGGTACCAGCGACGCACTACATCCTTTCAAATGTAGGAAACTGTGAGATAAAACACGAGACTACGTATATTATTATCCTGTGGTGGGGCATACCTGTTATAAAAATAGCTAACTCGTTGGCTAACAATTAGTCTACTCTTCCACAAAGGTTCAATTACGCGCGCAATTAATGCGTAATTACAATTAAGATAAAGGGAATACACACCAGAGAACCAATTAAGAAACAGCTTTGCATTTAAAAAAGCTAATTCCATACTATATATTAATCAAAGCTCCGAAATGATAAGGTCCATGGAAGCCCAGCTTTTAAATGGACAACTCTGCCCTACATCGCCCAAAAATACTGCTGCGTAAAACGCAAGAACCCGGAGTTGCCTTTCTGGAGATGACATTCCGAGAAGAAAGGAAAGAAACCTTTTGTTGATGTCTGTTTCTATGGTGATGATGGTACTGAAGTGATTTGACCATCTGAGGGCCCCTCACCCATCCTCCTTTCACACCAAATCACGTAACTCGCCCCATGCCCAAATGACTTGAATGTGGGCTAAGCGTCATGATGTTTATGCGTAAAATATTGTTTTCTACATTGTCAATTTGAAATGGATCGATTAAATTAAGGACGATTACAGTGCTCTACTGATTCCAGACTAGGAAAGAGAAGGTTTTGTGTGCACGTGGGAAGTGGGTGGAGGGTGGAAATCTCCTAATCCTCTCGTCCTCAATCTCAGTGTGAGCGTCTTCAGTCTCTGGAGACGGTGCGTAGAGGAGTAGAGTAGCTACCTGGGATGGGGACGTGCCTTCTATTCCCTGGAGTTTTCAGGATCCAAACGGCAAAACTGAATCTAATGCTGTACTTGTGGGGATTTTGTTGTCCTTTCTCACATTAAATTAGTCTCGGCAACAATATTATTTTTTTACAAGGCGATTAGGTAGGGTTTCTGTGGGATTGATTGAAACTGACCATGTAGACCACTCAGCGAAGGAGTAATCCTATTTTCAAAGCCAATCCGACTTGGGGGCTTTGACATTTAAACTTGTCCTGCGTGGCCTCAGAGGAGTTTGGCACTTTTGATTTTTGCTCGCCTGCCTACCTTCCTGCCGGATTACAGAAATGTCTGAAGAGTCGACATTGACTGACTCAACGGAAGTTGAGGGAGAGTCCAAATTGGAAGCGGTCATACAGGTGATGGTGTATTCCATTTGAGCGCTCTATTTTCATTTCCATTTACTGTCATTCACGTCAGTTGAAATTTATTTCAATGGGTTATGTGTTGTCTTTCATTGCTTTTTTATGTTAGGTTTTAGTGTTGGTGCTGCCTTGTGTGTTTTTTTTTGGTGCGTCAGTGATGCTGTTGGCCGAGGTGGTTGTGTCTAGTCACGTAGTGCTAAATATACCAGAGACTGCGGCGGATGCCCTACTGTTACCGCTGAGAGGCCACCTGCTCTGGAGATATTGCTCAGACCAGGGCGTCTGCACCAGAGCTAGGCCGGCCAAGGCCCAAACTAGTTCATACTGTGCTGTAAACGCCATTACTAACATGCAATAACACACAGTAATATCATATCAACATGGGGCCTGCGCCTTGTAGTTATACAAAACAAAGAATTATTTTATGGCAATCAAAGGAGTCATTGAGGATAGAGAGCTCACATCTGAGTACTGTGGTACACCATCAGCCTGAGTGAACACAACTCAGCTGAGAAGACTTTGCTTTTATCACTTTGATTTTATTGTTTTGCTACATACTGTATGTTTCTCAGACATTTCTCAATGTTACATTTAAGCATTTGGTGTACCGTTTAATGGCACATGTATGTATCCATCTCAAAGCTCCTGTGACTTTGTGGCTTTGCTGACCATCCTGTCTGTGGGTGTGATGTGTTTTCTGTTCTTAAGTGTGATGATGAAGGGATGTTACATGGCATCATCACACAGTTAATACATAAATACAACACAGCATGTGTGTTAGGTGTGTGCTTCACATATGTGTGTGTGTGTGTGTGTGTGTGTGTGTGTGTGTGTGTGTGTGTGTGTGTGTGTGTGTGTGTGTGTGTGTGTGTGTGTGTGTGTGTGTGTGTGTGTGTGTGTGTGTGTGTGTAGAAGCTGGAAGAGAGTGTCCTCTCGGAGGAGAAGCGATTGACCCTTCAGGGCCCATCTGACGAGCCCCCGACCTGTCTACCTGTACGCGTACGGGAGATCGTCACCAAGAACCTAGGCACAGACACCTGTGAGTATACAGCTCTGATAGGACGCATTATTATCAGAAGCCGTCCACACGTATATGGATATTTTTGGAAACACATTAGATTTGGCCTTTCGTTTTCTCGTAAACTTAGTTTTAGAATGCACATTTAATATTATTGTTTAATATTATGCTAAGTAACTGAGCATGCCTCTCAGACATGCTACATTAATGATATAATAGATGATGATCAGATTATGTCGCATTACTGTTGAGATTATATTTCAAAAGTGTGTGAATACTGTATGCAGATCAGATATGCTTTTCTATTATGTATGCTGATAAGATTGTGCTGTATTACTGTGAGTATACAGGTCAGACTGGATGCATTATTATACGTATGGTGATCATGTTAGGCTATATTTCTGTTAGTGTACTGCTGTTGAGGGTATACTTTATTAGTGTGGCTATGCAGGCCAGATTTAGAAGCTACAACCCACTGCCACATATTCCAAAAGACCTGGCTTTATTGACTTGTCCAGTCATCCTATACTAACCCCTTAGCGCACAGCCTATGTTATAACCTTACTGTCACCAAAATTGTATTGGCTATGTCTTAATCTCGTCAATGCCATAGCAATGTTTTTATGATGCAATTGAGTATTTTCAGCAAATAGTGAATAGGTCTGCCGGCGACCCCATCTGCAGTAAGAGGCAGAGCCCCTTTAGGGCAGCAGAGCCTCTGTTGTCACCTTATTGTTGTGGCTGTAATAATATTGTGAATATGCTGCTCACATGATATTGTATTACTGGGAGTATGCTGCTCAAGCATGACGCTGTGTATTTCCTGAGCATTAGTGTAAGCATGCTGATCAGACCGTCTGCATTACTAGGTAAGCTTATTGCTGTGGATCAGATATGATGCCCTACTGATGCACTACTGGGTACTACTGAGTACAGCTGGGATAATAATGCTTTGTGTGAGAGAGTGCATGCTAGGTAGGATTAATTGAGGTGAGTATGCTTGTCAGATATGATTTGGTACTTGACACAGATGTACGCAGAATACTCATATGCACACAGAATGCATCCGTATTTGCATTACAGATTATGCTTTTTGTTAGTATTATCAGCAGCTTCTGAGATCTGACACTAACCAGATATGATGTGATACCTCCAAGAGTGTTGTGTTAGCTTATAACAGCTCAATGCATTTCCCCAGCAGCGATACACACACATCCCTTTCACTTCACTTACACCTGGTGTCTTTGTCCCCTTCCTCCCCTTTCCTGTGTGACACACACACACACACACACACACACACACACACACACACACACACACACACACACACACACACACACACACACACACACACACACACACACACACACGCACACACACACACTGACACTCATACACACACATACTTAACCTCTCTCACACACACACACTGACACACGCCCACCCCTACCCCCACCCCCACCCACATACACACTTGCGTCCAGCGCCGGGAGCGATGTCCTCACTGATGTCGCTGCAAGAGGAGAACCGTGTGCTGCAGGGGGAGCTGGGAAGGCTGGAGGACCTCCTGGCACACAGCAGGGCCGACCGAGACGAACTGGCCATCAAATACAGCGCCATCAGTGAACGGGTGAGTAGAACGCAGAGGATGCGCGCACATCACAGTGGCACAGGTGCTGGACAAAATAGAATAACTGAAGTAAAGGATGAATGTCCGCAACCCTGTTAATGCTCCCAAATTGTGCCATGATGAAGAGGAGGAGGAGGAGGAGAAATGTGTACCATTTTCTCTTGGTTTTGGTTTTCTGTTGTGTTTACTCTTTGTCATACTGACTGTCTAGTCTGTCTTTTTTATGATGGACTATTCTTGAGTCTCACTTAAAATAAAGAATGAATGAAAAGGCACTCCGCCGCCATGACACTATGGCTGTATAAAATCAAGGCCCAAAGTCGAGAGGTTGAGACACAAAGAACAGAAGAACAGACACAGAGGAGAGAGGTGGTACTATAGCTATGGCTTTATTGACCGTGAGGCTGATAGCCCTTGTTGCATTTGTCTGTTTTGGCTTGTTTTGATCCATGGCTGTCTGTACTGTAATGCTTTGATTTGTCGGTGCTTATGGAAGAGAGGAGGGCGTGTTGACATCTGTGGGAGCTGGTTTGGCGCAAGACATGTTCTAATTTAAAGCCCATCATCAGCATACAGATGAAGCCCCTCCCCTTCCTACTCTTATGGCCGCCTTTGTTGGGCTCTCCTCAAGAGTTTGACCCGTTTCCTAGGCAACCTGGAGTGAAATGAAGTGAAGTGGCTTGTTGCCATAGCGGTTGTCACCCCTAGCGACTGTAAACAGGCCCGATGGAGAGGGTTTGGGGGTGAATTAGAGGGTGGGGAGACCAGAGACTAGCAGAGGCCACCTATGCAGCTGGACGCCATTGTGTAACATCTAATATAGACTAATATGTTAAATATCACATCAAAGTTAGGGATCCTTTGTTTTTAAAAGTAATTTTGTGTTTTATAGGGCCTGCCCCCCCACTTCTGTAGAAACATATTTCAGGAGCAGTTTTTTTTTCTGTTGATATCAAGCAATTTGATTTGGATTTGATGGCTATACCAGTTCCTATTTCAGGTGTCCTAGCTGAACTCCTAGACAGTTTGTTAGTCCAAAACAACTCCCTCCAGATTTGTTGAAATATATTTTCAGGCACTATTTCCAGTGTGTCTTTATTTAGAAAGCTATTCTGAAGTAACCTGTCCTTCGCCAGACCCTTGTGTATTCCCGGATCAGCTTCTTGAGCTCACATGAGGGTCTGGAGGATCTTCATATCTGCCCTGCTCCAGAAGCGCCATACCGCACCAGTCCGGATCACAGGATTTTCAGAAATGTGACGTAGTCAACGACAGTTGTTTCAGAGAACAATGCCCGCTCGCATGGACTCACTCGTCGACATTGGTTCTGTATTTTCAAATCTGTGAAAAGTTAAAGTAGCACCTCATTAAAAATGTCAGACAAGTGGTTTCCCCAATCACGTGCAAGGATTTTTTGACCACACTTTCACAGACCTACGCATATAGCTTAGTTCCAGATGAATGTTTGTGGAGCAAGGCAGAACCCTTTCATCTAGTGACATAGCCAGGTAAATTCAAGTATACTAGTAGTATACAAGTATATGCTAACACACATGCAAGTATATTGCACTGGCTTTCCAGGAGAACAGGGTTGTGTTTATGACTGTAGCGCTGGCCAGCTCTGACGGAATAGGTCAGCATAGGTCACCATGGAGATGGGCTATACAGCATCCCCTTTCACCCTTTGACGTCTGTTTACTGAGCTCAGCTCTTTGTTATTGGAAAGCAAAACTGCTGTGAGCGGTCCCTCTGTTACATTCTTGTGTCTTAACACCTCACAAAGGGTTACTTTTTCACTTAACAGCCTTAAATTTACAAGTCGTCGCTGTATTTCATATTTTTCCCTCGTAAAGCTGTCAATATACACAGCACACTGATATGAGCAGTGCTGTTCAAACAAGAAGGATATATTTTGTATGGAGAGAAGTGACTGTGTTGTGGCTGGTTACCAGGTAGCCACAGGGTTAAGGTAACTAAGGTAACTGTCCTGGCTAAGGACATGGCGTGGACTGAAGCTTTTAAGTCACTGAGAATTACACTGGTTGCAATATCTGCTGAAGCTGACGAATGACTTCACTGATATTCTTTCACTACTGCTGTAAAATGATATCTGACTATACTTATTGTACTCAATGACAAAAAAACGCTATGTCTGCTTAAAGGGACACTGTGTGAGATTTTTAGTTGTTTATTTCCAGAATTCATGCTGCCCATTCACTAATGTTACCTTTCTCATGAATACTTACCACCACCATCAAATTCTAAGTATTCATTATGACTGGGAAAATTGCACTTTTCATACATGAAAAGGGGGATCTTCTCCGCCATTTTGAATTTCCAAAAATAGCCATTTTTAGCTGCAAAAATGACTGTACTTGGACCATACTAGAAAATATTTGTTTATTACTTAGAAAACCTTCCTGTAAAGATCAAATTTGGCCATTGGCAGCCCAGTTTCAATGAGCAACATAATTGCAGTAGCCTACCCTTTTTGACCATTTTTGACCATTTCCTGCACAGTGTCTGCTAAATAGAAGTGAATTATGCACGTGCGATATGTAAAGGTGTTTTCCATGACATACAGTATTTGATTCAATTCAGTTAATCTCACTTCAGATTAGTATGCATATTCTCGTACATGGTGTGTGTTTGCTTGTGTGACTGTGTGTGTGTTTACATGTGTGTGTCTTTGTGTATACACCTGTGTGTGTGTGTGTGTGTTTACAGCAGGAGCAGTCACTGCATCCATCGTTAATTATGTATGTTTATGTGTTTGTGCGTGTGTGTGTGTCATGCATTTGCATGCATGTGTGTATGTGTGTGTCTGTGCATCTGCATCTGCACCTGTGTGTGTGTGTGTGTGTGTGTGTGTGTGTGTGTGTGTGTGTGTGTGTGTGTGTGTGTGTGTGTGTGTGTGTGTGTGTGTGTGTGTGTGTGCTTCCAGCTGGAGCAGGCTCTGCGTCTGGAGACGGGTGATGGTGGTCATGACTCCCTGGAGTCGCGCAGCCTGGCGCAGCAGAATGTGGACCTGCGCAGACGGCTGGAGGAGGAGCAGGCCGCGTACAAACGCAAACTCACCGCCTACCAGGAGGGGCAGCAGAGACAAGCTCAGCTAGTGCAGAAACTACAGGCCAAGGTACCCCACATGTCTTCACCTCTTCAAAACTGTATTAGAATAGAATATAATAGAACAGAATAGAATAGAATAGAATAGAATAGAATAGAACAGCCTCTCACCACCTACCAGGAGAGGCAGCAGCGGTAGAGAAGCTACTGACTGGTGAGAATACAGAATAGAATATAACAGTGTATAGAATACAAATAGAACTAGAGCTAGTGCAGGTAAATGCAGCTCATACAGAAGCCACAGGCCAAAATATCAATATCATAAAATATTCATCTAATTATGTTGTAATTGGCAGATACTGTTCCTCGTACAGAAACTGCAGGCCAAGTTACTGCACAGTAGTCCGTTTCCCATCCCCAATTCCATTGTTGTACTGTGAGATCTGTGTTGTGCTTTGGGTATAGGACCAGGCCAAAGGCTGAGAGTAGAGGCAGCCTGCTGTCCAGTTGGTCAGGGCGCAGTGGCAGGCAGTTTTATTGACTAAGGAGCTCAGCTCACCTACTTGGCTGAGGATTTGTATTCAGAAGGATCAGCTGCTTCAGCGAATTCACTGGAAAGACTCCTAACCTGGGATGTGTACTGCTAACCTGGGATGTGTACTGCTAACCTTGGCTGTCTACTCCTAACCTGGGACGGCTGCCTGAGGACACTCTCTCTGTTTGGTTTGAGTGGGTGGATGGGCTCTGGGGAAGCGATTAAGGGATGGAAAAATAAAATAATGTACCTTCACTTTTTATTTATTTGTAGATATGCTTTGGGCCTTTAAGCCTTTATTCAGATACAGTAGGACAGAGAGAGTGAGACAGGAAAGGAGTGGGAGAGAGAGATGGGGATGACTGGAAAATTACCGGAAACCGGAATCGAACCCAGGTCCAAGGCATAACAGTATAGTGTCGTAGCCATTTTGAACGACGACTGAGGCCAAAAATGTACATCTATGATGATAATTATGATAATAATGTGATGATAATAATAGTGATAATCATGATATTGATTTATGTGTAGGTGCTACAGTACAAGAAGAGATGTGGAGAGGTGGAGCAGATCCTTCAGGAGAAGACGTCAGAGCTGGAGCAGCATAAACTCAACGTTAGTCAGAGTCATTTACATATTTTTTTATCTATGTACTATAGACCATATTCCGCGTTTAAACATACATTTTCCCATTTATTTGATCACTGTAAGTACAAGAGTACAACCCACAACCCCACAAACACATCTGATAAATTGGAGTTAGTCGTAAACCTCCGAATAGAAACAAATGTTAGGGTCCAATTTCCTTTACAAGATAGGATGACCAGTTTTCCTGAGACTGTAGTTGGGAAACATTTGCTTTGCGGTGTGCTGTTCAAAAATGCCCATCATGTTAGTATCCTGGAGGATATTTCTCGTAGTTGTGACATTTGGGAAACATTTGCTTTGCGGTGTGCTGTTCAAAAATGCCCATCATGTTAGTATCCTGGAGGATATTTCTCGTAGTTGTGACACACAACCACCAAATCGCAAATCGGTACTGCCCCAGTAAAACCAGGATTCCCAATCACCCTATTATAAGACATCCTTAGATGATTTACCTCTTCATTAACATACTCATGTAACTAAGTGACCCAAATCTGCTTTACAGAACAACTCTGTAAGTTTCACTGTAGTACTGGGCTTCCGGATGAATAAACTGGAGTTGTTTATTCACCAACTTAATGTATGTTGCACGCAAGTGGTTTGTTATTCTTAGGTCAGAGCGTAGAGGTGGTAAATTGAAAATAGCTAACTATTAACTCAGTCAGTTTCCTGCGTTTGGGAAGAGTTTGCTTAGTGATTGGTTGACTGATTCTAATCATAGGTTCTATCCCGCCCATACTTCCTGTCTCGCTGCATAACATTCCGTGGCCAAGTCAGAGCTTTGTAATCATGATAGCCAGGCTTTTAACCATGATATTCTTTCAAGACATGGCTCCTGTTATACATTTGCTGTTACCAGAATGGCAGGGACCAAGTCGTAATGTAGTGGTAAAGTCTCTGTGTAATGTAGTAGTGTACAAACGTAGTTGCAACGCAGAAGGTGTTGTGTCACTAGGAGGGCTTGGCTTGGCTAGTAGTGTAGTGCCAGAGAGAGAGAGAGGTTCCATTGGTCCATTGTTTCCGGGTTCTATTATTGCAAGGGGGAGGGGGGAAATCCCCCTTTAGGCAGACCTAGGCAGACCTAAGGACTGTTCTATTCAATGCTAGGAGTATTATGACATGCCCCTTTAGGCAGACCGGAACCTGGTCATGTTAGGTGCCCATAGCAACCTATTACATTGGCATATCTCTATAAACTTAAAGAATCTCTGGTAGTGCTATGGTAGTAAAGTCTTTTCAACGACTATTACAGAGTTCCACTGGTGGAGCAGTACACATTATGAGGTTTCAACCTAGACATCCACACACTTCAGATCTTTTTTGTGCAAAACTTTACTTGGGCAGAGTCTCTGCCTGATGAAGGTCTTGGACCGAAAGATCGCAAGTCAAGTAAAGCTTTGCACAAAAAAGACCTGAAGTGTGCGGATTCAGCCCGATCATTGAAACGATCTTAAAGTCAACACTTTATTCCCTTTGGGATGTATTTGACTTGTGCTACTTCCTCTCTTCAGATGCTCCTCCAATGGAAGCCTTTGGCCAGATGTTCGCCAGGGTGCTCTGGGTCAGCTGGGTTAACCAGGGCAGAAATGGCTCCAAACTTAGTCCAACCTGATCCTGAGTTATAACCGGCCAATCCTTTGCATAACGAGATTAGTTAATCCATCTTGCCAGTAATCCAAAACAGACACCAACCCGTCTATTTTTCACTTGGAAGATATAGTACTTACTTACATAAAGATACACACTTCTTCTCAAAACTATAAGGTAGACTTTGTCCTAATCAGTGTACCGATCAATTTTAAAGGAAGCGATGTTCCCAGATGTTTCCTTCACAATATATTTATATCACATTATGATCTGGTTTTATGACTCAATTAACCCCTTAGTGCAGAGCCCATGTTATAACCTTACTGTTACCCAAATTGTAATGACCATGTCTTAACCTTTTACTCAAAGGTGCACTGTGTAGGATGGTGGCCAGAGGAGGTATTGCAACTATACTGGTCATTGAAACTGTGCTGCCTATTGCCAAATTTGATCTTTTCATGAATATTTACTCAATAATAAACTAATACTTACTAGAAAGACCAAAGCACACCAAGTTTTGATGAATACTTAGAACTTGATGGTGATGGTAAGTATTCATTAAAAAGGTAACATTTGTGAATGGGCAGCATGAATTCTGAAATAAACTACTAAAAATATTAAACAGTGGACCTTTAAGCACTCGGTAATGTCAAAGCAATGTTTAATCATGGAGTAGAGTCTGCAGAGAGAGGCTTGGAATTGGTTGTTAATATTTGTCGATTCGTTTTTAAACCTGAAAAATACCTGTGTACCCCCAGGGCTCGGCCGGCAGCCATCGTCGGGATGATGAGGAGCAGTGCGGTGACTTGGAGAGCACCCTCATCAGGCTGGAGGAGGAACAGCAGAGGTGGGTCATGTAGCGCAGTGTTTCCCAACCAGGGGTACATGTATCACTGGGGGTACGCAAGCACACTACAGGGGGTACTTTCAAAAATGTAATTTTAGCAAATGCATGGAGCTTAGTCACACTGGGATAGAGGAAGCCATAGAACATGAGTTAGGGGGTACTCATGGCACAGCGAAATGGCTTATGGGGTACATGAGACAAAAAAGATAAAAAACACTATTTGAGGCACTCCTTACTAAAGTTTAAAAAGCCTTTATTAAATACTGGCTACATGCCTACGCGTTTCGACCCATTGTCTTCATCAGGGCATCATGCGAAACGCGTAGGCATGTAGCCAGTATTTAATAAAGGCTTTTTAAACTTTAGTAAGGAGTGCCTCAAATAGTGTTTTTTATCTTTTCATGGAAGTTTGGACGCCCAAGTTCTTTTTGATGAGCACCCTTTTTTACTAACTGGATACAGGACCCAGTGAAGCATTCCCTTTTCTCTTTTATGAGACAAAAAAGGTTGGGAAACACTGATGTAGCGCAGGGCAACCGCAACAGACTTAAACATGCTTTCATACATCAATCTATTCTTTTGCTAAATCAGTTGTAAGACTACATAGTATTTATTACTTCATGGTGGTATTATCTTCAAGTTATGTGGGTTGTATGTAATATATGTATGTATGTATGTATGTATGTATGTATGTATGTTTGCCTGTACATAGGCCTGTGTCTTTTGTTTTGTCAGCTGTGCAATAGTCTTGTGATGTGATGTTATTGTGTAGGCCTATGTTTTTCTGTTTTCTGTATTCTGTTTCGTCTTAACGAGTGTTGCTCAGGGATGCAAACTGAATTTCAGTGCAAACTGACAATAAAGTATCATCGTATCGTAGCGCAGGGCAGTGTTTTTTCAACCACAGTGCTGAACACTTTCAACACTGGGGGCCACTGTATATTCATGTGCAGTAGCTTCTCAATGAGGCCTAACAGCAAAACAAGGCTCTGCTGTGCCCTAATGACCTCAGCAAGCACAGTGTGAATGATGTCAGTCCATTCAGTGTGTGTGTGTGTGTGTGTGTATGAGTGTGTGTGTGTGTGTGTGTGTGTGTGTGTGTGTGTGTGTGTGTGTGTGCGTGCGTGCGTGCGTGCGTGCGTGCGTGCGTGCGTGCGTGCGTGCGTGCGTGCGTGCGTGCGTGCGTGCGTGCGTGCGTGTGTGTGTGTTTGTGTGTATGTGTATGTGTATGTGTATGTGTCTGTGTGTGCATGTTTGATGTAAAAAAAAGACGCATGTAACAGTCATCTTTGTCCTGTCCCGTGTGCACTGCAGGAGCAGCAGCCTGTCGGCGGTGAACTCCATGTTGAGGGAACAGCTGGAGCAGGCCAGCCTGGCCAATGAAGCGCTCAGCCAGGACATACGCAGGCTCACTGTTGATTGGACCAAAGCCAGAGAGGAGCTGGAGCAGAGGGAGTCTGATTGGAGGAAAGAGGAAGAGGTGGGTATGGTCAGTTGGGGCAGTCTAATTGGTTGGAAGAGATGCTGTGTTAGGAGCTGTGGTGGACCTGGAAGTATATTTCAGTGGTAGAAATCACCATGCTGAACAAATACACTAGTGTTTCTCAATTGGGGCTCTGTAGCCCCCCAGGGGACATTGGGGACTCTAGGGGGGTATTTAGAGGGAGCAGTACTCAGTTGCTATTGGGGGGCATTAGTCTATTTTATTTTTTAATAGTAAGGGGGGCAATGGCAGGCTTATGAGGAGATCAAGGAGGCGTTCGGAGGCTGATGTTGAGGTCCAGGGGGCATTCAGGGCAGAGACAGTTAATTCTGAATTAAATAATCTTTGTTCAGGGCATTCATTCAAAAAGGTTGACAACCACTGATATACACACTCAGCCCAGTGTTCATCACAGAACAATTGTAACAACAATTTCTTCATACTACGTACAACTGCTGCCTTATACTGGTTTCTCCCCCTCTCTCTCTCTCTCTCTCTCTCTCTCTCTCTCTCTCTCTCTCTCTCTCTCTCTCTCTGGACAGTCTTTCCACAGCTACTACAGCAGTGAGCACAGTCGTCTGCTGCAGTTGTGGAGGCAGGTGGTTGGCTTTCGCAGACACGTCTACGAGCTGAAGAGTGCCACAGAAAGGTACTGCAAACTGAACTGCGCCCACTCAACAACGTTCCTCTCTTCAGAGCTCTTTTCTCAAAATGCGTAACAACAGTACATTATTGTATTAGTTGTTTGTACCTTATTTGCCCATTCATTCCACTATTTCAATGTTTTTCGTGCTGTAACTGTAGTTCTGGTTAGACCTCCTGAAGGAATTAGCACTAGGGACTGTTACCAAAATAGTAATGGCGCTGCCTATGTAACCATAGATTATAAGGTGGATACAGTGACAACTGTCATAGTAATAGATATATGTTGTGACCTCTTGGCATGTCATAGTAATAACTGTACGTAGGTATGGGCTGTGACCTCTTGTGCCACAGGGACCTGTCAGACGTGTAACGAGCTGATGTGGAATAGTAATAACTAGGGCTGTAACGATACACTCAACTCACGATTCGGTTCGTATGAGACATGTCTAACGAGCTGATGTGGAATAGTAATAACAGTCTTACAGCAATAGTTGTATATCATGTAGCCTCTTAGCGTGTCATAGTAATAAATGTATGTGTTGCGACCTCTTAGCATGTCATAGTAATATCTGCATATGTTGTGCCACAGGGACCTGTCAGACATGCGTAACGAGCTGGCGTGGGCGTCCCACACGGCCCAGTCTTCGTGCGCTGGGCTGACTTCCTCGCTGCAGAGCCGGGAGGACGGCCTGGCAGGGGCTCTGGAGCGAGAGGCCGCCCAGAGGGCACACCTGGAACTGCAGCTCAGAGAGCAGGTCAACGACATGATGACACTGCAGGCACGCAGCGACGCAGAGAGGGTCGAGCTCAACGCCAGGTGTGTGTGTGTGTGCGTGCATATACGTACGTGTGTGTGTGTGTGCGTGCGTGTGTGTGTATGTGTGGGTGTTCGTGTGTGAGTGTGTGTGTGTGTGTGTGCATGTGTTGGAGTACGTGTGTGTGTGTGTGTGTGTGTGTGCATGTGTTCGTGTATGTGTGTGTGTGCGCGTTCGTGTGTGTGCGTTCATGCGTGTGTGTGCGTTCGTGTGCGTGCGTGTGTGTGTGCGTGCGTGTGCGTGTGTGCGTTGGTGTACGTGTGTGTGTGTCTATGTGTACGTGTCTGTGTGTGTGTGTGTGTGTGTGTGTGTGTTCGCGGCACATTGATGGTGTGGAAGACAGTGCAGCTGAAAGAGCAGTTAACATACTGTAGGAGTCAACGCTAAGCCACCTGAAGACTTCAAACCTGAGGCCTATTGGTATAAATGGCCCACTGCCCTTAGCTGATTGGCCTTAGGGAGATATCTCTGACTGTTCCCAGTAACTACCAACTGTACTGGAGCCTCTAGTCTAGGCAGCTGCCCATGGCCTCTGTTTGCAGATGAGCCCGCTGGCCCGACTGCATCATAACAACTTTGCTATGACATTACAGAGAGCCTTAAAGGGACACTGTGTGAGATTTTTAGTTGTTTATTTCCAGAATTCATGCTGCCCATTCACTAATGTGACCTTTTTCATGAATACTTAACACCACCATCAAATTCTAAGTATTCATTATGACTGGAAAAATTGCACTTTTCATACATGAAAAGGGGGATCTTCTCCATGGTCCGCCATTTTGAATTTCCAAAAATAGCCATTTTTGCTGCAAAAATGACTGCACTTGGACCATAGTAGAAAATATGTGTTTATTACTTAGTAAACTTTCATGTAAAGATCAAATTTGGCAATAGGCAGCCCAGTTTCAATGAGCAGCATAGTTGCAGTACCTTTTTTGACCATTTCATACACAGTGTCCCTTTAAGAAACAGATAAAGACTTGGTCATTGCAATTGTGGTGACAATTACGTAGGTTATAAAATACGTAGGCTCTATGCAAAGGGTTTAACTGTACCTCGGGGAAATGATACTGCACATGTACTTGACCCTCTAGGCCAGGGGTGGGGAACCTTTTTCATTCGAAGGGCCACTTCAAATTCATCCAAGGGCCGTAAAAGTCCTCCGAGGGCCGAACTATGAACACAAACCTGGATTTCCCGCTGCACTTAAGGCCTATATTGAAGGCAGCCACCTTTGAAACAAACCCCACCTTCTCTGGGTTCCCTGAATATAACTGACTTGTATTGCAAATGCAATTTCTAAGATTCCTTTACAAAAGTCATATTTCATGTGAAGCTGCATAACATTAAAATTATATCGGGGGCCAGATAAAACGGCCTCAAGGGCCGCAAACGGCCCTCGAGACATAGGTTCCCCACGCCTGTTCTAGGCAGTTGTCCTTACTGTACCCAGTGGGCAACTATACCAGAGCCTTAGGTAGGTCTCCCTGTTTGTACCCAGTGCCAACCATGCTGGAGCCTCTACCTCAGTGTTTCCCAACCAGGGGTACGTGTACCACTAGGTGTACGCGAGCACACCTCAAGGGGTACTTGGAAAAATGTAATAATAACAAATGTATGGAGTGTAGTCACATTGGGATAGAGGGACAGATATAGAGCATGAGTGAGGGGGGTACTCATCATATGACAAAATTGCTTAGGGGGTACGCAGGACAAAAAAGGTTGGGAAACACTGCTCTACGTAAGAAGCTGCCACTGTTTGTCCCTTGTTGTCCCTGACTGTCTGCTTGTTGTCCTGGTTTCCTCAGGCTGGTGGAGGCGGTGAGGGAGGGGGAGAGACTGAAGGTTCAACACGAGGATAAGGAGCACCAGATCTGCTCTCTGACCAGGAGACTCGAGGTAACGTATTTCTCTCTCTCTCTCTCTCTCTCTCTCTCTCTCTCTCTCTCTCTCTCTCTCTCTCTCTCTCTCTCTCTCTCTCTCTCTCTCTCTCTCTCTCTCTCTCATATTCTGTGGGTGTGTCGTCTGTGACCCGGACTGGAGGTAATGTCTGTCGTGGCCTAAAAGTGATCCTCTTATTCTGATACCAGCAACACACACAATGGGGGTCTGAAATCTCTACGCCCATTCATGTGTGGTTGTAGTGTCCGTACCAGCTTAGCCCACACACGACCCCTCTTATCCTTGTACACACTCAGTGTCTGCTCATGTGTAATTGTAACACATGCACCACTACCATGTGCTACCCAAAACAAAACCCTGGGTATACAATGCCTAGGCCTGAAATCAAGCTCCTAGCACCCTAAACGTTTGATAGGAAGCGTTGAAGAGGTAATGTACCAGCCCAGGCAAGATCCTCGTATTCAAACATTTAGTCATGTTAATGTGTAGATAGAGAGATAGATAGATTGTTTATTGTCCTTTCGGGAAATTGTTCTGTGCCATGTTCATTTTCAGTGCATCTGATACAATTACAAAGACATTACAATAGACAAAAACACAATAGACAAACACACAGACATTGATTTCAATGTCTGTGCTGGTCCATATGCAATCCTCTTATCCTCATACCTCATTCCTCTTCCTCGTATATTCAATTTGCCTAGGCTCCATATGATATGGTATGGGCGATATGAAAAAAAAAACATACATCACAATATGGATTACTTTATATCACAATGATATTTATCACGATATACCACAATTATGTGTGTTTTCAGCTATTCTCTGTACTGTGTCTTTATTCACAAAACCATATTTTTATTCTTGTTTTCATAACTTCCAACGTGCATAACGACATCACGAAATATTATTAAATTATATTCAATTGTATATCAGCTGTAATAACGGATAATATTAGTCTATCACGATAGGAACGATAGAGGAGAAAGGGCACGATAGGCACTTTTCTATCACGATAACGCTATACATCGTCATATTACCCAGCCCTATGCCCCACAATTTGGTGGTATGTACCCCCTCTGCCTGTGCCAGCCCACACCAGATCCTGTGATCCTGAAACCACCAACATGTACACACAGCAAACCATTAGTCATGTGTAGGTGTAATGTATCTGTACTAGTTAACATGGGACACTGATTGTGGGTATTTATTAAACAGTGTGTTTTATGTGTTTGTGAGGTCTGATGAAGGGTATGCTGCCAGAGACATTACAGATGCAACAAGAGAATTGGGAGCTTGGTGTTGCTGACTTTTTTTTGCTATTATTTGACTTTGCCAGTTCAGCACCCATTTCTGAGACAGATGTGCGTGCTTTTTTTTCTTTGTTACACTCTAGTCCTGACACACCACCAACATGTATTGTGCACACATCAACCACGACCAACTAGCATTAAGATCCATACATGAGAAATCAGATATGCTAAATACAGAAACCCGATATCAGAGTGAGCTTTGGACATTGTAATACCTGATGTGATTAACAATCTGGAAGATTAGATCTCAAGCAAGATGCTGACAAAGGACAAATCAGATCCGATTTGATACATGTGCCCGACTCAGCAAGTGGTGCCTAGATGGGGGTGCTGTGGTGCAGTGTGCTAAGCCACCCAACACACACACACACACACACATACTGTATGCCCAATGCCAATGCCCATGCATGCACACAGGCAGTGGCGATCCTAAGAGTGCTAAGCCCCCCCACATACCCACATACTGTTTGCCTAATGCCAATGCCCATTCATGCACACAGGCAGTAGCGATCCTACGTGTGCTAAGGCCCCCCCACATATTTCATGCCAATGACCATGCATGCCTACTGGCAGATGGGGGAGCTGTGGTGCAGTGTGCCCCCCCCCCCCCACACACACACACACATACATACATTTAGCCAATACCCATGCTCATACATGCCTACTGGCAGTGGCAATTCTAAGCGTGCTAAGTCCCCCCAGATGTTGTATGCCCATGCCCATGCCCATGCATGCCTACTGGCAGTGGTGATCCTACAATGACTGGCACCCAGGGCGATGCCCCATCGGGCACCTCGCCCTTCACCACGGCCATGCCTCCTATGAAAATAAAATGGCAAAATCAGTGAAAAACGTGCATAACTGCTGCTAAAAGCCACTAATACCAACTTATTATTGCACTGCCACGGTAACAGCACAGAAATAACGCATGATTTTTATGATGTCGTTGGTGGCGGATTTTCGTGGGTGCCCCTCGTGGGTGCCACTTCCACCACGGGCAATTATCTGGGACCGCCTCTAAAGACCACCCCTAGCACTGCCCCTGCCCACTAGGTCTCAGGATTGAGTTTGGCCTGGATCGTTTCCCAACCCTTTCCTATCTATCGCTCAGTTTTGCGCCTCCATTTTCACCATGGGGCCTACTATCCAAATAAAGGCTAAAAAGCATTTTTTTTGTTTTTAAAATAGTGATGCATAGACAAACTGGTGTTAAGTATTAATAAATTATACTCTACTCTCTCTACTCTGGTAGAACATGAAAAGGGTCAGTAACTTTTTCACCACAATATATTAACTTCCTTCCTACTAAATGGCTGGCAATTTCTCATCCATTATTTGTTCCTTCTACAGTATACAATATATACGTCAAGTATATTCTACATCCATCCATATGCTAGTCTATGCCCCCTGGTGTATGGAGGCATGTAGCACTGCATTTAACAAGTTGTTGTGATACCTTTCTGATGTGTTGTTGTCTCTCCACACAGGAGCAGAGTGGTCTGGATGAGTCGGAGATGCACTCCTTGAGATCTCAGACTGAGACAATGATGGATGCACTAAGGGACATTACTCAGGTGAGATTCAGAGACAGTGGTCATAACTTGTCTATTTGCGAACACAAAGCTCTTGTTAAAGTTGCGCATGTACCAATACCTCTGGAGTGTGGACAAAGACTTAATTGATCGGGAGCAATGTTTTTATCGTAGATCCTCTTCAGGCAGATGCCAGAGATAGGAAGCTTAGCCAGACTTGCCATAAAAAAATGTATAACTTATTTTCAGTACAGGCTATTGGTTACAGTCCCTGGAGCAATGTGGGATTAGGTTCCCTGTTCAAGGGCACTTCAGCCATGGACGGAGGGGTAGGGAGAGGTCATCGAAAATCCCGACACTGAAAGACCAACTCTCTAACCACTGTGCCAAGGCTGCCACCATGACAAGACACATAGCATATCTTTGTGTTGTGGTTCTTACATACACTTAAATCATTCATGGTTTCTATGTTTCAAATCTAATGGTGCCCAAACTGGCTTTACATGACTAGGCACTTCTGTGCCTCTCTACTCACTAATCTTGTCTGTGTGGAAATGCAGAGACTGACTATGTGCCTAGCTGCAGGTCAGTACCTGTGGACTTGAGTCTGTTTGTCTGCGCATAGTCTTAAAATAATCCCGTCTTTATTTCTGGATTAGCTCTGGCTCTATCTTGGATTTTGATATCCAATTAGTCAAATAAAGATTACGGTAAAGTGAACACCATGTAAAAGCCATGACATGGAAAGTGAATGTATCGTAACACTTAACTCCATAAAAGACAACCTGGCAATTAGCAGGTTTTATTTTCTGGTAGATGACATTAATGACTTAAAATCATTTGAGAATTTCTTGCTTTCTTTCGTTATAATCTCCACATGTTTGATTCTACTTTATATCTAACCTCTAAGGCAAATCATTATTACTTTAATTTTCTTTACTGTTAGATCTGACTTCCTGTTTTCCACTAAGTGCAATGATATTAATGTCCTCCTCCAAGCGATACAGAAATGTTGTGCTGCTGTAATACAAGTGATTTGTGTCTTATAATGTTCAGTACTAGTTACAGTAATTCAATTATCTTTTGTAAATTACAATAATTATGCTCCCCTCTTTTTCTGATACTCTTCCCTCAGACGATGCTGTCGGAGGTGGACTCTGGGATGTTGAGTGAGGGGGGTCAGGAGGGGGAGGTGGTCAGCTCGTCTCTGATGCCGCTGCTCAGGGCCCCGTCCCCTCAGAGGGCCACGTCTCCACGGCGACCCTCCCCCACGTCCCTGCCCGACGCCAGCCTCACGGCCCTGCGCTCACTCGTCAACAGCAGACAACTGCAGCTGCAGGTAATACATTAATACACTATTACTATTATTACTACTAATACTGCTGTGACCACTGCTGTTATTACTGCTACTACTATTACTATTACGAGTCATTTTTGCCAGCCTCACAGCCGTTCGGTCATTCATAAACAGCAGACAACTACATCTGTAGGTAATACACATTACTATTGTTACTACTATTTAGGGCTGTAACGATACACTGAACTGCAAGATTCGGTTTGTATCATGATTTTTGACTAACAGTCCGGTACATGATAGAGTATCATGACTTTGAGAATCATGATTTCTCGGTTCGATCCAATATCGTTACAGCCCTACTACTATTGGTGCAACTCCCAGCCTTTCCACACCGCCTTTACTACTGTTATGGCTGCTACCAGCCTCACAGCCCTTTGATCACTGGTCAACAGCTGCAGACAGCTGAAACTGCAGGTAATACGCCTTTACTTGTTACCGCTACTACTACTATTGATGCTACCAGTGCTCTAAATTCACCAGTGCTCTAAATTTCAGTTTGGCTTGTTGAAAAGACCAATTTACTAGCAACTTTGACCCATTAGTGAGTGTGTATGATGTAAGATTATCATCCACTAGACATTTTGACTGGTGATTAAAAAAGTTACCATCGACTTTCAAATCTCTTCGAGACTTGGTCTGACCAAGAGCATAACAATTAATCTTTCCCAAACAGCATGGTTGATCCGCCTCCCTAGGTCCGCTACTGGTTGACTGGTGTCTGACAAAGTGGGTGGAGTTCCCGATTTTTTGGGAAATCAGAAACAATATTTCCACTGCTCTTGGCCTGACGAAGGTGTTGCGTCACTAGGAGGGCGTGGCCTGGCTAGGATGCTACCACCATTACTTCCACCACTACTACTACTACTGTACTATTACTACTAATTCTGTCACTGCTAACTCTAGTTCTGCTGCTGGGGAGTCATTTCAAGGTGATGTTCTCCTGGTCATAAGTCTTAGCCTGGTCCTGACCATCCCATAATACTACCATTTCATTTCGTATTTATGATCTGGCATTTGTTTGCTCTGAAGCGATTGTAGGAAGCAGGAAGTTTGCACTCAGTTATGGTTTGAAATTTTTGGACACCTCTCACCCAATCGCTGGCAGTTACTCAACAACAACATAGCGCAGACCAATGGCTCTGGCGCAGATGTGTACGTCATTGTCACGAGCGTCCTCCCCCTTTCGCCCCCACGTGGGGGGCGTGTTCGATTATTGGCTCGATTATTTCTGGGGGGGCGTTGCGATCAAAATTCTACTGCTCCAGGCACTCCACAGAGAAGCACGGCCAGACTACAGTAGTGGAGCCAATCCTTTGGCGGAAGTACGTAGGATGGCTCGCGAGGCTACATAAGTCTCTCCTCTGCTGAGGTCTGCACAGGGAGTCCCCTGGGCGTCCACTGTCCACTGTGTACTTAGTCAGCTGTGGTGTTGCTATTAGCTCAGCTGTTACGTATTTGGCCAGTGGGTAGGTGCCAATGTCTAAACCCCAGTGAGTCTGTGATTTGCCATTAGCCAGCGTGTGATTAGAAAGGCTTTTGGCTTTTGGGGCTACCGTGTACTGCAGTTACCAGACAAGGTCTATTAGAACCACCAGCACTGTAGCTGGCTGACCATTAGATGCCTTCGCTGTCGGTCCGATCTCTTGTAGTACGTCTTATCTCTTGTACCCTGCGATGTCTGAACGAGTCTTTCCGATCTCAGACCTTATCCTATCTTCTCTAATGTCTGCGCAGAAGAATCGTGAGCGGCTGCAGTCTGCGCAGGCGTATGCACATCAGCAGCAGCAGCCATTTTCTAAGTCTGCTGTCTCTCCCACGATCTCACGACTCATCGTGTTTCCTTTCGCATCTGCGCAAAAGACTTGCAGGCGTCTACTGACTGCGCAGTCCCAGCTATGTCGTGCTGCGTCTTCTGTCTCTCCAACCTCACGTTTTGTCTCGTCTTCTCTGGCGTCTGCGCAGGAGACCCGCAGCCGGTTGCAGGCCACGCAGCAGTCCGTGCAGCAGCTCCGGAAACAGCTGACGGAGGCGGAGTCTACGCGGAGAGAGGCGGAGCAACGCATGAAGGCCCTGCAGTCGGAGAGAGACGACGCCCAGCGCGAGAGAGACGCCGCACAGAGAGAGAGGGAACGCATGAAGCAGGAGAGGAGTTCACTTATCAGGTGAGAGAGAGGGGGAGAGGGAGAGAGAGAGAAGGGGGAAGGGGGAGAGGTGGGACGAGAAAGAGAAGGAGAGAGAGACAGACAATGCATCAAACAGTAGGGAGGGGTTCACGTATTAGGTGAGAGAGCGGGGGAGGGGGAGGGAGAGAGAGATGCAGTGGGAGAGAGAACGTGTCAAACAGTAAAAGAGACGGCTTATCAGCTGAGAGAGAGAGAGAGAGAGAGGAAGAGGAAGAGGAAGGGGGTAGAGTGGGAGAGAGAGGGAGAGAGAGGGCCAGGTAAGATCAAGAAGAGATAGAGATAGAGAGGGAGGGGGAGAGACGCAGCACAGGGGAAGAGGCAGTGTGCCAGAGGACAGAGGGACACCGATTAAGTGACGTCATGGAGACCTGAGGTCACAAGCCACATTTGGCTCAAGTCAGGTCAAATCAAGTCAAGTCAAGTGTACTTTATTGTTAAAAATCTATGTAACGGGGTTAGCGCAGAAGTTTGAAATTGCGTTCGACCAGTCTCCAATGTGCAGTTAAACTAAACATACATACTATATAAGACATTGACAGAAATCACCTACACATACACTCACACACACACACACACACTCACACACACACACACATGCCACACACGCACGCACACACACACACACACACACACACACACACACACACACACACACACACACACACACACACACACACACACACTGTGCAATAATAAGACAAGTCAAGTCAAGTCAAGTCAAGTGTACTTTAGTGTTAAAAATCTGTGTAACAGGGTTAGCGCAGAAGTTTAAAATTGCGTTCGACCAGTCTCCAATGTGCAGTTAAACTAAACATACATACTATATAAGACATTGACAGAAATCACCTACACATACACTCACACTCACACACACACACTCACACACACAAACACACACACACACACACACACACACACACACACACACACACACACACACACGCGCACACACATGCCACACACATGCCACACACGCGCACACACACACACACAAACACACACACACACACACACACACACACACACACACACACACACACACACACACACGCGCGCACACACAGACACACACACACTGTGCAATAAGACAGACACTGTGTAATAAGACAGACATGCTAATGGACAATAAATACACACACACTCACACACACACACACATACACACACACACACACACACACACACACACACACACACACACAC
>NC_085870.1:15028699-15036199 GCF_034702125.1 Engraulis encrasicolus
GGAACCGCCTCTCTTTTCCCCCTCGTGCTCTCTCCCTTTTTCTTTCTTTCTCTCTCTACGACCTCTGTCCAGGGAAATGCCTTTCCTTTTCTAGGAAAAGAGGTGGAGAAAGGGTGTCTTTACAAAAGTAGTAGGCCTACGCACGATTTAGATAGTGTGTTCCTACAGTTGCAAATAGGGAACCACTGTGGCACATGAGACGAGGTGGCCGAGTGGTTAAGGCGATGGACTGCTAATCCATTGTGCTCTGCACGCGTGGGTTCGAATCCCATCCTCGTCGACATTTATGGATGAGATAAACACAGAAGATCAATGAAGGGATTATATAACTTACTGTACGTATGTATGAAGTAATAGGAATGGATTTGCTGTGGATCACATGAGCCTTAGTGTGCTTTGGCCGTGTGGCAGTGTGCTTTAGTGCACTTCTTTCTCTGGCAGCCTGTGCCATAACTAGTCTAACAGGTTCAAACACACTGAGCTTTAAAATACTGGTAGTATTTAATGTGGTCTATTTGTCTGTGTAAAGCTCAGTCCGTGTATCTATGTAGTCTATGTATCATTCATTTAAATATAAAGTTGAATTGAAAAAAAGTTAACAATGAGGAAACGAAACCACAGAAAAACATTGAGTCTGTTTTAAAGTGAAACCAGTGAGGAAGGCACACTGGCACTGGCGCTAGGCACACTGAAAGACATAGACTAACTGTATTCAAAGATAGGACTGGCATCTGATGGCCTGTATGTACACATGCCACTTTCACAAACAAAAACACACACACACACAAACACACTCGCACATACACACTTTTTGAACCATTCACCAGGGATTTCCATACCTTCCCCGGCATAGGTTTGAATCCCAACCTCTATGACATATGATACATGATGATGCTGTGTAACAGACCTCACGGTCTCTGTCAGTCTGTTTCTTGTCTCACGGGTTCGACCTAAGTGACAAGCCAAGGGAGGCGACTTGCAGCTCTGTCAATGTGTCTTTGCTCTGTTATCAATTTTAGCCTGATTTATTGGGCTTAGTAATGAGGTGTATACAGCAGAAACAAACACCATTTCCCAATGTCAAGTGTATGAGCCTTGGTAGTGCGTGAAACGCCTAGTGATTGGATACTCTGCATAGTTTACCAAAGAGTATCCAATCACTGGGCGTGACTAAGAAGGCTGACACACTTCAAAGGGCGCACACTAGACATTGGGAAACAAAGATTGACACGTTCCTGGTGTAACGACACTGCAGTGCCCACAGGAGGCAGTGTTGGGCTGCATGGTGACGGGAGACGAGGTGGCCGAGTGGTTAAGGCGATGGACTGCTAATCCATTGTGCTCTGCACGCGTGGGTTCGAATCCCATCCTCGTCGATGTTTATGGATGAGGTGAATGCTGAAGGTTGATGTGAGAGTTGAAGGTCCTGTAACGTCGTAGCAATGGATTATGAAATGCATGATCCTTGCTGTGCCCTGATCGTATATCTGTGAGACTCTATGCGTCGAGTCTACAGCAAGATCCCATTTGTCCGTCTCTCCTGATATACGTGAGCAAGAACTTACCAGCATAGCAGAGGTGGGATTTGAACATGTGTTAGTCAAGTTGAACACAAGTCTTTTCACTCATGAAACAAGAAGAAGAGACTTGCACTCTAAAGGATCCCCAACATCGCTGCTGGGACCATAGCAAATACCCTGTGCCTAAATAACTGTAAGTCACCTTGTTACTTAGTCAGCTATGTGTAATGTAATGTAATGAGTCAGGTTTGCTAATGTATTGAGGGTGGTGTGGATCAGCTTAATGCAGTTCAGGGAGCAGTTTATTCTTAACATAATAATCAGGGGATCGCAGTCATCATTTAGGTAAGAAAATAAAGATTCCAGGCTCGTTTGTTATTTTAATTTACCTCTACCTGTAGGTTAACTAGTTTTAACCACCTTCTCCACCTTTTTGTTAGCCTGGACGAAAGCAGATTGTTGACTCCGTCACACAGTCTGGTGAAAGTTAAGAGGAATCCGTCTCCGTGGAGGGTGGTAGATGGTCTGGGCTTATTCTGCCATTTATATTCCTTGGAGTTCCGAATTGAAATTAAAATTCAAATTGTGCTTTATTAGCATGACTCTTACACTACAGTGTTGCAAAAGCATACACAATACAAGACAAAGGTGTGAATAGTGTTACCTTAACCAATCAGTAAAGGACTTCACGGGTGAGTTCTGCCTCACCACTCTCAATTGTTTACTGATTGGCAGAACAGTGAGCGAACCGAGCTAGGAGAGTTTCGCCAGACTATGTGAGGAGCCCAAATCTTTGGGTGGAAGTACATAGAATGGCATCGCCAGGCTACCTTTTTGTAACAGCAGACACAGACAAATTCCTTTTGCAAATTTTCTGTGGCACCTACAGGAGGCAGTGTTGTGCCACAGAGGGATGTGAGACGAGGTGGCCGAGTGGTTAAGGCGATGGACTGCTAATCCATTGTGCTCTGCACGCGTGGGTTCGAATCCCATCCTCGTCGATGTTTATGGATGAGGTGAATGCTGAAGGTTGATGTGAGAGTTGAAGGTCCTGTAACGTCGTAGCAATGGATTATGAAATGCATGATCCTTGCTGTGCCCTGATCGTGTATCCGTGAGACTCTATGCGTCGAGTCTACAGCAAGATCCCATTTGTCCGTCTCTCCTGATATATGTGAGTAAGAACTTATCAGCATAGCAAAGGTGGGAAGTGAACATGTGTCAGTCAAGTTGAACACAAGTCTTTTCACTCATCAATCAACAAGAATAGTCTTGTAGTCTAAAGCAAGGGTGGGGAACCTGTGTCTCGAGGATCGTTTGCGTTAGCCTGGTCCTGACCATCCCATTATACTACCATTTCATTTCGGATTCATGGTCTGGAGGTTGTGTGATCTGACGCGATTGCAGGAAGCGGGAAGTTTGCTCTCAGTTATGGTTTGAAATGGTCGGACAGCTCTCACCCAATCGCTGACAGTTACTCAACAACAACATAGCGCAGACCAGAGCCATTGGCGCAGACGTTTACGTCATCGTCACGAGCGTCCTCCCCCGTTTGCCCCCACGTGGGGCGCTTAACCGTTTATTGGCTGTTTTCTGGGGAGGGTTGGCCGGTCAGATCCATACCACTCACATAGCTCCACAGAAAACGGGGGCCAGACTGGTAGTGGAGCCAATCCTTTGGCGGAAGCACGAAGAATGACGCTAGAGGCTACATTTGCGGCCCTTGAGGCTGTTTTATCCGGCCCCTGACATAATTTTGACTACTATAAGTCACCTGAAACTATAAATCACCTTGTTAGTCAGCTATGTGTAATGTAATGTAATGAATCAGGTTTGCTAATGTGGTGAGGGTAGTGTGGATCAGCTTGATGCAGTTCAGGGAGCAGTTTATTCGTATTAATTAGCATAATAATGAAGGGGTGTTTCAAGAACAAGGCTGTGTGATAAGGCCTAGGTTAACTTACAGAAAGAGGTAAACCTGTTAGGCTGAGTCCAGGTTCATTTGTTAGCTTATTTACCTCTGTCATATTAAAATATCAATTCTGCAACTCAGGAGTGTGCGGCACTTCTCTCTTCTTTCAAGTGTTTTACTAGTTGCTAGCACCTCCTTTTCTGGTGTGCGTTTTGCACCTCCACTCATCAGCTTATTTACCTCTACTTGTAGGTTAAGTTGACTGGTTTGAACCACCTCTTTGGAACAGCAGACATAGACAAATCCCTGGTGCAAATTGTCTGTGGCACCTACAGGAGGCAGTGTTGTGCAATATGTGGATGTGGGACGAGGTGGCCGAGTGGTTAAGGCGATGGACTGCTAATCCATTGTGCTCTGCACGCGTGGGTTCGAATCCCATCCTCGTCGATGTTTATGGATGAGGTGGAATGTTGGAGGTTGATGTTCAGACTAGAGTTGAAGGCTCTGTGACGTCATAGCAAAGGATTATGAAATGTGTGATCCTTGCTGTGCCCTGATCATGTGTCTGTGACAGTCTAGGCATCGAGTCTGCAGCCAGATTCCGTTTGTCTGTGCCTGTTGATATATGTGAGCAAGAACTTAATAACAGAGGTGGGAATTGAACACGTGTTAGTCAAGTTGAACGCAAATCTTTTCACTCATAAATCAACAAGAAGAGAATTGTAGTCTAAAGCATCCCCAAAATTGCTCTTGGGACCGTACAAAATACCCTTTGCCTAAATAACTAAGTCAGCTTGTCACTTAGTCAGTGTTGGATTTTTTTGCTATTCTTCCTTAAAAAACATTTACCATATGTGCTTGGCTGAAAATCCTGCATGTTCTTTTTGAGGAATAGTTGGAGAGTCTGGTGTCCATTTCCAATATCCAAAGCATTTATTTGCCATATACAATAAGTACAATAGTAGATAAAGCATATAACAGAGCTCTGGAGTTCTATGATCTTGCCTCGACATGCATGTAGTGAATCAGGTTTGTGAATATGCTGTGGATCATCTTAAAGGAACAGTCCACCCTTTTTTGATGTTCGCATATTTGCTGTATTTCCAAGCATTATTCATGGATGTGCATATCATTTTCTTCTCAGTGTTTTCAGTACTCAGATTTATTGGATCAGAATTATTAGCATAGCTTAGCATAATCACTGGAAGTAAATGGGCAGCATTAGCATTAGTGGCTTGAGAATCTGAAGAAGACTGTTGAGGTCGAAACGTTATCCTGCCATGAAAAAATAAAACACAACAAAAAGGATTCTAAGTGTGCGGACTCCTCACTCTGAAAACTTGATGCTAATGCTGCCCATTTACTTCCAGTGATTATGCTAAGCTATGATATGCACATTCATGAATAATAATGCTTGGAAATACAGTACTGCAAATATGTAAAAATCCAAAAAGGGTGGACTGTTCCTTTAATGCAGTTCAGGGAGCAGTTAATTCTTATTAATTAGCATAATAATGAAGGTGGGGGGGGTCAAGAGCAAGGCTATGTGACAAGCCCTAGGTTAACCTATATAGAACGGTAAACCTGTTACTATAGCTCTAAACTGTAGACCTTGCAGGAATCATTTTGGTAAGAAAATGAGGAGTCCAGGCTCATTTGTTATCTTATTTACCTCTGTCATATTAAAAGATCAATTCTGCAACTCGAGACAGTGTGCGGCACTTCTCTCTTCTTGTGTTTTAGTAGTTGCCAGCACCACCTTTTCTGCTGTGCGATTTGCACCTCCATTCATCAGTTATTTATCTCTACCTGTAGGTTAACTTGACTGGTTTGAACCACCTTTTTGGAACAGCAGACACAGACAAATTCCTGTTGCAAATTGTCTGTGGCACCCACAGGAGGCAGTGTTGTGCAACATGGGAATGTTGAGCTGTGGGACGAGGTGGCCGAGTGGTTAAGGCGATGGACTGCTAATCCATTGTGCTCTGCACGCGTGGGTTCGAATCCCATCCTCGTCGGCATTTATGGATGAGGTTCAATGATGAGAGATTTGAAGGTCAAACAGGCTCTTTGATGTCATGTTAATGGATCTGGGGTCCGTTTCTCGATTCTTGTCGTTGCTAACCGTCTTAAGACCGTCTTAAGACCGTCTTACCATTCCCTTGGATTTAGTGGTGAGCGTCGCTGTCGAGAGAGGGTTGAGTCGCTCTTAAGGGCCGTACACACACGTCGCTGCTATTTACTCGCTACTTGCTCACTCGCCTACTTGCCACTCGCTCTGGGTGATTTTGTTTACTGGTTGTCATGGTTCCCGCTGTCCGCGCCAATAACGTCCGTACGAAAAAAAATGTAGTTCTAGGCCTACGCTGTTTAACGTTGATCGTGTGCAGTGCACAACCATGCATATGAGCCTTTGATGGTGTACACTGTATTGGATGTATTTTCCTCAACACTTCAAAGTGTGATGGCGTGCAGAAGTTGGGTGGTCAGAACACCACAGGGGCAACGTCACCTGTCAATAATCTGTATCCTGCATTCCAATTGGTTACTCGCTTAACTCGCGTCGCTCGAAGATAAAATAAGTTTATCTCGGAACCCGCCCACATCGCATCGCTTGTACTCTCCTCGCCTACTCGCCAGCGAGACTCGCTGGAACACGTAGACATTCTATTGACTTCATCCGCTGAGCGAGTAACTAGCAGCGACGTGTGTGTACGGCCCTTTACGAAGGACGTTGCTACCGTCGTTAGCAAAGGCGCTTTCGAGATACGGACCCCTGATTCTGCTGAGAGATGCGTGGTGCTTGCTATGCCCCGATCACGTCTCAGCGACACACTAGTTGTCAAGCTTGCATCCAACAAGATCACATTTGATTGTCCCTCTTGATCCATGTGAGCGAGAACTTACCGTCAAAGTTAGCTGACATGGGCTTTCGAGGTTTGCCAGTCAAGTTGAGCACAAATCTGAACTCAAATCATGACTCAAGCAGAAGAGACTTGTACTCTAGTCTAAATGATCCCATATTTTTCCATGGACTGTAAATATTTCCCTGTACCCAAATAACCGTAAATCACCTTGGGTAAGTGTCAGTTAAGTGTAATGTAATATAATGTATCGGGTTTGTTAATGTGGTTAGGCTGTGCTGAATCAGCATCATGTAGTTCACTGCGGTTTATATTATATTATTAATTTTATTTATTAGGCATATGAGGGGTGTTCCAAGAACAAGGTTATGTGATATGTAAACCTGGCTTAGTTAACCTACAGAAAAACCGGCAAGGTTACCTTAACCTGGTTTGCTTCTGCACCACCTTTTTTGCAACATACCTCTGGTGTATACAGCAGAGACAGGGACCTATTGAGCCACCTGAGGCACTAGGGCAGTATGTGAGACGAGGTGGCCGAGTGGTTAAGGCGATGGACTGCTAATCCATTGTGCTCTGCACGCGTGGGTTCGAATCCCATCCTCGTCGACATTTATGGCTGAGGTGAATGCTGAAGTATGATGGTTGAAGGTCAAAAAGATTCTGCAATTTCATATGAATGGATTTGCTGTGAATCAAATCATCACCATGATATGCCACGATCCTGTCTCAGTGTCTGGGACTCGATATCACTTCCCTACTCATCTCTCGTCTCTAGCCTGTCCATGCGATCAGAAATGCATTCTGCACTGAACATGTTGCGTGATGGTTAGAAATTGTGATGAAATGTGATGATACTGGGTCTTTCTCAAAGCCTAGGCCAGTGTCCTTCCAAGTGTATCAGCCTAATTAGTCACACCCAGTGATTGGATACTTTTTGGTGAACTCTACAGAATATCCAATCACTGGGTGTGACTAATAAAGGGTATCCAATCACTGGGCGTGACTAATTAGGCTGATACACTTAGAAGGACACTGGCCTAGGCTTTGAGAAAGACCCACTGTGTGTTAGACTTCCATTTCTCTGTTACCCTGTCTCCTGACTTGTCTCACTGGCTCAAACACACTGTGGTTAGGTTTGTCAATGTCGTTAGACCTGTCTGGGGCAGATCTGTCATTGCAAACATTTCATTCAGGGCTTGAC
>NC_085870.1:15043699-15053699 GCF_034702125.1 Engraulis encrasicolus
TGGAAAACCCTGCTGTAAGGCATATGTGTAAGGCATAAACACACACTCACACCTCTCTTCTACTCCCTACCTCTACCCTCCTGTCCTAGCCTGGTAAACCAGCGCCACCTGCTGGACGCTGAAAAGTTTTCAGCTGCGGGTGGGTCTGGTATCGAACAACTATTCATTTTGAATCTTGCCCTGAATCTGGCAAGATTGTAACTAAACCAATCACAACGCAGAGATGTGTTTTGAATCAACGCGGGCGGGGCAGAGGGTTCTGGGGCGGGGTTTTGAGGGAGTGACGACATAGCAGTGAGACGCTGGGCAGTGGAGAAAGCACAACAAGAAAGATGGCGGCGGCAATGGAACAGCGCTCGTTTGATTCTGCATTGGCATCAGTTTTTGAAGAATTAGACTTGGGGTTTTCGTTAAAACGTGAGCAAGAGGAGGCTCTACGTTCATTCATTTTTAAGAAGGACGTTTTCGCCGTGTTACCGACAGGCTATGGCAAAAGTCTTATCTACCAGTTAACTCCACTGGTAGCCGAAATGATGGGGCTCTTTGAAAACCCGATGGTAGTACCGGTAGTCGTCTCGCCCTTGTTAGCCCTAATGGTAGACCAGGCGAAGGAGGCGAGCAATTTTGGACTCACTGCCACTGGGCGTCGATAACCCAGCAAACATAAAAATATGTCGTCAGTGCCAGTTGGTCTTCGGAGCAGTCAGGAGGCATGGCTTTTGCTGAACGCGACGTGTTGTCTTCCAAGACAAGGTCCTCGGAGTGGACGAGGTTCACCTCAGATAATGGTAAGTGGCATGCTCTTAACAACGTCAGGGTGTGTGTAAAGTATATTCCTAAAAGATGACGGTAATGATTTAGTAAACGCTTCACCCTGTTGCCATTGTAACAGATGGACTGTCGCCCCGGACGTCTCCCTTTTTAATCTCAGTTTACAGTATTTAATGTTGACTATCTAAACAAAGTCTGTGGTCGTAAGATTGAAGTTTACATGGACGTTGTCCGAGATGAACGTGGGGCTGATTGACTGGGGATGACAGATAAACGACTGTGTACGGCGGCTAGAGGAGACACATGCTGCGTCTTAAGTTAAATTTTACACTTTGGAAATTAGTACACTGCACTTCGACGAGACCAGCATGGCGTCGCACTAAAATAACATCGATGTTATGGAGCTAATAGTGCCATACCGGTGGAGTGATCTACACTAGAATCACACTGATACCGTGTATTCAGACAGTTAATACACCGAGTAAACCAACGAAAACACTTCAGTGCGGTGAGCATTCCGAGAAACCATCCTCAGTCAATCGAGCCCCACGATGATCTCTCACAACGCACTTGCTCAATTATGTTGAATTAATTGTTCCGTTGATGTGGAAATAACACTAAGAAGCTAGTTTATATGGACTTAATTGCTTTGTGATTGACGAATAATGTACTGATTTTCCACAGGGGGAAACGTGACAAAGGGAAGGCCTTCAGGTATTGTTTTGGCAAGCTAGGAGAACACATCTGACAGACAAAAAGGTTTCATCAAAGACACACAGACAGGTAAGCTAGTTCTATCATCTGTGGAAAGATGTCTTGGTTGTACTTTATCATAGCCAAATGTTGTGTTTGAGTTAAGGACTGTTCCCCACCCCCATCTGAGTTATTGAGGGGGGTCTGTGTTAACAATATCCAGCAGTCTATTAGGCCTACAATCTGTTGTCACAAGTTAACACACTGATTGTAATAGGTAGTGTGAATGTTAATCATGTCTGTGTGCTTGATCTTAACAATATGCAACTGTACCAGTTCACCAGCGAAAATATAGGCTACTGTTTGTCTGCCAGCTACATTCTTTTTTTTTTCTTTTATGCAAGCTCCTGAAGTAAAGGACCTACACAGGACCTTCATATCAAGGACATTGACTGTGTGGATCTTGAGGTGCAGTTACCCAAAAGTTGCTACCCACGGAATACCAGGTTTTGAGGGATCCTGCCAGAGCAGAGAATCAACAGTAAGTCATATATTAACTTCACACAAATACACATACAAGGGTGTGCCCAACACACATGTACTTTATAATATATTATTTTCTAAGTAATGAGACAAATTGAGGAATACATATTGGCCTGGTTCAGTCAAGTGGAGTTGTTGTCTGTTTCAAGCTACAGGTGTTTGCAAGGCAATTTATTATTTGTCGAAATTAAGGCAAATTTCATACATGTGTGTGACCATTCATCTTGCCACCTGTATTATTTTGTAGTAGGAAGGCAGAAGTCTTATGGCAGTGTGATGCTACAGTAATGCTTACAGTAATTTAAAGAGTATAGTTTACCTTCCTTAAAGCAATGTTGGGATATATGCCTTGCTCAAGGGCACTTTAGGCATGGATGGAGGTGTATGCAGTGGTCAGAGATTTGAGTCAGCAACCCTAGTCTGATCTTAAGACCACCTCACTAATCATTATGCCACACTGCCCACCATGTTAACAAACTACAATATCAAGCCCCCCTTTGCCGGTATTCATGACTCATGAATTTTTCTGTTTGATTTGTTGTTATTGACAGGATACATTGAAGAGGAGACTCCGACATGACCGCCGGCATCTTGTGTTATTCACCCCCACCACTTGTAATACTGAATGCCTGAATTGTTGTTTGCTGCTCAGACTTTGTCAACAGATATGGTCTTCGACATGTTACCTTTAGGTGTGGAAACAGATTGTGACAGTCCAGCAAAATGAGCCAGACAGATAGTAACACTGAAAAAGGACAATGTTGTTCCCATGGCCTCCCACTGCAGAAGACTACAGACGTTCAGTGAAGCACAAACAGCTGTTCCTCTTGTACTTAATAATTTAGTCAGCTGGATTCTAGGTGCCACTAAGGAGCCAACAGTGGATAATTTTGTCAACATTTCAATGGCATACATTAAAAGGGCAGCCTGTAATTGTTTGCCTTGCCTCCATCTTCCTTGACACCAAGGGGTTGTAGACCAATGTCCTAGTCCTCCTGTTTAGGTACAACCATGCAGTTAGGCCAGTCTATTGAAGCATATACTTATGACTGTTTGTATGTGTTGTGTATCTAGTAATGGATAAATTACCACATGAATAACTGCATATTCATTATATTGATAATTATAATGGCTTCCATTATTGATTAAAAAGGGATCTACCACCACTTGCATTATTGTTTTGTTATAAATGAAGCACTGTTAGGAATCCAGGAAGACGGATGCCGAGGCACTCAAGGTTGCATTTTTTTTTTTTTACTTTATTTGGCTACAATGCCTCAGCATCTGTCTTCCTGGATCAAGTTTGACAGCCCCTACACTGATGAGCACCAAGGAAAAAAGGTGAAGACCCAGAAGCACTCCAATTACCTGCTTGTGTTTGATAATGTTAGGATCCATTTATCCCACTTTAAATGCATGAATATCACTGAAAATTGGAATTGTTTCCATTTTTTTTTTTAAATGTATATATCATGAAAGGTAACTTGCATTGCCTTTTGAAGCACAGTTTAATAGTTGGACCACTTTGTATAGCCTATATGAACGATCATTATTGATCTTGGATATTATTGATATTGTAGGCCTATTTCTATTTGGGCTCATGTCTTTGCCTTTGGCACCCTCATGCATTATTGTTCTTCAAGATAGAAATGAATCACGGTCATTCTTAACTGTTAAGAATCAATCTGTCTTCCTTAGAGATATATATTTTAAAAACCTTAGTTTAGTACAATTTGTGGAACGCAAGAGGACTGATAGCTGTCCAAATCGGCAACGTGATTGGTTTAGCGCGGTCACGTGGTGTATCGTGTCTCCTCATTCAGCTATTAAATATTCCTTCTATAAACGTCTATACCCTTGGATGTTTTCACGATCCGAACCTCTCTGAAGTGAAACATAGTGTAGCGTTTGGTAGCCAGGGAACACACAGGATGTAGACAGAAGTGTCCGTTTAATGGAGACAGTTGGCCACAGCCACGCCACATAAAAATAATGAAGTAGGCCTACACTGCTTACCAGTACCCAACTGTAGCACAGCTGCTACGTAGATCTCTCACAGTAAACAGAGAGAACTCCCCGCTCCCCTTATTCGAACCCCAATAGTGCCTCGCACCCACCAAACCATAGAACTCATAGAACCGATGCGTACACAACTTAAGTAACCCCCCAGACTCGCTACAATAGCTTTAGTCAGTTCATCATCTTATGGGCATCGTGTTCGGATGCTGTGGAGCGAGAATGAACGAAAATTGAGGTGACCTGACGGCCTACAAATACAGGAAGATCTCTTTCAAGTATGTTTAACACCGTGGGCTTCCTCGATGCATGCGAGACGTTCGCTGAAACCGACAAAGCTGAAGTTGAACTTTGGAACAGTTTTGTATAGTGTTGTAGTACACCGGCAACTCGCATGTCTTTTTGGCAAAAGCGACAACTAAAGTCCGACTCCATCTCAAAACGTTAAAAGTTATCCACGGTCCTGCTCACAGCTTCACTACTTCCCTTGTTTACAGTCCCCTCTCCACCACAGCTGTCTGTCGCGCTTACTACGTCACAGTCAATTGCGCTGATTGGTCAGAGCGTTGGCCTATTAGCACAGACATGGTTTGAAAGACAACGGGTTGTGCTCATCAACAATGTTCCGTTTTATCCATTCATCAGGGCCAGACTAAATTAAGACATCCAATACATTTAGGCTGGTTTATCAGGCTACTCCTGTCCTCTTCCTCAACCCAATTCTACAACCTCCTCCTCCTCTTCCTCCTCCTCCTCCACCTCCTCCTCTCCTCCATAGGTGAAGGTGCTGGACGGCCAGAAGGAGCAGAGGAGCAGGGAGGTGGCGGAGCTGCACATGCGCCTCTCCCAGGAGGAGCAGAGGGAGGAGGAGAGGAGCCGGGACGTCTTCACCATCAAGCAGAAGCTGGCCGAGGCAGAGAGCGCACGCACCTCCATGAAGAAGGAGGTGAGTGGAGGAGAGAGGAGGGGAGGCAGTAAGAAGAGAAGGAGGAGGAGGTGAAGGAGGAGAAGGTGAGGGGAGTAGGGAGGTGAGTGGAGGAGGAGCAGAGAGAAGAGCAGAAACGATTGGTCAAATTAGTGAGTAGGTCAGAGGAGGGAGGAGGAGAGGAGCAGGGACATCTTCGCCATCAAGCAGAAGCTGGCCGAGGCAGAGAGCGCACGCACCTCCCTGAAGAAGGACGTGAGTGGAGGAGAGGAGGATGACTGAGGAGAGATGACGAGAGGAGATGAGGAGTAAGTAGGTAAGAGGAGGACGAAGGAGCAGAGAGAGGAGGAGAGAAGGAGAGGAGAAGGGACCTCTTCAGCACCAAACAGGGGCTGGCTGAAGCAGAGAGCACCTTGAGCTCCATGAAGAAGGAGGTGAGGAGGAGAAGGAGGTGGAGGTGAGGTGGGAGGTGAGTGAAGGAGGAGCAGAGAAAAGAGGAGGAACGAGTTGGTCAGATTAGTGAGGAGGTTATATATAGTCCCAGGAAAAAGTTTGTACACCCTTTGAAATTTCTTACATTTCTGTCAAAATTGATCATAAAACATGGTCTGATCTTCCCGGAAATCTCAAAAAGGAACAATCAGAGTCTGCCTTGATTAATTCCACCCAAACATTTACATGTTATCATATTTTTATTGGTCATAAGGCCATAGCATTCACAGGAGAGCAGGGCATAAGTAAGTACACCCTTGCATTAAGTAGGTTTTAACCCTCAGTTAGTAGCAATATCATCAACCAGACTTGTCCTGTAGTTGCAGATCAGATTAACAAAACAATCTGTTTGTATCTTGTCTCCCTCTTCTTTAGAGAACTGCCTCTCGTCAGAAAGGTTTGTGGGATGTCTGGAGTGCATAGCTTTCTTGACTTCATGCCATATAATCTCAATTGTTTTTTTTTATCTGGGCTTTGACTGGGCTATTTCAGAATGTGTATTTCATTATTATGAAGCCATTCTGAAGTCGATTTGCTTCTAAAGTATGGGTTGTTGTCACATTTCAGGACCCATACTCTTGTGTGCTTCAACTGTGTGACAGATTTCCTCACGTTTTTTCTGTAAAATATCACAATAAACTTGAGTTCATTGTTCCACTGATAATAACAAACTGTCAAGGGCCTGAGGCAGCAAGGTAGCCGCATATAATGATGCTCCCGCCACCATACTCAGAAGAGGAGATGTAACCAAGAATAGCTAAAAATGGGATTCATTCTGCCAATCTAAAATGAATTGGGTTTCTGTCCAAAAAAATATTTCTGCACCTTTGAGGTTTGCGAAAAAGCATTTATATGCTTCATAGAATTACTGCAAAATATTCTGTAGACCAACGTTGAAACCAAAGTTGAATTGTTCAGGGGAACACACAATGTCATGTTTGGAGGAGAACTGGAGAACCACACCTTCACCAAAACATCATCTCCACCTTTGAGTACGGTGGCGGGAGCATCAGGCTACCTTGCTGCCTCAGGCCCTTTTCAGTTTGCTATTATCGGTGGAACAATGAACTCAGAAGTTTATCGAGATATTTTACAGAAAAAAGTGAGGTAGTATGTCACACAGTTGAAGCACACAAGAGGATGGGTGCTGAAATGTGACAACAACCCATACTTTAGAAGCAAATCGACTTTAGAATGGCTTCATAATAATGAAATACACATTCTGGAATAGCCCAGTCAAAGCCCTGACAAAAACAATTGAGATTATATGGCATGAAGTCAAGAAAGCTATGCACTCCAGACATCCCACAAACCTTGCTGACGAGAGGCAGTTTTCTAAAGAAGAGGGAGACCAGATACATCCAGATTGTTTTGTTAATCTGATCTGCAACTACAGGAAACATCTGATTGAGGTTATTGCGAGTAACTTAGGGTTAAAACCTATTGAATGCAAGGGTGTACTTACTTATGTCTTGCTGTCCTGTGAATGTTTACATCTTATGGCCAATGAAAATATGAAAACTTGTAAATGTTTGGGTTGAATTAGTGAAAGCAGACTCTGGTTGTTCCTTCTTGTGATTTCCGGGAAGATCAGACCATGTTTTATGACCAATTTTGACAGAAAGGTAAGACATTTCAAAGGGTGTACAAACTTTTTCCTGGGACTGTATATATATATATATATATATATATATATATATACACGTATATATTGTATATCAATATTTTGGGTGTCGTCATGTGTCTTCCTCTCCAGTTGGCGGCGCTGCAGCGTCGGTGGGCTGAGCAGGAGAGTGGGTGGCGGGGGTGCGAGCAAGAGCTGTCTGCGCAGCTGCAGGAGGCCCGTGGCAGCGAGAAGAAGGCTGCAGACGAGGCGAGGAACCTCTCGCTACGAGCGCAGTCGGCCAACGAGGCGCATGCGCAGACCCAGCTGCAGCTTAGCGAAGCACAGGTGGGGACATCTGAATAGCCGTCGTAATCCTCTATGTTACCTTTCAATGCAGAATTTTTATCATGGGGCATAATCCTGTACATAACTTTTGATGCTTTGATGTTAAAGGGAGAGGGGTTTCTTTTTCATTTTTTTGCAATTTATTACTCTATCAGTTATTGTTACTGGTTAGCACTGGTCAATCACTGTCACTCACCAATGTTAAATGCTCAGTATTATTCATTACTTCGTCACTTTATTGGTATTGGACCATCACTGTTACTTGTCCTGTCTTGTACTTTGATGTCAGTCTGTAAATGTCAGTCCTGTGTATGTCTATGTCCTTTCATGGTATAAGAGAGAAAATGTAATGTCAATTTCCTTGTATGACCGGTGCATATGAAGAAACTGACAATAAAAGCTGACTTGACTTGACTTGATTTTATTGCCCACTTTTTTTTAGTAGTTTAGTAGTTTTTTAGTAGTTTATTGCCCACTCAAAAATGTTATCTTTTTGTGAAAATAAATCACCACCGTCAATTTCAAAAAGTATTCATTATGACTGGGAAAATAACACATGAAAAGGTGGATCTCCTCCATGTCCGCCATTTTGAATGTCCGATAATACACATAGACATCTGTAGCTGCAAAACTTAGTTACTCTTAGTTTTTGAGCAATTTGAGTAAGTTGACTAATTTCATACATGTGTTACAGGGTCGTCTGGCAGCGACGGAGGCGGAGCTAGCTCGTGCGGAGGCGGGGAGAAGGGAGCTGGAGTTCCGCATGAGCAGTCTGCAGTCGGCATTGACACGTACGCTGGGCATCGGATCCAGGTGACACATACACGCACGCACGCATGAACACACACACACACACACACACACACACACACACACACACACACACACACACACACACACACACACACACACACGTCACACACACGTCACGCACGCACGCACACACACACAGACATGCACATACAACCACTTCGTACAGCCCACTGTAATTAAATGTACCTCATAATTCTGCATAAATTCATTTCCTTGCCTCTTCACAGCGGAGGTCGTTCCAGCAGTAGGGGCCGTAGCCCTGCGGGGTGCAGCAGTGCAGGCGTGTCACCAGGAGTCTCACCTGGCACCAGCATGAACCTCTTCAGGAACCGCAGCTCCTCTCCTCTCAGAGGCTCCATGTCGCCACCTAAAGGTATGGAGGACAAACTGTACATACAGTAGGCTACAGTACTTGTTTTGTATAGTACATTGCCTTCCAACGCCACGGTAGGGAGACAGACGCTAATTTGGCCAAGCGAAGCAAACTTCGCCATTCATTCCTATGAGAGAGGCGAAGGCAAGCGAAAGCAAGTGAACAGAAGCGAAGCGAAATCATTAAACAAAGTTTGAAATAATGCAAATGAGGAGCGAATTCGCCTGCGGCAGCCCAATCAAATCAACAACATAACTATTCCATTCCATTTGATTTGGCACGACGACCTGATGACGGTTGAGCTGTCAATGAATTTCGCCTCTCTTCGCCTCGCTCGCTTCGCCTGCTATGTGTCCCTACCGTAAGCCTGCCAACGCTCCACCTTAGTATTGAAAAATACCTCCCAATGGGAAGTAAGCCCCACCCCACTCAGCTGTATCCTTCTCAACGCCCCTCTAGGGCTTCCCAACGCCACCAGGGGGCTGTAGCGCTCCCGTTGAGAAACACTAGTGTATACAGACATTGCTCTCTGTGCACACGGCTGAGGATCCCTCTGCAACCTCTGAATGCTTGGAAACCGCTGTCACTCAAAAAATGCATTCACATGATTGGCTGCTTAGCATCTTGCCCCTCCTCACAGCGCGAATGTTTGTAAACAGGAAACCTATCGATATGAATGTCCTGAAACTGAACTTTGTTGTAACATTGCGGTTATGACTTCAGGACCAGCTATTTCAAGGAGCTGTGTCTGTGTTTGGTGTCAAGCAGGTGTGAGTTGAAACATGCAGAAGCAAATTGGCAACTACTCTCATAACTTCTCAAAGAGGTGCTACATTTGCTATTTTTTCACCACGTTTTTCACTTGTAGGTCGGGGTCACAATGGTACTAGGGCTGCACGATAACAGAAAAAAAAATCAATACTCGATAACAGCATGGAATACCTAGAACAGTGTTTCTCAACCTTTTTTAGGCGAGGCACCCTTTCAATTCGTGAAAAATTTCAAGGCACCCCAAACCAACAAGCCGTAACATGGCATCGCATCCGATACCACAAAAGCTTAGAAAAGTAACATATTTGGAGACGTCACACGACCTACGTTCGAGTTTGCAGCTGACTGAGGCGACCTATATTTACTTTATTGTTCGTAAATGGCAGATGAAAGATTCCACTGACTAGCATTAACTTATCCATTTAGACAAATATGTATTATATTACATATTTTTTTTTATCAGCCATGTTTCCGGGGCACCCCTGAGAGGGGCCCGCGGCACCCCTGAGAGGGGCCCGCGGCACCCCAGGGTGCCCCGGCACCCCTGTTGAGAAACACTGACCTAGATAACAATAATTTAACGATATTTAGGAATATAGCCGAGTGTTTTTCTTGTCACTAATTTGTCGGTCTGTGTGGGGGGTGCGGCGTT
>NC_085870.1:15061199-15066199 GCF_034702125.1 Engraulis encrasicolus
TGCTCTCTCTCTCTCTCTCTCTCTCTCTCTCTCTCTCTCTCTCTCTCTCTCTCTCTCTCTCTCTCTCTCTCTCTCTCTCTCTCTCTCTCTCTCTCTCTCTCTCTCTCTCTCTCTCTCTCTCTCTCTCTCTTTGTTGTCTCTCTCTTTGTTGTCTCTCTCTTTCTCTTTCTCTCTCTCTCTCTCTCTCTCTCTCTCTCCTCTAGGCTCTGCGCCTGCGTCTGGCCAGCCTATCTGAGGCGCAGCGTAGTGCCCAGTCGGCCCAGAATGAGCGTAGCGGCCTGGAGGAGAGACTCCGCAGCCTGCAGAGGGCGCTGGCGGTGCTGGAGACGGAGAAGAGGGACGCCGAGAGGCAGGCGGTCCGACTGGAGAAGGACAGGAACGCGCTGAGGAACACACTAGACAAGGTAGACACCAACACCATATTCTCCAAAGAAAGACACTGTATGTGTCCCCTAACCCCTAACACCCTATTACCCAAAGGAAGACACCAGACAAGGTAGACAGTGACACCAGTCATATTGTTAACGCCCTATTGTCAAATAAAAACACTAGCTATAGTGGAGAACACGCTGACCTCTAACACCCTAACACCCAAATGAAAACATCAGAGAAGGTAGAGACCAGTCATATTGTTAACCTAAGAGTGTACCGTCACACCGGTGTGACGGGAATGTTCGGGCAGTGAAAGTTCTATAGAATTCTGGTCGTCATTCAATACAATTTGGAATTTTAGAATCTTGCATTGTTATAGAACGCATTCTTTTTATAGAATGTTCAAAAACCCACACTCTTAACCCTTTGAGGAGTACCATCACAAATATGTGATTAGAATTTTGCCCAAATTTTGAGTTCTCATTATGATGTCATAAGGACTTTGCAAGATTTTTAACACCTTACTTCTATGGGAGCTGTAGAGTGTTCTAGAAGAACCTGGGGAAAGTCCTTACTCCTCAAAGGGTTAACACCCTATTATCCAAATAAAGACACTAGGCAAGGTAGAGAACACTCCTACCCTTAACACCTAGGCTAATACCCAACTTTGCTGACTACTTTAGACAAGGTATGGCTGTAGAGAGGAACAGTATGCGGTCTGACTGTAGATAGACATCAACACACTGAGGAACATACTGGATAATTTAGTACCCATACTGTTATGTACTCCAGTGGTCTTTTTGTTAATTATTTTTCTCCAAGGGCCAAATTATGTACAGCAAGTGAGGCTGCAGGCCAAACCAACGACCCAACCCAATGAGAAACAAGTTAGATGTCTGGACAGACAAAGCACATTTTCGCTTTTACATTTTACCTTCTTGTCAATGTCTGTTATGAGTCTGTTAGCATAAGATCTAACTCTCTGTCAATGCTGTGGAGAAATATGATCCACTTAAGTTTTAGTGATCAAAAATCACACACATTTATGTTTTCATTTGTTCTGACCTCATGGCGGGCCAAATGTTTGCCATGCCCGGGCCGGATTTGGCCCGCGGGCCTTTGTTTGGAGACCAAGGCAATACTCTAATGAACACACTAGACAAGGTAGGCACCCCCCATATTCTTAGGCAATGTTTTTGTTCATTAATATTGCTAGATTTTCCATTAATAGTTTGTCCTGTAATGTTGTTAGAAATTCACAGGACAGCAAATGCAGCACATATGTCAACCATACAAGTGACTACTGTTATTACCCAAATTCTGGAATTATGTTAGCTGTCTGTTAACCTGTGGATTTCCCATTTGAAAGTCCCCTTTGACCTCTGTGACTCCTCTAGGAGTCTTGACCCCCATTTTGGGAACCACTACATTAGGGGTTAGCTAAAGCTGTCTCTCCTCCATGCTTACGTATGCAGGTAGAGATAGTTGGATTCTGAAGAGGACAGCATGCATTTGTGTTTTTTTTCTGTTATGTCCTGTAACTAAACTTGCGTCGGAGATGGCCCATGGGTCACTCAGCAGCAACTTGAAGAAACTCCCGCACACTGACCATTTCGCTGTTTTTCTTTAATGAACGACGTTTCGGTACTAGACCTTCATCAGGCATGTCGTGCAACTCTGTATCTAGTTTAGAGAAATATTGTTTTCTAGGTGGAACGTGAGAAGCTCAAGTCTGAAGAGGGCAGCATGCGTCTGTGTGTTACATCATCCCAACCCTGAAGTTTTTATCCAAAAGCCATCTGCACAGTAAATTTTGCACAGCTAACTTTTTAAAGTCTTAATTTTATATACATAGTTTTTTTTTTTTTTTAAGCACCGGGAGCATCTGCACTTTACCAATTTCATTGTACCTGTACAATGACAATCAAGACATTCATTCATTCATTCAACTTCTCTGCTCCTCAATGTTGTTTTCCAGGTGGAGCGTGAGAAGCTGAAGTCGGAGGAGGGCAGCATGCGCCTGTGTGCGGAGAAGGGCCGTCTGGATCGCTCCCTAAACACGGCAGAGCAGGAGCTGCAGGAGGCACAGAGGCAGATCACACTACTGCAGGTCAGTAGAGCATGACACAGGAGTGGATTTTAACTCCCGTCCCATCCCGGTCCCCTACACAGTCTCACCCCAAGTAGTCAATTTTTGACTACTCAATTTTTGACACCCCAAGACTGCAATTTTTGACGTCTTGGGTATTCCTTCCACGTCACATTTTGACTATGTCCTCAAAGGCGCCCCCTTGTGGCAGCATAACGTCATTGAGGTTAGGTTTAGGAATAGGTTTAGGGTTAGGCCACATAGTCAAAATGTGACGTGGAAGGAATACCCAAGACGTCAAAAATTGCCGTCTGGTCCAAGGTAGTAAGAAATTGACTACTTGGGGTGAGACTGCGTTGCGGTCCCAGAAAAAAAATCCCATCCCGTCCCATCCTGGACTGGAGTAAAAGAAACAAATCCCATCCTGTCCACTCCTGAAAACAATGTTTCCCAATCCTGCCCACTCCCACTCAAAATCAATCCCACTCCCTTTTTATCAAAAAAAACGAGGCTTTTTAAAAAATAAGCGCGCATTCCCGTTCTCGTTCATTTTTATTCCCGCTCCTGCCCGCTCCCATTCATCTTTATTCCCGTTCCTGCCCGCTCCCGTTCATCTTTAAAATTTTGACTCCCATCCCACGGGAATCCCACAGGACCTGCGGGACCCACGGGGATTCCTGAAAAATGTCATCCTCTACGACACACACACACACACACACACACACACACACACACACACACACACACACACACACACACACACACACAAACACATGAACACACGCACGCCTACACACACACACACACACACACACACCACCACCACACACATGCACACACGCACGCCTACACACACACACACACACACACACACACCTCATCAGATTCCTTTTGATTCCAAAATACTACATGCATAAAAGACAATAAAGCCGCACAGAGATGTGTGCTTACATAAAAAAAACTTGTGCTTTGAAGCTGAATAGACTGAATGGACACTATAGACAGGAGGCTTATGGGTGTATTCTCATGGCATCAGCAGTGTAGATAGAGCCATGGGTCACTGTATCCACTTTATCATCCACAAGGGCGGCATCATTACTATTTAGGTAGCCATTGCCAGAGTGTGGCGTGGAACGTTAGTAAACCTCCCTCCCGATGCCTCAATACAGTGCGGTAGCGTTGGGCTATCAGACCGGCCCTTTAGCTCAGTGGTCTCGTACTGTGCCTCCCATTGCCGAATCCGTTGCGTTGACGAGGTGCCAGGTTCGCGGCCCCAAGGGTCGCCCCACTGTAGCTAAATCATTCAGGGAGGGCAGTGGGCAGCCTAACAGGAAATGCTGTGGGAGCATGAGAAACGCTAAAATGAGCGTTGTTAGTGGTAATAATAAGGTGGATAAGTGTGTGTGTGTGTTTATTTGAATGCATGCATACAGTATGTGTGTAAGCATACTATGCATGAGTGTGTACATGTACATGTGTATTTGTATGTACATGCATGCATGCACATGTGTGTGTGTGCGTGTGTGTGCGTGTGTGTGTGTGTGTGTGTGTGTGTGTGTGTGTGTGTGTGCGTGCGTGTGTGTGTGTGCGTGTGTGTGCGTGTGTGTGTGTGTGTGTGTGTGTGTGTGTGTGTGTGTGTGTGTGTGTGTGTCTGAGCTTGTGTGTTTTGTTTCTGTCACTCCCGCGGTGAGCAGGGCGATTTGTTGGAGGTGAGACAGAGCATAGATTTGGGGCTGGTGAGTAAGGAGCTGTGTGTGTGTGTGTGTGTGTGTGCGCGTTTGTAGTGCGTTAATATGTGCAGCCATAGGCCTGTGCTCGTGTGTGTGTTGGTCTAGTGAGGACAGTAAGTAGTATAGCCTGATTAGCATGGTTAGCCCTGTAGCACCTCACCTCAACAGCAGATCCCATAGCACCACTAATAGTCTTGTACTCCAACACTCTGTGTTGTGCTGGTCCTTAAATAATGTGTACAGTGTAAGCCCACCTGGGAAACTCCTATTGTCATTGTGACACAGCAATCCACAGCACACCGTGCTCACTGGCACTGCGCACAACGAAATTGCATTTTATGCCTCACCCATGCAAGGCCAAACGGCGCCCCAATAAAGAGCAGAGCGGCGGAACGGTACCATTCTCATCATTGAAAGTCTACATATTATACAGACAGGGTCCTAAATGAACTTTTGTCACCACCAGCCAAAATGGCTGGGAAATGTAAATCGCACTAACCAAACACAAACTCACTAATGGGTCAAAGTGGCTAGTAAATTAGTCTTTTCTACCAGCCAAACTGAAATGTCACCAGCATTTGGCCGGTAGGCTGGTTTATGCGGAGCATGTCCAGTATAATATAAATTACATATTAGTAAACTCATTAATTCAATTGAACACAAGCAGGTAATTGGAGTGCTTCTGGGTCTTCACCTTTTTCCCTTGGTGCTCATCAGTGTAGGGGCTCTCAAACTTGGTCCAGGCAGACAAATGCTGAGGCACTTGGTTGCAATTTGTACTTTTTAAAAATTTTGGCTACAATGCCTAC
>NC_085870.1:15068699-15081199 GCF_034702125.1 Engraulis encrasicolus
CAGGCCGTGCCCTCCTAGTGATACAACACCTTCAGCGTGGCTACTCAGGTCTATAGAGCATTGGAAGTACTTTCTGAGCTCCCGAAAAATTGGGAACTCGTCCCGCAACCATTAGCAAACCAAGGGAGGCCGTTTGGGAAATGTTATTGTCTTATGCTCTTGGTCAGACCAAGTCTCGAAGAGATTTGAAAGTCGATGATAATCAGGCTATTGTGATGCCACCAGCTGTTCTTTTAAGGCAGCATTGCGACCTTACCCAGCCATTTAATGCATAATCGAAACATGGCAGATGATTGCAATAAAAACGACGAAATAAACAGTGTGGTTTGGCCTTTTTACCCTGTGAGGCTTGATTACGTAAGTCAAACTCTCACCGCCTCACAGGGAGAAATACCGTCATCCCCCCAGGATTCAGAACCCCTGAAAGCACTAATACTGACACAACAGCCCATCCCTCACACACACACAGGGCCGGATTAATGCACAGGCTAGATATGGCTGCAGCCTAGGGGCCCCCATCTGCAAGGGGCCCCCTTATTGGTCAATGGGGAGGAACAACTTTACTGACTTGCAGATGTAGTATTGAAAAAACATCTCTTGTCAATGCTCCTCTCTACAGTTGTCAGACATTTGATGTATAGCTCTGAATTATGACATGGTTTATGTAATTTTTTTTATATTTTTTTCTCATACGGGGGCTCATAGCAACCTGTTGCCTAGGGGCCCCAGGTCATCTCAATCCGGCCCTGCACGTGCACACACACACACACACACACACACACACACACACACACACACACACACACACACACACACACACACACACACACACACACAGAAACAGGAACACACGCACACGGCGATGAGCCAAACAGGCTTGATAACAGCTGTGTGGGGGTCTGGTATCTCACTGACCTAATGTGGGGCCTACATCACGATAAAGCTGGATTGCATTATCTCCAAGTGTGTGACTGTGTGTGTGTGTGTGTGTGTGTGTGTGTGTGTGTGTGTGTGTGTGTGTGTGTGTGTGTGTGTGTGTGTGTAATGACATCAGTCCTAGATGAGGAGAGCATTTAAATCTTTTATGGGGGGATGACTGTCTTTCCACACACACACACACACACACACACACACACACACACACACACACACACACACACACACACACACACACACACCTCTGTGGCCTCGCTGCTGCCTTGTTGTGGGTTTTCAGGACATGTTAAACATGAGGGACCTTGATGTTAACAAGATGTTTAACAAGGCAGCAAGCGAGACATGAGGAGTAAAGAGGGGGGGCGGGGTGTAGGAAGAGATAGAGAGAGACAGAGGGAGTAAGGGGGGGGGGGGGGTGTATGTAGCAAGTGATAGAGCGAGATGAAAGGATGTGCCAGATGGTGTGTGTGTTTCTAAGGAAGAGTCTATTGTTTTTATTATTCTTTTTAACTCATTGTCTTCCTCTTCTCCTCCTCTCCTTTTTCTCGCATCCCTCTCCCTCCTTGGTTCTCGTCGTCCTCCTCATTCTGCTTCGTCGTCCTCCTTCTGCTCCTTCCCCTTCCCCTTCTTCTCCCCTCTCCTCCCCCACTTATTTTCCTCTTTTTATTGTTATTCTTCCTCCTCTTTCCTCCTCTGTCCCCCTGTGCAGGTGTCCACCTTGAAGGAGCAGCTGCAGTATGAGATACGCAGGAGGCATTCATCCTTCACGCCCTCAACTGGCACCAGCTGAGGAGGAGGATGAGGAGAGGGGGAGGAGGATGAGGATGAGGAGAGGAGAGGAGGAGCAGAGTAGGAGGAGAGGAACTGAGAGGCATTCCTTCACCTGGGACCAACTGAGCTAGGGGAGAGGAGAGAAGAGGAGGAGGAGAGAGGAGAGGGGAAGAGAGAAGGAGAGGAGAGGAGAGAGGAGAGCGGCGCGCCGTCTTGAAGGACACTGAGAGGCAAGACTGGCACGTGTGTGTACTAGACCAGCACAGAGAGGGACACTGCAGCACTATACCAGAGATTCTTTAAGTATCTCTCTACTCTCTCTGACTATACTGTACTCAAAGGATTTACCCAGACGTGATGATTCCTACTTCAGATAGTTAAAAACGTCTGTGCACCATACCAGCAGAATGAAACTATTTGATACTCAGGTATTTCTGGAAAAAGCTAGTTGAATAATTGAGTTATACCTTTCTCCTATACTTCCGGACGTTCTTTAAGTCTGGCATTGCAGAATTTTAAGTTAGCACAGATAATTGAATCGCCCATTCCCATACGATTCAATGAGAACTGTTGGCCTGGAATCAAAGCTAATATCACCAGACTCAAGACAGTGCCTTCATTGATTAGCTCACCTACCTATATTCAGACACATGGAACAAATGATGCAAAATGCTATAAAATCCATTAAATACAATTTTCATAAATATTTGTTGGATTTTAAGGTAGCATCTGGAGAATTAGAACTGGATTAATGATATGTCATATTTCATATATCATATCTGATAAGAGATTCAAACATTAACACACTGATTTTAACTATCATAGAAAAAGCCAATAAAACACTTAATTTGTTAATATTTTTTGAAAATGTCTGCATAGCAGTTTGGAAGAGAGTTTTTCAAGCATGTGGTAAGACTTTTTAGGTGCTCCAAGTGAAGGCCAGTTGCTTACAGCTAATGTCCCTTGACTTCCATGAACTGGATAAATACGAATCTCCATTGACATCCTGCCATATACGTATGTGTCATCCAATCTCTTTCTGAACAGGCTGATTTGTTTGAATACATGCAATGAGAATCAGACATGTACAGTAGATGAGCTAATTGGTGAAATAACTGTGATGCAGTGAATGCTCAGGCATAAGGAAGTGGAGAAGACGCGCTCACACTATCGCCTAAATAGGCTACTTAACAATTCTTAACTGGGTGCTGAATCCCACAAAAACTTGAATGAATAAATGAAGCGAAGGACAGCACTTCAGATTTCTTCTTTGTTTATTCACCCACGTGGGCGAATAAACAAAGAAGAAATCTGAAGAGTGCTGTCCTTCGCTTCATTTATTCAGGCATAAGGAAGACCATCCAGGACTTTTTGCTTTCTGAATCTGGAATCATCACCTCTGTTCCACTCTTATTTTGTATGACCAAAACTGATAGTAAATGAGGTGAAAACATTTTACACTTGTGTATGGAGCCAAGCAGAACAATGATACTGGGTGCTGAATAACGATAATGTTGTTTGAAAACTTGAATTTCAGGTAGCTATAGACTAGCATACTCCACTAACTGAACTGTAATGTGTGCAAGAAGGGACCACTTGATAGTTGTACTGTACATTATTTGTCTTGTGTGTTGCAATACCGAGTGCTTTTACAAGGGAATTGGTGTCCTGTCTAGGCCCTCTGGCAACATTTATCTGAGTCTGAATCTTGACAGTTGGCTGCACAAAATATGCACGTTTTGATGATGGCATAAAAAAAAAAAACACGATGCAATTGGAATACTAGTTTTAAAATATATAAACATGGATAATAATATACAGGGCCCTCATGTACAAAGACTTCCTACTGAATCTTTGCGTAAGTAAAAATCTGGAAGAAAAAAATGCATTTGCGCCTGAAAATCTTAAATCTCTCAGTCCATGCATAAACAGGCATTCCTGCTGATTCATGTTGTATGTCTGATTTCACATGAAATTTTGTACATGTACTTTTTCATGATAAATCAGTATTAGAACATCTGAAAATGTTCGTGGAAAGTTACTAACGGAGCTTTTCTGTGCTTAAGTAAGTTTTGCACATGAGGCCCCAGGGCTTAATGTAAACACCTTAACCCACAGAAGATCAAAGCCAGGATGAGCCTCAGCTTTGGGACACTTAATCTCCTGTAAACGCTCAGTGTCAAACCATGCCACTATCACAGCGCATATTAGCTATAATGTATAGCATTCTGCACTAACACTCACTAATATATTACTTTTTTCATGTTTACACCTCGTCCAAATACTAACGATTGTATTTACGCTAACATCAAATTACATTCCAGCAGAGATTTTAAAGGGACTGTTTATGGAGTAAAGGACGAAATGACCAAATAAATGTTATGATTTTTTTTTTTTACATGTGTCTGCTTCTGTTTGTACTACTGAACCTACACGCTTACACTAGAGCACGTTCCACACGTTAAAAGTAGTTCCACATTTTCATGACCTTTTCTCTAGACGTTTCTTAGCTAGGACTACACCAAAGGCAACTGAGACGCCACACACAGTTGTGGAAAAAAACAAGTAACATTTATATTTTTATGAAGCAGTAGTACAAGAAACAGCATGTTCGCTGCATTCCCCAAGCACAACTTAGTCTTCTCTCTGTGTATTACACAACTTCTAGTCTCTCTCCATTCTTCAAGTCTGATGTTGTGAGCTAGTGGTAGTGGAGGTTGGGATGGGAGACAAACAGGAATATGAGGAAGTTTTGCTGATCGATGGCTGATTAGTGCTTGGTCAGAATGCTTTGCCGGTGCCTCATTGGCTGAGGTCTGTGCACAGTGGCCTTTGATAGGCCGGGTGATGGTCACTACTGGCACTCTGCTTTCCACCACAAATACAGTACAGAGTTTTTTGTTTTTTTAAAATCGCACCATAAAACAGAATACATGATACAATAAGGCAAAAAAAAAAAATCGTACACAAAACAAACAAACAAACAAACATATATTTTGACATCTGATATCTGTTACATCTGATATCTGTTCGCTGGTTCTGTGCCTTAAGACTTCAATGCTGCCTTTTCTACGTAGAACCAGTGTAGTCTCCTTAGCACCAGTGGCATTGTAAAGTCATCAGTATTTGGATATAAAGGGTAAATACTTGTGTTTATTATTATATAAATGAAGATTGGTTCATACTTGTGGTTTCAGAAAAGTCCATTTCACACACATACAATATAGGTGCTTGCATATTATATATACGTACTTAGAGTGTGTAGTGGGATAGGAACAGGAGAGGATTGAAGAAGTGGTTTGGGAATAAAGTGGAAGTTTGGAGTATAAGAGGGTGGTGTCCATGGTAACGGTGGAGGAAGGAATCCGGGAGATTTGGCAGTTTTATGGGCTGGTCTCTCTCTTTTTCTCTTCTCTTTTTCTCCTCTCATTCTCTCGCTCCCGCTGCAGACCTGGGCATTCACACACTGCCAAATCAAATCAAAACCAACAGATGTAAGATGACACATAAAATGATATATAAATATATATACCGGTAAATGATATATAAATGAAAAATAACTAAAACTCTAGGGCAAATTAATTGTAATGACTAATGAGTAACAGTGCATGGAAACGCAGCTGTGTAAATGCCGTTTCCCAGAGTTAACTGGTTCTCTTTCCTATATAGATATGGACATTGTAATTACTGTAGTAGGCTACCAAATATGACTTAAGCAGATTTTGGGTTGGATAGATTCATAAATATTTGTGGTTTTTACCACATGAAATTAGCGTGACTGGGTTTACTCATGCCGTTTATCCATTTCCCCCCCGGGAGACCTGCCACAGAGCCACTTCCTCTACAATAATTACAACTCTTCACATTTTATATGTTGACATTGTATTTAGGACGCCACTTAGAAAATGACTTAAACTGCCCAGATCTCCCCCAGTTGATCTGTTTCCAGAGATGTGGCTATTTAAAAGCGCTTTATCTTCATTTTTGAGGCATCTGGCAGTGGCACTCGGGGTTCGTATAACTCCCATTAGTTTTCAAGCTGGTTGCTGTCTGCCAGGACTAAAATGCATGCAGATTTCTGGGTCAGTCAGTGAAGGCTGGACGTGATGGCATTACAGTGGGAGGAAAAAGTTAGTACACCCTTTGAAATTTCTTACATTTCTGTCGAAATTGGTCATAAAACATGGTCTGATCTTCCTGAAAACTGCAAGAAGGAACAAACAGTATCTGTTTTAACTGATACCAATCAATCAAAACAATTACGTTATCATAGTTTTGCTTACCACAAGATCTAAATATTGTCAAGAGAGGGAGGAATAATTGAGCACACCCTTCAAAAGCTAATTGGAAAACTACAGTCAAACAAGACTATTAAACAATTTGAGGGATTTCAAGGTCAGTCACTTAGGTGTCGCTTATAGCTGCCCTGCCTGATGGAAAACACACCAGAAGCATTGTTTGATATACACCATGGCTCGCTCAAAATATTTCTCAGAAGACCTATGATCAAGAGTTATTGATTTGTATAAATATCTGCAAGCTTACAAAAATAAAACAGGAATATTGAATATTGGGCGCAGCCTGTACTAAAACAGGAATATTGAATATCGGGGCACCCTGTGCCAAAACAAGACTATTGAATATTATGGCTCCCTGTAATAATACAGTAATATTGGGGCTCCCTGTAGAAATACAGTAATATTGGGGCATTCTATAGTAATACAGTTATATTAGGGCTCCCTGTAATAATACAGTAATATTGGGGCTCCCTGTAATAATACAGTAATATTGGGGCTCCCTGTAATAATACAGTAATATTGGGGCTCCCTATAGTAAATGATACAGTAATATTGGGGCTCCCTATAGTAAATGATACAGTAATATTGGGGCATTCTATAGTAAATGATACAGTAATATTGGTGCATCCTATAGTAATACAGTTATATTAGGGCTCCCTGTAATAATACAGTAATATTGGGGATCCCTGTAGTAATACAGTAATATTGGTGCATCCTGTAATAATACAGTAATATTGGGGCTCCCTATAGTAAATGATACAGTAATATTGGGGCTCCCTATAGTAAATGATACAGTAATATTGGGGCTCCCTATAGTAAATGATACAGTAATATTGGTGCATCCTATAGTAATACAGTTATATTAGGGCTCCCTGTAATAATACAGTAATATTGGGGCATCCTGTAATAATACAGTAATATTGGGGCTCCCTGTAGTAATACAGTAATATTGGGGCATCCTGTACCAGCACTGACCTGATGAGGTTCAGCAGCCCCCACAGCTCTTGCCGCAGCTGCCCCCCATCGATCCGCAGTGTCCACTCAGGGCGGCCACCCCGCAGCGGGAAAACTGGTCCCTGCACAGGTCAGCTGGAGAGGACAGCACAGAACCAGTGGTGAGAGAAGATAAATGATAATACTGTCTAATGATGATGATGATGGTTAAGATGATGACGATAATGCGGCCACACAGCGGGAAAACTAGCCCCACCATTGGTCAGTGGGAGAAGAGAAAAGAGACAAACTATAATAAGTTCACCACCATTGTGGTGGTGTTGGTGGCGATGGTGATGTTGATGGCCCATGCCATGGAGGACCACAATGCAGATTAATCAGTTAAGACACAGCGTTATACATTTGCTGTTACCAGAGTGGCAATGACCAAGTAATAGTGCATTACTACAGGCCCTGTGTTATGTCATAGTATTGTAGTACTATGGTATTTAACTTTTCAATGACTATTACAGTGTGCCATTGACGGTACGGCGTACATTAAGGGGCTATGAAAATGCTTTCCTCTGACTTACAAGTTGATGATTTTATGTTAAGGTTAAAAAATGTGAACGAGTATGGTGTATTGTGTTTATGAATAACTTCCTCTAAGATAGATGTAATAAGATGACTTGCCTTTGAGCAGCTCCTCGTGAGCACAGACAGTCCTCACACAGATCTCCTTGTTTATCACATACACCCTGCGGAGACTTTGGGACGAAAATAGAGACAAACAGAAGAAAGAAGCTATGACAACCGAGATCATTTTTGTGATGGACAAGTAATATCTTTATCTTAATGTACTGAATGGATGAATAACTAGTACCACTGTGCAGAGATGTGGACTTGGGACTTGGGACTTGGACTTGAGTCAGACTTGAGCACACAAATGACTTGACTTGAGACTTGACTTGGCAATATTACAGTACGAATGACTTGTGACTTGACTCGACTTGCAAGCTATTGACTCCAGACTTGACTTGACTTGACAGTTTTAGCTTGCAATGACTAAATGTATTTATTTTTTGCATTTGTATGTCGAAAAATTACATGAAAAAAAAAAAATATTAAATGAATTGCCCTTAAACAATACCAGTAGGCCTACTAGTTTTGTTTAGAATGCGACTGACAAAGGGGGACATGCAAGGCAGTCTAGAGAGGTAATGGATTTATGACCAAAAGTAATTGTCAATGTTGCCCATAGAATACAAGGTGACTTGTTAGTGACTTGGAAAAAATGAGACTTGGACTTGGACTCGACTTGGCTTTGGTACGACTTGGACTTGGACTTGACTTGGTCAAATGTGTCTGAACTTGTGACTTGACTCGGACTTGACTGAAACGACTTGAGACTTACTTGCGACTTGCAAGTTAGTGACTTGGTCCCATCTCTGCCACTGTGTATAAACAGATTGGCGGAAACGTAGGTTGTAGACTGACCTGTAGAAGCAAAGGCTGTTGAGGCACTGTTTACATGGCTGGTGCACTGAGTAGAGCCTGGTGCAGGGGTACTGCTCCTCACGACAGTCTGGAATAAAATACATCACAATAGAATAGAATCGAACAGAATAGAACACAGTGCAGTAGAATACAGTGCAATGGAATAGAATACCGTGCCATAGAACAGAATGCATTTTGTTGTCAATATACACATGCGCATCGTACCGTATATGTAAAATAAGATGGAAAGCCACATCAGGCACCAGTGCAATATTTATGTCATCTATTTACAAAAACTACTATTACAAATCAACTACTATACCACTATACACATATTGTACTAGAAGCAGCCCCTTCTCGAGAACAGAGAATGACACAAATGAAGGCCTTAAATAAAGGTTTAAATGTCTTCCTCTTACCAAGAGGGCCTGGTTCGGTTGGCTCAGTTGTAAAATCTGCCCCTGTAGTGGGACGGAAACCATGATGATGAATTCAATACGCTAAAATCGCCACACTAAACCCTCTCTAGAGAAATCAAGAGATGTTTGTGATAAATAAACTGCAAACAAACAAAAAACCCAAACCATTCCCCACTAAATAAATATCCACAGGATGTTTGGTTTGGTGAGCAAGTCTTTGGGACAGAGGCACAGAGCCATGAGAGCAGCTATGAGAAGAGAACATTTAAGAGAAGTACAGAGAGGAATACAAAGAAGTGTACACACACTGAGGAAGGCAGAATGCCGAAATATGCCTGCGTGAAGCAGTGGTTCTGAACCTTTTTTGATCAAATGCCCCCTTGACCTAATCATAAGCCTGACAACGCCCCCTTCATATTAAACTTAAATGGACTAACCACCACCCCCTTTCAGCTGCATCCTTCGCAACGCCCACCTGAAGATCCTCAATGCCCCCTGAGAAACACTAGTGTAAAGAGACCTGCAAAAACATAGCCAATAACCCCCAGGTTCCTCAGAGAGATTTCCCAGCAACTGTGTATTAAACTGTACAGTATTCAAAATAGCCTAATTGAATCTTTAGAGTGTAACTATGCAATATGCCTCACTCTGCACACCCACGTGATTATTTATGTAAAAAACAACATTCTAACACAGGTAACTTCACTGAGTAACTGGTCAACAGATACTTTTTGGTAACAACACTTTCTACCTCAGTAGTAGGAGTTCAGTATCTCCAACAAGGTTAAGAGCAGCTGAGCTAAGAGCTGAGTCATTTGCACAGAGCAGATGTGGACGAAAAACAATTTAAAAAAGTAAACACTCTCTCATGCTTTGATTTCTTCTGCCTGTGCTCTGAAGACAGGGGAGGTTAACTACCCAGCTTTTGGGTTGTTAAGACAGGGACTAGACTAATAAACTACCCATCTTATGGGTGGGGCTAATTAGAAACAGCTGGTGTCATGAATGGGGTCTTCCAATAATTGGTTGAATCAAATACATACATTTATCATGTTGATAAACTTTGGCTACGCGGCTAGGTGTTTGTCATTGGAAGTTCCATTGGAGCCCTGATAGTGTAAGACAAGAACCCGCTGTCTTGTCGGTAGGCAGTTTTATCAACTTACTCAGATTTTGTAGCCTACTCTTGATGATACCGTTTAGGAGAACATATTGTCATGTCGCTCGGAATACTTTAGTATGCCCCCTAAATAATACTACATTGTGTAGCAAAGTGGTAGCCACTGCTGACAAGGCGGGGTTTAAGGATCGGAGGCAGCCTCTGATTGTTTGAAAGCTCCTGTCACTCAAACATTGCCCTCACATGTGATTGGAGGGATACAATGTAACTTAATTTACAAAGAATTGATTCTGACGTACTCATGTTAAGATATGTTCCCCCAGAATGGAGTACAGAAACCACAGAAACCGCTACAACATCCAGCCAACTAGAAAACAGGTTTTAACCACCACGCCCTACACTGGTCCAATGGAACTTCCAATGTTAAACACCTAGCCACATAGCATTTTGGGATTCCTGTCTGCGCGCACAGCCGGGTATTTGTAAACATCGAGAACCCATGTATACAGTATGTGACAGACTCTTACTTTACGGACCAGGAATGTTTCCAGAGAAGAAAGCAAGAAAGAATTCTGTGCCTGAAATGATCAAGCGTTTCAGGGTTATTAAGATATTATGACTATATAGAAACATATGTTAAATGCACTGTTGCATGGCTCATTACAGGCACGTGCCTGAGATATTTTTGCCCTGTGCTTTTCCAGTCTGCTGACAAATACACAGATAATTGTTATGGTAGGAACGGGCAGAACATCCTGAAATTGAAGCGAATTTAAACAAAAGCAAGAAGAGGGGAGAAGAGAAGAGAAGAGAAGAGAAGAGAAGAGAAGAGAAGAGAAGAGAAGAGAGGAGAAAGCAGTCAAACAAACAAGCAAAAAGCAAAACAAACAACAAAAAAACAACCCACCAGATTGTCCTGGAACAGAAGCGGGGTCCAGAAGGATCTGCTGCTGAGGAGAGGTCTCCAGATCTGTTGGGTCCCCTATATAGGCATAGCCCAATAGACACAGGATGGGGAGACAGCATATATTACATATACACTACGGCAACATTATGAAGGTCTCCAGATCTGCATAGCTAAATAGACACAGGATGGGGAGACAGCATATATTATATACACTATGGTAACATTGTGAAGGCCTCCAGATCTGTTGGGTCCCCTCAATGGCACAATAGACAGCAGAATACACACAGTCAACCCCTCATACAGAACAGACACACTGAAGTGCTCAAAGGGATGGGGAGACCATATACACACACTCCAGGCTATAGCAACATTATAGTGTTTGGCATATAGAGTTTGGAAACGTTTCGACTCTCCATTGAGAGGCTTATTCGGTTCTAATTCTGATCCGGGAATCTGAATAAACTTTTTTAGACTAAGATAACCTGGATGAATGGAAATCCTCACAACCAGGAACTAGGAGTGTAAATCACAGCCTCCATGACGATACGATACAGTATCGATTATCTTAAAGCAGGGATTTGATTATTTTCTATACTTAAGAATTCTCCACGATACGATTCGATTCGATTCTTTCCAATTACTTTTCCACTTCTATTATGTTCTGGAGCTAGGGCATTGGACAGGGACCAGCGATTCGATTATTTTCGATACTGAAAAATGCCCCACGTTTCGATGCGATTCGATTAAATCGCCGGCCGACACGTCGATGCATCGATACATTTCGATTATTATTTACACCCCTACCAGGAACTCAGTAGGGTAGTTGTGTGAACATTCAAAAGCTATAATAGTTAGAGGACTTCCACTGCTTGGGCAGAATGACAATTCTCATGAAGAAGGTACTAAACTAGGTACTAGAATGAGGTATAAGATAGCTGAACATACCGTACTCATAGTCCGCTGTCAACGATGGATTGGGGAGGTGATTGTTTTGGGAGTAAACAAAGATTTGGTGTTAATCAAGAAATTGTGTTGTACATTACATTACATTACATTACATTGCATTTGGCAGACGCTTTATAACCAAAGCGACTAACAAACGAGGACATGATCATGTCATATCATGATACTTACAGGTCCTTCTCAAATAATTAGCATATTGTGTTAAAGTTCATTTTTTTCCCCATAATGTAATGATAAAAAATAAACTTTCATATGTTTTACATTCATTGCACACCAACTGAAATAGTTCAGGTCTTGTTTTGTTTTAATATTGATGATTTTGGCATACAGCTCATGAAAACCCAAAAATCCTATCTAAAAAAATTAGCATATCATGAAAAGGTTGTCTAAACAAGCTATTAACCTAATCATCTGAATTTACCAATTAACTCTAAACACTGGTATAAGCTTCCTGAGGCTTTAAAAAGTCTCAGCCTTGTTCATTACTCAAAACTGCAGTCATGGTTAGACTGCTGACCTGACTGTGTTTAACATTGAAGTCAATGGCAGTGGCATTGCACGAGGGTTATGAAAGCCCAGATATCATTGATGCTTAGCTGTCAGCTGTTTTTTGTTCTTTGATCTGGTGACCCACACTTCCCTCTTCATTATACTCC
>NC_085870.1:15086199-15136199 GCF_034702125.1 Engraulis encrasicolus
TTGTTGACCCTGACATTTGCCCAGTTAAGGTTAAAGGGAACGGCTGATGTCTCTCCTTTTGATGTGTTTGGCATAGCGTGCTTTATTCAAACCAGTATGCCGTGGCTTTCGAGAAACTAATAACATTTTCATTGCGTAGGCAATATTTACTTATATTATTTTTACTCATATGTATGTAAATGTCGGCCTGCTAATTACAGTGTGAGAGCTAAGAGAGTTACATAGTTGTATACCATCTAATTTATTCAGGGCCAGATTAAGATGGCCTGGGGCCCCTAAGATACAGGTTGCTGTGGGCCCCCACGGAAGCGAATTTCACAACAAATTTACATCATAATTAAGAGCTAGGAATTAAGGACAACATGTCTACCAACTCTACTAAACAATTTTTCAATAGTGCATTTTATCATCATTCTGCATTTTTTCCACTTTTGACCAAACAGGGCCCCCCTGGCAGATTGGGGCCCTAAGGCTGCAGCCATATATAGCCTGTGCATTAATCCAGCCCTGAATGCATTAGATACACTAAAAAGACACAGATCGTAGGCTCACACATCAAATACACTTTACCTAGCCTGGGCAGATTTAAGATCCCAACTCAGGTGGTCGATGTCATGACCCTACCCCGCTACCAGAGGTTTGACCTCTAGAGAACAAACCAACACATTCATTTAATTATGAATATTACATCTTCACCATAGACAGACATCTCCACCTACTATGGCCTACGACGTTATGTCTTTACCCTGAAGGAGAGATGTGGTCTAAGTAATGGCTAAATTTGGTCGTCCAAACCATGTTAATTGTCAGTGGAACAGCGATCTCTAGTGGTGTACACAAGACATTGTTGTCTCACAAATCAAGTGATGCCTTTTAACACACAGCAAACACGCAAGAAACAGGTTTCTTTGATAAATATGAACTTTATTTGCTGAAAATATGGAATACTGGACATGAAGACTGATCAAGAGTATTATATTGGCCACCATTCAACTCTCCGTGTGTGTATTTATAGTCATAAATTACTTCTGGTCATTTAACAAAAATATAATAATTACATCAGGTATACAATCTCAGCCTAAGCAGCTGAAAGAAACACAAGAGATAATAATGGGGGTTACTAGTAGACACACAAAGCACGGGTCCTCTATTTGGAGCGGAAGACCGATATATCTTGTGTCATATGTGTATTATTGTATTCACCGTGTCGTGCTCTGAACAGACTCCTGCACATACGCAAACAGACATATTCCCACAGATTTCCAACAGGCTCTACAAACAAGGGAATGCAAAACACTACTTTAGCCTGATGGCTTGCTTTTTTATTAGGCACCAACACACCAAGTAACACATTCTTCCATGTGTTTTCTCTCTCTCTCACGCACACACACATCTCACCAATCTCTCCCCCTCCATCTCTCTGACACACTCATACACACTCACACACTCGCAAAAGGGCCATCCTTGTGCGTTAAAAAGGGGTCGATATCCTATCAAATGTGGGGGTTGACTTGTACTGGAGTGTTTCTCCGAGAGCCCTGAGGTGGGGGGCTCGTTGCTTTGGGGATCTCTGGGGGTGATGATGGCTGTACACTGTGTCAGGTGACGGAGGGGTCTAGGGCAGGGGAGGGGGGCGGTTGGGTCAAGGGGGGTTGATGGGATTAATGCCAGGGGATACGTAGGTGAGTGGGGAAGGGGGCAGGTGGGGGCCGAGGTGGGGGCCGAGGTGGGGCTTGGATGGGGAGTATTAAGGAGAGGGGTGCAGGAGGTGGGTGGAAGTGTGGTATTAAGGGGTGCGGGTATGGGCCAAGGTGGGGGTTTGAGGAGCAGTATTAAGGGGTGCAGGTATGGGCCAAGGTGGGGGTTGGAAGGGCGAATTAAGGGGTGCAGGTGGGGGCCATGGTAGGTGTTTGAAGTAGCGGTAGAGAGGGGTGGAGGTGGGGGGTGGGGTATTAAGGGGTGCAGGTGGGGGCCAAGGTGGGGGTTGGAAGGGCGGTATTAAGGGGTGCAGGTGGGGGTTGGAAGGGCGGTATTAAGGGGTGCAGGTGGGGGTTGGAAGGGCGGTATTAAGGGGTGCAGGTGGGGGGTGGTCCTCCTCATGCTGTGGCGCTCTTCTTCTCCTTGTAGGTAGCCATCATCTTCTTGATCTCAGCGATGGCCTTGCCGGGGTTCAGGCCCTGTGGCGGGTAGGAAAGCCCAGTTAGCATCATGTATCACACTGTGTGTGTGTGTGTGTGTGTGTGTGTGTGTGTGTGTGTGTGTGTGTGTGTGTGTGTGTGTGTGTGTGTGTGTGTGTGTGTGTGTATTTGGAAAGTGCTTTGACATAACGTCATTGTTGTGAAACTGCGCTATATAAATACAGAATTGAATGCATCCTTATGTTGCAGTGAGGTGAGGTGGTGAGGGCATATGTGGCAATAGAGGATGATTGAAGCTTTCAAGTTTGAAGCTTTCTGCACACTTTTGTTTAGGGGAATAACCAGTTTTAGAAAAGCATTTTAAGTGCGTGGCCTCATCACAGCCTCAGTCAGCCTTTGTCTTGCAACTCTGCTTGGGATGTGCACAATTTTCACAGTCAACTGTAGAGGATGGTTAACGTAAAATTGAGCAGAACATAACGCAACATGGAGTGTTTCCTACAGTTTTGCCAGTGTGTAGAACAGACACACCCATATTAATATAATATTGTGTTTCCAAAGCAAGTGGGAGCATTTAAATGCTTAACGTTTCCAAAAACTCCACCTCCATTAAGCCGATGGAAATCCTTCACAGCAATGCACAGCACGACTGGTGGAAAATGAAAATGCAGGAAAACGTTCCTCCCATGCGTAATGACCACCAGCTTCTCATCTTGTCAACTAATGACACCAATAAGAAGGGAAAAGTGCATCACTTTCTCCAACTTACTTGAAATGAGTGCCAGTGTGGTGCTGTAATTACCATTAAGTATACGTAATTACACATCTTTAGAAAGAGATCACTGGCAATGATAAAGTTACGACAATTTGAAGAGGAGCATGTTTTTCCATCGTGTGCAGAAAGCGTAGACCAGAGGGACACAGTAGTCTGTGACGATAGCCAAACGCAAGAAGATAAATGATGCACAAGTTAATGTGGAGCATGCTGTGTGTAAGCACAGAGATCCAAAATGAAGAGGCCCTGTTACCATTACTCTACTTGTGAGCTTTAGACAAGAGATTTATTACTTAGCTGATCTGGTGGGCAGTGAGTACTAGGCCATTCAGTGATGATGATTGTACTCACATCACGCATCACGTAAAAAATAAAATGGTGGAAATAACTGTCAAATGAAACGGTCAATGATGCTCTATTCTTATATTATTTTATCAAACCTGAATTGTTTGAGGTTTTAAAATGTAAACTTTTTGATTGAAATAAATGTAGAATTTTCCAGTTTCAGAATATTCCATTCCAGTATGTTCTATTCTATTTTATTCTATTCTGTTCTGTGTGGCCTTTTCTGATGAGTACTTTGGGGCAGGTTGATCTAAGTGTTAAGACTTTTTTTAAAGATATTTTATTCTGAAGTGAGTACTCTGGAGCAGGTCTTGGTCCAGTTCATGTTGGTATTAAGACAATAAATATCCATAAAGATATTCTATTTTTTAATGGGCCTTTTCTGATATGGTTGATTGGTACCATTGGATACCAGTTTGTTATGGTGTTCAAGACATTCAAGATATTTTAGTTCTCTTGTCTTGTGCGAGTACCTTGGGGCAAGTCTTGGTGCAGTTTATTGTGTGTGTGTGTGTGTGTGTGTGTGTGTGTGTGTGTGTGTGTGTGTGTGTGTGTGTGTGTGTGTGTGTGTGTGTGTGTGTGTGTGTGTGTGTGTGTGTGTGTGTGTGTGTACCTTGGGGCAGGTTTTGGTGCAGTTCATGATGGTGTGACAGCGGTAGAGAGAGAAGGGGTCTTGCAGTTTGGAGAGGCGTTCCTCCGTGAACTCGTCTCGAGAGTCAATCATCCAGCGGTACGCCTGAGCAACACAAAGAAAGGTCAAAGGTCAAAGGTTAAACCAGACCCATGCCTGACCTTTGGAACGTTCATGTCTGAGTCACACACCTACTGACTCAGCAAAATGTCGGCATGGCTGTCACACGCACTGTAGACTTAATACCTGTGGCTGTGTGCACTACTGTGACTATAGATAAAAGAGCAGAAGAGATTCTAAGTGTGCCGAACCATTTTCTTGTAATGTTCATGAATGACACACACACACTCGCATACGCATACGCACACACACGCATACGCGCACACACACACACACACACACGGACAGAGCAGAAATATCTGAAGTAGACAGGGTACCTGCATGAGCACGGCAGGTCCAAGGTACTTGTCTCCGTTCCACCAGTAGCTGGGACAACTGGTACTGCAGCAGGCACACAGGATGCACTCATACAGACCGTCCTGTAGGGGGAGACAAAGAGTAAGTCATACACCAAACAAGGAAATGCAAAATACTATTATGCCAATCACTAACACACACGTTAACACATTTTCAATGCGTTTTCTCATTCTGGCCTTTCCAAACTGTAGGGGCTCGGAACATATGGAGAGGGAGAGGCCATTAGGTGAGGTTACGAGGACATAGGTCACACATGACACATTTTGCTGTCAGACTAGGGGTAGCTGGAACTAACTCTAGAGCTACTGGATTCTGCCTCACATGTACAGTATATACATGCTCTATGAAAAACAGGCATGGGGCCCTGCCGTGGCCTAACGGTAGGGCACTGGGTTACGATACAGACGACCCGGGTTGTATTCAGTCACGGGTCATTTGCCCATCCTTCCCTGTCTCTCTATCCTCATTCATTTCCTGCCTCTCCTCCACTGTCCTGTCAAAAATAAAGGCAGAAAAGCCCTAAAAAACAGGCATGAAGTTGGTACCATAGTGGTGCAAGCACACGTAACTACAGATACACAACCGCCCTTCAAGAGCAGCAGAAGAGTTCTAGCGTGATATCTACCAGTTTCTGTCGGTCCTCCACTGTCTGCAGGTACTGTTCCTTCCCCTCCCGACTCTCATCCTTCTTCTTCAGGAAGGGCTCAATAGACTTGTACTGTGCATAGAAATTACTCATGTCCTAGAGGAGAGACAGACAGGAGAGAGAGACAAGACAGAGACTCAATAGACTTGCACTGTGCATAGAAATTACTCATGTCCTATGGAGAGAGAATAGGGCTCAGAGGAGGAAGAAGAGAAAGAGTGTGAGAGGAAAAGAGTGTTTCTTAGGAAGTAAAGAGAGAATGTGTGAGTGTGAGAGAAAATAAGGATAAAGAAAAGGGAAATGCAGGCAGATAGAAAGACGGCGAAAGTTGGTTGATACTCACGGGCACGAGGTCCTTGACGACGTACATGTGTGGCAGGGGGTAGATCTTGCTGACCTTGCTGGTGTTGGTGTCGATCTTGTTGAGGCAGGCCAGCGTGTTGCCCCCGTTGATGTTCATCGCACACGAGCCGCAGATACCTGCAAATAGGGAGGGACAGAGGAGGACAGGACAGTCAGAGATCTAGAGGACACAGGGGAATACAAGCACGGCCTTAGCCGTGGTGCAACCGGCTATAGCATCGCATTGTTAAGCCAGGGGAACCGGGCTCGATTCTGGCAAGTAAGCTGCTAACTTAGTTAGCTGCAAATTACACTGTCGAGAAACGCACCACTGTCTATGAAGTGGACGAACAAGGAGGAGAGAAGAAGCACAGAAGAGTTACTTGAAGCAAGACTAAGCAAATGTGAATATTTATCAATTGTTTCTCACGACGAAGAGCACCTTTGACTACCCTTAGTATAATCCACACCATTAAGGCTACATGTACTGTATGTGTAATGTAAACTTGAAAAGGTTGAGACTTTCACTTTCATCACAGATGCCTGAAAATCATCAGTCTTGAGTTTGAAGCTGTTGTGCAATACTGGTGAGTAAGCAAACTGCCCATTGTGTAGCAACACCCAGGAAACCAGGAAGCAGGACTTTTACAGCCTAAACATGGCCTCAAAGCAGACTGTTGGCTGTTGGTGTGGACAAATCAGACAGCACCTGACCTGTGGCGTTGAAGTGTAGGCTGGCCAACCATTTGAAAGAGATGATACCATCCACTTTCAGATTTCTCTTGAAATGCGCTCTAGTGTAATGTCATAAAGGCAGCCAGACCAATAGCGATATTAGCCTTGCGGTCATTCACCAGACCTGTGTAGATCGCCAGATCTCAAAGTGATTGTCGTTTCAATAACAATAGCGCTTCACATCACAACTGTACTGTAGACTCCATTGCATATCGATTCTTGATGAACAGAAAATGGTTTCGAAGGTATTTGTTGGTGGTAAGGATGATGGACAAATGATAGATAAGAACCATGTTTTAAGCCTTCTGGAAAAAAAAGCCCTCTGATTCTGATGTGCACTCTGCCAGACTTAGCGAGTGGAGCTCACAACGCTGTGTGGAAGTACAGCAGGTTAGCTCTCGCAAGAATCTGGCAGGCTAAGCAAATGACCCCCCTCCTCTCTCCTCTACAGCTAAACTCAGATCTGCCATGCCATCTGGCCATGCCTGGAGGACAGCTTGCTAACGCTGGGACTCTCTCCTCTAAAACTTAACGCTGCTCCACCATAACATCTGGCCATGTCTGGAGGCCAGCTAACTAACTCTGGGTCTGGCTTGTTTATATGGTCATGATGACTCATTACATTTAACATTTACTCACTCCCACATCTCCTCTATGGAAAAGCCTGTGTCTTAGGACTGTGCAGCGACTACAATCTTACTTCTTTGTTTGACAATAGTCAGCCTTTCTCAAAGTTTGGGTTAAGATGAAGAAATGTAGGTGCCAATGTTGTCAAACACAGAAGAAATATTATGGTCATTATTCCAAAGTCCTATCTTAACCAAGTTATCCTAAACCATTTGGGCTCTTATCGGGTGACTAAGTGCCCAACTGTCTTTGAAGGGCAGAATGTTAGTGTTTGCTCGCAATTGATATACAGTGAGTCCAAGAAGTATTTGATCCCTTGCTGATTTTGATGGTTTACCTACTAAAAAAAGACATGATCAGTCAATAAATGTTATGATAATATGTATTCCAATATGGAGAGACAGAATATCAAAAAGAAATTCCAGAAATTTACTTTACGAGAATATATATTTATTTATTTCCATTTCATCGAGCAAAATAAGTATTTGATCCCCTGCCAACTGATAACAGTTCCGGGCCCACAGACCAGATGGGCACTTCCGATCAACTTGTCATCTGAATTTAAGACACCTGTACATATTAACATGCATAAAAGACAAATTGAATCAGCAGTATCAGTTCCAGGGCTTGACACTGGCACCTGCCAACCGGCCAAATGCTGGTAAAACTTGGCTGTGGCTAGTAATACTTTCAGTGTCACTAGCCAATTTGGCTGGCAGCTTATTCCTTGGTATGGTATAGAATCATAGTAGCCTATATTCTGTTGTTTACCCCTTGTGTATCAATTGTTCAAGAAAAAGCTCAGTAACTCTAAAGTTTCTATACTTCCTTGTAGAAAGCTTTACACTTATCTTGCTTTAGCACCTCATCTTCTGAGGTAAGACGTGCACTATCATGATAAAGGAAACAAAAACAATTTAAAATGTGTGGCTGGAATACCTGAATGGCTAGTGACTCGGGGAAGCTACTAGCCACAATGGCCGGCGGATTGAAAAGTTAATGTCAAGCCCTGATCAGTTCATAGTATGAGTGAATCAGTCACACTCCAACCTCACCAGCATGGGAAAGACCAACGAGCGGTCAAATGATATCAGGGACAAGATTTTAGACCTGAACAAAGATTAAATGGGCTGCAAAGCCACAAGAAAGAGACTGGGTATTAATGACCCAACTGTTGATGCATTTCTTCCAAAATGTGAGGAATACAAAATGACTATCCATCAGGCTGCCTGGGGTTCTATACAGGATTTGATCTTTTGTAGGGATTTGATAATCATGAGAACAGAAAGAAAGCACCCTAGACCTGAACGGGATGAACGACAATGATATCAAAGCTACTGGGACCGAAATCACTGAGAAAACTACTGGTAGCACTTAATGCCACAGAGGTTTAAAATCCTGTAGTGCACACATGGTACCTCTACTTCAGAAGGAACCTGTGCAGTCCCACCTGAGGTTTGCCAACGGACATCAGACTGCTTTAGGATATGATAAGGAGGTGCTGTAGTCAGATGAAACCAAAATCAAGCTGTTTGGCATTAACACAATCCAATGTGTTTTGAGAAAGAGAATTGCTGTCTATGATCCCAAAAACACCCTTCACCATCATGCATGAAAGTGGTATCATTATGGTTTGACGGTGTTTGTCTGGCCAAGGCACAGGACAACTTCACATCGTCAACAAATGGATGGAGGGAGACATGTAATGTGCAATCCTGAGTGCAAACGTCCTTCCCTCCACCACTACACTGAAGGTGGGCCATTTTTGGATCTCCCAACATGACAATAATACACAAAATACAGTGAAAGCAAAGAAGGAGTGGCTCAATAAGAAGCATATTAAAGTCGTGAAGTGGCCTAGACAGTCTCCAAATATTAACCCTATAGTAATTCTATGGAGGGAACTGAACCTCACATTTACCAAGCTACAGCCACAAACTATTAGTGTTTTAGAGATAATCTGCCAAGAAAAATGGGCAAAAATCTTTTCTACTATATGCACAAACATTGTCATCAACTAAAAGAAGTATCTGACCTCAGTGCTAGACAACTAGGGCTTTGCCACAAAGCACTTTATCTTCTTTAGCCAGAGGGGTCAAATACTTATTTGCCTAATTTAAATACAAATAAATTAAAATATATTATTTTAAGTTATTTTCTGGAATTTCTTTTTGATATTCTGTCTCTCCATGTTTGAATACATATTATCATAAATGTATAGAGTGATCATGTCTTTATTAGTGCGCAAACCAGCAAAATCAGCAAGGGATCAAATACATATTGGACTCGCTGTACATACATATAAAGTATTGCAGACACATAGATATTATACAACACTTTAATAAAAATTTAAACCAGATAAAAAAGGTAGGTCTCCTCACCCTCTCTGCAGGAGCGTCTGAATGTGAGTGTTGGGTCCATCTCGTTCTTGATTTTGATCAGCGCATCCAGCACCATGGGCCCACACCTGGAGCACACACACACACACACACACACAGACACACGCGCACGCACGCACACGCACACACACACACGCTCTAATTACTGTGTCTTTCACATTACTATAGCAGCAAAACAAAAGGAAACAAACAGATAGCAAAAGCCACCATATGGGGCTGTCCCTCACATCCTATAACAGGCTATACTTGTACAATGGGCACACCAACAGCAGCAACACAGATCACCCCCAATCTTTAATGGCCAGTTTAATATTTTCCAACGGGCCTCATCAGTACAATAAGACAAATACAGACAAGTCATATCATTCTCTCCTCTTTAAAAGGTCACATCTGCACAGAAAAGCCACAACCTGTGACAGTGTTTCAGGCATTACACAATGGGCCCTGTACAGCAAGACAAGTGATCAACACTGATAAGCCACAGTCTTTCACCATATCTAGCATATTATTATGTAATATTTCCCCGATGTGTCTTTCCACCTTGATAACAGCACAGGAACCTTTAATATGAGGTTTAAAGTGCACCGTGTTGATGGGTTGCATTACAGAATTTTCATTAGATAACGTTGCAGTACAACTGCTTCAGTGTGCTCTTGGATCAATCGACACTTAAGAAGTAGCACACGCTTGGGTGATGCTGGTGCAACCACAGCTGATGCTACTATTGTATGGATTGTGTGCTTTCTTTGATTGGTTCAGTGGATTATCTCAGGAGTATATCCATTGCAGTACATGAATTACCAATTACTAATTTATTTATGGGAATTAGCTGTGGTTGTATGGTACCACCTGACCTCTGAGCCCAAAAAAACATCAGTGACCCTCTTACCAATTATCACAATGTGTTCTAGTCACCATTTGTTAGAGAAAATTATTTTTTAGAGTGCAATATCACCGTGTAGAATGACCTTAGTTCTCTTCACAAAATGACAAAACAAACAGCTGTTTCAGATAGGACCAGCGGCTGCAGCTCCATGTTTACACTGTACTAACTCGGTCAGGACAGCTAACATACTGCATATGATAACCCAAACAGGAAGTGATATTTAATGCAGCTGGTACTGGCGCTCAGCAATAGCAACAGTGACAGCTGAGAGGCGCCGCGTCTAGCTAGCTAACCTCGCCTGACCTCCTCCATGTGACTACTGGCTAGGATTACACATGTGCGATACAACAACACACACTAGTGTTGTAGTGATGGCAGCGCTGGGCCAGGCTTTACATCTCTCTGGTGTGTGTGTGTGTGTGTGTGTGTGTGTGTGTGTGTGTGTATGAGGGAGAGAGAGAGAGAGAGCAAGTGAGAGAGAGATACATGTGTGTGTGGGTCAGATGGCTGGTTTAGTATTGGCATGGAGCAAGTGCAGGCACAAGCCTCCTTAAAGCTCTCAGGAGAAAAAAAAAGAAAGAAAGAAAGAAAGAAAGAGGGAAAGAAAGAAAGAGAGTGAGAGAGTGAGAGAAAGAAAGAAAGAAAGAAAGAAAGAGGGAAAGAAAGAAAGAAAAAGAAAAATAGAGAGAGAGAGAGAGAGAGAGAGAGAGAGAGTGCACGCATCAGGTGGCTTGATTAGCACTGGCACGGAGCAAGAATTGGAGCTGGAGCACAAGCCTTCCTAAATCTCCCTCTGATCACCAGGGGAACATCCTCTTACCCCTCCACACTTTAAGCTGTCCTCTACCACAATCTTCTAGGTCTGTGTGCGTGGCTTGACTCCGGGCGTATTGGGGATGTGTGTGTGTGTGTGTGTGTGTGTGTATGCGAGTTATACTTGAGTTGTACTCATTGGTTGAGGTCTATCTCTTAGGTTTGCATACATGACTAGTCTGTGTGTGAGCGTGTGTGTATGTGTGTGTGTGTGTGTGTGTGTGTGTATATGCATGAGTGTTTGTATGTGTGTGTGTGTGTGTGTGTGTGTGTATATACGCGTGAGTGCCCACGTGCGTGTGTGCATCTGTACTCACTGGTTGAGGTCTATCTCGTAGGTCTGCATGCGTGGCTTGTCTCCGACCGTGTCGGGGTCCCAGCGGTAGATCTGAAACTTCTTGATGCGTGGCTGGGGTTTGGGGACCGCCGCTGTCTGGGCATGGCGCACAGCCTGGACCAATAGGAGAAGAGAAGACACAGCAGTTAGAATGATAGTAAAACAGAGTTATAATGGCCTCGCTTACATGACATACAATATTTAATTTATTTCAATTCAATTCTGATTAAAAGCTTAATTCTGATATTAATTCTGTTGAAAATGGGAAAATGTAGTCCATCAATATTTAATCATCAGAACAAATAAATCCCCAATTTTGCAAGTTGAACACAGTACAGTACCGCTGTAGAATAGAAAACTATTAAACCAGAAACCATAAAATGTATCTTATCTAGTAACGAGAAATGTCTATAACAGGGAAGGATATGCCAATGTGTGCTGAAAAGTACCAGTATTTAGAGTGAAGAATAAACATGCTCTCTTATGACACATTTCCAAGAAAACGCCATCTACCGACGCAAACATTGTCATTGCACTGTCAAACGTTACATCACCTCCCTTTCAAGTTACTTAACCTGCTGCATGGAGAAACAAACAGTAGTAAAGAAGTCCCAATGGTATGCATTATTGCTTATACTTCAGGATCCGACTATTTGTCTTCTTTCAGGCACCAATAGCTAGTATTATCATTTTATAAAAACATCCCAAAAACTACCGTTAGCCTGTGTGGCAGTATAACTACTTTCCAGAAGTCATCAGTTGTTTGATCACAGCTGGGGAATAAACAGGTTAATGTCCTTGCTTGATTGACGTATGAATGCATGATTTGCATTGCGGTTATGAAATTTTACAATTCTTCACTACCTTTCTATTTTATTCTGCCTATTCGTACGGCCACAGCACAGCGATAAGCCAAAGTAAACCAGTGCAGAGGATGTTAGAGTGGATGCGTCACTTCACACACTTCAATTTCGCCCTAAATACAAAGTTATGATGAAGGATGATGGCAACTTTTCACTCATTTTGTATGTAAATAGATGGTATCGTCAATACAGCAGCTGTCAAACAGCACACCAGTACCAGTGACTTTTACAGTAAGGGCAATTACTTGAGCAACATTTACTTTTGCAGCATAGTTTCCTTTCCATTCTAACATCCCACGACCAACCAGCAGAAGTTTAACGTTAAATCTAAATCTAAATCCAAAATAGAAAAGGTAATAAACAACCTGAGCCTGAATGTTAACCCCACTGGATGTCAGCTTGTTAGCTAACATGCTACCGGTTAACCAGAGTTCCTCACGTAAGAGACTAGCTAGCCTAACGACCGAGCAGGCACAGTCATCAGCTAATCTCACTTCAACTACTCTGATCACATTATGAACACCCCGTAACACTTCACACTCTTGTCATTTTTCAAATGTTAGTCTTACCACGATCCCAGCAACAGGGCGAAGTGCCGTGACACCGCAACGACTCAAGGAGAAACAGACGACAGACATCTTGGGCTATGTGGAGAGCTGACCTTACCGTGGACTGCCAGAATTTGCTGTCGTCCCACAATGCAGCTCTGCAGCCCAACCCCCGACAGCGCCCCTTCACGTTACGCGAAGAAGGCACGATTTGGAGATTATATCTGAACAGTTGAGAGCAATGATACGATTGTTCTGTAACCAATCTTAGCTAGTAATAAGAACAACTGAACACATAAAATGTGTCTTATTGTTTACAAGCCGCAACACAGCGTAAAAGCTAACCAAAAGCTCCACGAGAAGTGTACATACTTGCAGTTACAACTTAATCCACAGGAGGCAGTAGAACCCGACAGTGGTATCGCGCAGGTCTAGAAGAAGAGAAGAAGGAATGTTTTCACACGAATGGAAATTCAATGTTGTGTGAGCTGTCAGATTAAAACGCCCTGTCATCATGGACAAAAAGAAGCAGTTTAATGTGACAGCTTCCTCGGTAAGTCTGTGAAGTTAACACAACATGGTATCCTGCTTCGTATTTCGCTTCCAAATAAGGAATTTATTGTTGCCTCAGGTTAGCAGTCTTAGCTAGTTGGCTAGAGCTAGGTTGGGGGTTTGTGATTTGAATAAAACACTTTCCATCAACATGGTAACAATAATAGAATAGCCTGATCGCTTTCAGATTTTAACCATTTAGTATTATTTAGCCGCATGGATAAAGTGATAGACTCGTAGCTGCAATTCATTTGGAAATGTAACAGGTATTTTGGTGGCAAGTTTAATCATGGATGATCACGAGTGTAGCCTGCATTCTATAGTTTGGGCTAACTTGGGGTCATGTTCTTCAGCTGGTGGACCTGAAGGCAGAGCTGCATAGGAAACAACAGTCGTTTCGACAGGAGAAGCTTACCCAGCCTGGAGGTTCTTCCACTACCAAAGGGGCTGCTGCCAGAGACAAATCTAAGGTAAGGCATAACTAATATACATATGTAGCCTCTAACTTTAGCACTATTGAACTTTTAAGTACACACACTTACACATAGACAACTCTGATACTACCCCATGTTTCACTTTTAGTAATTCTATGCATGTGACAAATAAAGCTCCTTGTGTCCACGTGCGCATAGAAGCCCAACATCTGGGCTAAGCAGAATGAAGGCGTCTCTGCACGTGCTCAGAGGGATGTGGAACTGAGTGCAGAGGAAGAGAACAATCTGGAAAAATCAAAGTGAGCTGGAAACGTTTGCACCAACTTTTACTTTTTTTTACTTTGCCAGTAACTGCTCGTTGTTATTGTCTACTTCCATATTTTTGTATGCAAGGAATCATTATGCATGCCAAGGTTAAATACTGTAGGGGTGATTAGGGACAGTTGCAAGTTGGAGTGATTATACTCATTATGTACTGTACCCAGGGCATCCAACTAAGCATGTACGGTGTGAGTATGATCACTCTAGCTTGTGTCTGATGGGAGAAAAAGCAGATGTTGCAACTGTCCCCTTTTGCAACTATCCTTGGTCTCGCCTACAGATAGATTACTATTGTAAATGCTTAGATGTCGGTGGAGGGTTTTTTTCAGCATAGTTTCAATTCATAGCTGATGCCAAGATGTGTCCTTCATCCTGACAGAAAGAGACTGGAGGAGAAGGCCCGCCTGTATGAACAGATGACAAAAGGGGATTTCCCAGGTATGTCTGACACACACACACACACACACACACACACACACACACACACACACACACACACACACACACACACACACACACACACACACACACACACACTTAAACATGCCCAACCTACCTCTCAATCACTGAGTGTACACATAGAGATACACATAGATACACATACACAGACACATACATACAGCATTAAGTTTGAAGAGCAAACAGAGGTGAGTTTTGGTATGAGCTGAGCTGGTGTGAGCTGAGCTTGTGTGTGTGTGTGTGTGTGTGTGTGTGTGTGTGTGTGTGTGTGTGTGTGTGTGTGTGTGTGTGTGTGTGTGTGTGTGTGTGTGTGTGTGTGGTGTAGATGAGGAGACTGAGGGTCTCTTCCTGGTGGACTTCACCCAGAAGATCATAGACCAGAGGAGAGATGCCCACACCAGCAGCTCAGGCACATCCAGAGACCGAGATGGAGAGGAGCAGGACATACACGTACCAGTGCCACCCGCACAGAACCCAGACGAAGAATGGTAACGTACAAGCACTCTATTAGTACATGGTAGAACGATGTCAGTCTAATTTTACAGTGGTGAACTTTCATCTATTGCTTTTCGTATACTATTTGTAAAAGATACATTGGTCAATGATGAAGTGGACTTTTATCTACTGACTTTTTAAAATCATTGAAGGCAATTGGGCTCCTTTTTGGAGCTTGAATTGCATCTTGCAATTGACTGTACAATGTACTTGCAGCGTATAACTTAAACTGTTTTGACAAGATGGTCAGAAGGAATAAGAACCCTACAGATAAATTGTAATTTGAATTTGCGTACGTAAAACTGTAGTTGTGTGCTTACAGAGTTTGGGTCAAGTAATTATTGTCTACTCTTTGTCACTATTTCAGGGTGGAATATGTGGATGCATTGGGAAGATCGCGGAAATGTTTACGGAAAGACCTGCCCGACTTCCAGAAAATGGATCAGGATTTTCAGAAAAACAGGTATGCCGTAATAGGAAAGAGCTACAGCTCTTCATGGTAGTGTTTCCAGAGCAGCAGAGAAAGAGACGCTCGCTCTACTGCAGTAACAATCATTCCGTCATTTCTGACTACCACTTGCATAGACAATAAATCTTTTTACTATCTGCTGCCCCCACATCATAAGACCTATGGCATGTTAATTAATTGGAATTATTGCACATTTTAGAATAACAGTCCCTTAAATGCGTTATTGACACTTTATTAGCTCATTTCAATGAACTTATTATAAACAAAACTTTTAAAATGTTTGTGAATGAGTAAGAACCAGCCTACATTTTCACAGCAGAGCGGGAATCTGTTCCTGCTGGAAAAGTTTGATGCTTGTTTACCTGCCGGGCACTTCTATATTCAGTGGCTTAATCATTTTGCTCTTTAGAGGACAAACTTCCAGGACTGCTGTTACTGTGATGTGTCTGTTGTGTTAACAAAGCATTTCTTACTCATTTACGAACAGTGTTTCTAAAGCTTTTTAGCAACTGTGTTACCAATTAAGAGACATTTGTCATGGTTCACTTCACACATCCTTAATTGGTAGCATCTATATAGTTCTTCATGCCAGTGTTGCCCCCACCATAGAATAGGATTCCTCATCAGTGTCACCAGATGAAGCGCATATATTTTATATGTTGTTCATTCATAAACCTGTTCTCACCATCATGTGCTACTGCAAAAGGAGATTTGATGTTAATTTACGAAGAGCTGTTAGTTTTTTGCTCAGGGGTTGATGGTTGTTCTGACACATTCCATTGCACATCTGATGTGTGTGTGTGTGTGTGTGTGTGTGCGTGCGTACTCGTGCGTGTGCGTGCGTTTAGACTGGGGAGCGGTGACAAGAGCCTGCTGTCTGAGGACATGCGCAGGGAGAACCAGAGGGAGCAGTGGGAGAGGGAGGAGGAGGAGGCCATGAAGAGACCAGTGGGGCCCATCCACTATGAGGACATCAGGGAACAGGGTGAGTGGCACTATGCATACACATTTGCCTTATGATTAGATTAGAATATATTCATTGTAAATGTCATTACACATTTAGGACAGTTTAAATGCAGTTCAGCATCTAATCAGAAACAAATAGCATATATTAACAGAATTTGCAGTAATAAGTAGTAATTTGCGGTTTATGTTTAACTGAACATCAGTCACTTCTGTGCATGTTTAGCAGTAGTAAATCATGCTTCAGATGTTGTGTTCAGTAAATGCTCTGCACAGGACAAGTGGCTTTTCTATACCCTGTCTGTTAAGTGCAAGTTGCTTTGCAAAAAAAAAGTAAAATGTTTTTTATGTTTGTGATTGGCAGAGGCGAGAGAGCTTGGTGTGGGCTACTTCGCATTTGCTCAGGATGAACTGGCGAGAAAGAAGCAGAGAGAAACCCTCGACATGCTGAGGGACCAGGTAATGGAAGACAACACATGCGTGTGTCAAATGTCCTACAATGTGGCTGTATGATTTTTTTTTACCAACATTGATAAAGCCAGAACATTGTAGTGCATCTGTAATAAAAGCTGTTGGTTTATGCATAGTACAATTTTTACTGTTGTTTTGTTTTGTATGTTTCCTATTTTTCAGTTTCTACTAAGATCATAAAAATGGTTTTATTTTTAAGCCTGCTTCTACCCTTATGAACTCTCATTCCTTCTCACACATTACCCCCTCCTCCCTTCCCCCCATATCATCTGCTCTCCTGCCAGACAACAGACCAGCGCAGCAAGCGAGAGCGTCTGAAGGAGAAGAGGAAGGCTCTGCTGCAGGCTCGACTGGCCAAAGTGAGGATGAGGAAGATGAAGAAGGGCAAGCTGGATGGAGGAGAGGAGGACACAGGTATGGAAGGGAAGGGTAGAGTAGAGTAACTTTATTAATCCCCAGGGGCTGCGGAAGGGAAGGGATAACACTTGTCATTTCAATTTAGAGATTTGCAAGTTTGATATCAGGGTTTTGTAATTCCTCAAATAATAGCTACTATTACGGTATTTGTCTTGTTTTTGTCCTGTTTTGTCAAGTCTTGTCTAATGTCTGTGAGAATCACTGAAGCCACGCCTAAGGCAATTTTCTGGTTCATGTGTAACAGACGATGAAGTGTTATCTAATCTAATCTAATCTATTAATACAAACAGGTTGGACCTGTTAAAAATGTTAAAACTGTTACAAATTCTTGTTAAAAACAAAAAAAAGCCATATTTGCCTCAGATAAAGGGTCACCAGCTGTGACACAGGCTACTAAAGGAGGCAGGCTTTTTTTTTTTTTTGAAAATGTTTTACGCCAGGTTAATAAAAGGAACAGCTATTATGGGCCAGACTATTGTACAGATGTAAATCTATGGGTTGGCAATGAAGGTTATTGTTGCCTGATGCCTCTACCATCTGATGTTGGCTGTCAGCAGGTGATGCGGTGCAGGATGAAGAGGATGAGGATGAGGAGGGTGTTGAAGAGGGCCCTGAGCCTCTGTCCATGCCCAAGGTGGAGGTGGAGGTGCAGGAGAGGAAGGACACCAAGCCTGGAGTTCCACACGTCAGGGAGTGGGACCGCGGGAAAGGTATACACACACACACACACATACAGTACACACACACACACACACACACACACACACACACACGATCAAGATACCAAGTCTGAAGGTCCCCACATCAGTATGTGGGACCACGGACAAAGTACATACACATTTTCACCTTAGTATTATTATGAGGATCACCCATTTATTGCAATTTGTATTAATCTAAGTACATAACGCTCAACGGTGCACAGATCAAAACAATTCCTAAACATTAACAGCAAGGGAATATATTTCACTTTTAGTTTTATCGGCAACAAAAAAATTTGCCATGACAACACTGTCAGATTATTGGGCCAGACAAAAGGACCTCTTTCTTGATTTTTTATGACTGGGGAGTTTCTGGGGTTCCTCATGGATAGTTGCACACTGCTAGGACCCCTTGCTGGCAAGTCCCCTAATGCAACGTCCTGTGTGTGTGTGTGTGTGTGTGTGTGTGTGTGTGTGTGTGCGTGTGTGTGTGTGTGTGTATGTGTTGTGCAGAGTTTATGTGGAACCAGTGGGTGAGCGACCGGCGCGACGAAAGGGACTCAGAGTTTGCTCCACCTTCTGCATACTTCAGCTCCCAGGGACGCTCTGGGGGCAGCGGTGGCAGCAGCAGGATCTTCAGTGGGGATGACCACAGCAAAGCCAAGCTGTCCTTCAAATGGGGAGGGAGTGGAAGTGGGAGTGGGAGTGGGACACAATCGCACACATCAACATCTCGGCAGCATACGGCGTACAACAAAGCGCAGCCGTCATCAAGCCACTCGTCATCCGGTCCTCCCTCTCAGCCTCAGCGCCAGCCAACACAGCAGAAGCCTGAACAGAGTCTGGATGACATGCTATCTTTCTACAAGAACTCTGCGTAGTTTACCATCCTCAAACTCTTACCCAAAGCAGGGCTCAGTTGTTAGAGGGGTTCCACTGTTGGACTTTGTGTGCGATAGAGACTATTCCTCAATCCAAACCCTCCTTGCTACAAGAATTCTGCCGACTGGCCCCGTATTTGAAACGGTAAACATACTGTGTGTTTTTTCTCTCAGCTGAAAGAAATTCCATAGCTGAATTTTTTTCACTGTCAAATGTTTCTCTTCACAATGGGTCTAGAGAGTAATACTGTACATCTGTGGAATATTAGATTGTGCAAAGAATAAAACATATAAAGACATCAAGATATCAAGCCCAGTGGCTCTCTTAGGAGTAGGATTGCACGCGAGACTATTCCTACTGTACTACTTTCTGCCAAGACACTGTATGCAATTCAGGAAGAAATCCACTATAGCATATGTTTCACTGAAATAGATTCCACACAGTGATGGAATACTAAATTTATATATATATATATATATATATATATATATATATATATATATATATATATATATATATACACATACATACATACATACATACATACATACATATATACACATACATACATACATACATACATACATACATATATACACATACATACACATACACATACACATACATATATATATATATATATATATATATATATATGTATGTATGTATGTATGTATGTATGTATGTATGTATGTATGTATGTATCAATGGCGTATTTGCCATTGAGGAAAGGGAGGACCATCCTCCCTCAAAATATAAGCCATATCTTCCAGTATAAATTACAGAAAACAAAACATATTTATTATATCTTTGTTATATAATTGTTAGTATTTTATAGCTATTTAGCGATAAAAACATATACTTTAGCGCTTATAATTCACATAATAGACCTTGGAGGACCGTCCTCCCTTCCATCCTCATTGACTTCCATTGTAAATGGTGAAAACTCGGGCGTAGCGCGGGCTTTACTTTTTAACATTGAAGTGAATGGAGCATAGGGAGGACTTTCCTCCCTTTAGGCGGGTCTAGAGCCATGGAAGTAATCTGCCTATCAGCGAAGCTGAATTTATCAAAAGCCAATCAGAATTTGACGAGTTGGGTTGACAGACGACAAGCATGGACTCGGTCGTCATGACAACAATATACAAATCTACCGTGTGAGAAGAATGCGGCAGCAGACAGTGGAAAGTTTGGAGTAATTGGCGAATATTTTATGAACCCTTAATAAATTAAATAGAAATGAAAGATCAACTGTTTTCATGTTGTGAATCGTGCAATGTCACTCCCTGGATTTAGATTGAAAACCAAGTGGAAAGGTCAGTGTGTTTATAGTCGCTCGACCCAATGCAAGCGAAGCACGGATGCAAATCGCATTTATTCAAATGGTCGGACCATCATCAACGTTTTTAAAAGGTAGTCTTGTTTCAGCATGTCCTACGTGCACAAATGATAGTCTCAATGCTTGTCATTGCGTTTCTCCGTCGTGCTTTTCTCCGAAAAGAGGATTATTTACAAATGGGAATAAGAATGCTTTTGGCTGAATGCACTGACCCTAGACTGGCGTTCTGTTCTCCCTCCTCAAGACGAGAAACATGACAGCACGAAGCTTTAAACTCTTCATAAAACTCTGGCTAAACTTCAAACATGTAGCCTACATCATGTAATGTAGTTTCATTTGGGTGGAATTTGGAATACTAGGCACGGATTTACAAAGTAATATGTAGGACGTATTTTTTTATTCGGAACCTAGGCCTAATGATACTGTAGTGAAATAGCCAATAATCAGACGCACAGCGTTCCATAGACAAGGCTCGTCAGCTCCTCCTTCCACAGCTGCGCTGCTGTTGCTCTCAACGCAGGTTCAAACGCAAAACGGATAGGCGACTACAACCTCGTAGGCCATGTACCATGTTATGAATCATAAATAAGATTTTAAAAATAAGATAATGGAAGCGGTTTAAAATGTTTAAAAAATATGTAAGAATATGTTGGAAGGAGTTGAGTTTCAAACCCTTAGGATATTCTATGTCACTCAACGTCCTAGGCATTCCTAGAGTCTTCAGAATTGTCCATTTATATGGTAAAAAAAAAACAACAACACACACACACACACACAACTGACATGGTGAAATGCCATGCTGCCTTTGGTCAAAGTTAAATATACTCCCTATGAAACTTTCTACTTTCTATAATATTTTTCTTCACTCTTCTCTTTCTTTCCCCTCAAACACTTTGGGCAGGTATGATAATATATTATACAAAGTTTGTTGCAATTATTTTATAGATGTCATACAGCTTTCCAGACAACACAATGCCATATCAGTTAAGTTGCCTAGTAGGCCTACAACCTAATACTAAACATCTGCCATTACTAACCCCATTTACCTGCATCTATTCGACTGACCACCTCCTTGTCCTCCCTAATTTTTATGACCAAAAGACGCCACTGNTGTGTATATATGTATGTATGTGTGTGTGGCAATGGTAAAATATTGTGGAATTTTGAGGTTTTTAGATGCGTCCCACGCATCTCTATAAGAGGCTTTGGTGTCCGTCCGTCCGTCCCTCCGTCCGTCCGTCCGCCCTCCCGTGATGTGTTTCCCTCCCGTGATGCGTTTCTGAATTGTGATTCCCTCCTGTGATTCCCTCTTGTGTCCAAAAGGTGGCAGTCGCTTAGTTTTGGCCTGGAGATCATGCGTGCAAACCAGAAATGTCCTAACAGAGAGAGTTTATGGGTAATACGAGAGAGGAATCTCGCTACTTTTTCCGGGTGGTACTGTCCACTAAGTGGCGCCATCCAGACAGCGCAGAGGAGCGCCAAGGAGCGCAGAGGCTGTTGAAATGAATGGGGTCGCATGGAGCTCAACCACGATGCTGCCATTGCTTTGGGAGAGAATTGGTATCATCGTTTCATTTTATTTTTCCAAAAGGCAGGATAGATTATCCTTTCAAACAGCAGTTAGTTTGAATGTTTAAACTTGCTGGATCTTTGTAAAATACGTCTTTATTGTCAATATGACGTCACGAGTGGCTTCACACACTGCGTTTAGATTGGTCGGCCGGCTGCATTGCTGTGATCACGACGACCGTAAAGCAATTTTGTTAGCAAGATGCTAGCGGAGCCTGATTCATAAATGCCAACGCTGTAGGAAATCAGAAGGACATAATTCCCAGGTTATTGTACATTTCATTGAAATCCACATTGGTTTCTCAGAACTTACAGTAATATTGTCAAGTTTCAGCAGACAGCGAGCACAATTGTCAGTTATTAGCGCCAGCCTTATGAGCTCTGCTGTCTCGACAGCGCTCCCCAGGTGAACTGCAGGCACGGGTTTGAGGGCGAGATTCAACACTGTATGTAAACCCACTGTGGTTCTAAGCTATGAGATAGGCGTCTGTCATAGAGTTCTTCAGCGGAAGCGGAAGCATGTAGTAGATTGTAGTCTTTCATGTTAGCATTTAAGGACGTCCTGGTTCCTATCGGCTTCCGGCCTCCATTGGGAATGAATAGGGGTAAATTTCAAATAAGCTCCGAGTGCAAGCACGCGCTTAGCGAACCCCCGCAAACTGTCGAGGGTGTTAAAAATAGGCTGTAGGTATGACATGGTTGATCATTTTGTGTCAAACTTCGACATAAATACGATGTTGCGTCCATATGCTAAACCCGGAAGCTTTTGGCGACTACAGAAGCGGCGCCTGTATCTAACGGCATGTACGTGCGGAGGGTTGTAACCATGGCAACCAAAGGAAAGTATGTAGTTCGGAAGTTTTAATGATCAGAAAGGGGTTAGCAATATTGAATTATAATCGTCATGATTTAACATGTGAATACACCAACATGATGATACGATCCGTTCCACTAATGAGAAAGGGATGCGGGGACACGCTAATGTTCGTTGTTGCCGTGCAACTTATATTTTTGCCAAACCTGAATCTCTATGGCGTTTTGCAATGTAAAAAATCGCCATGGAACCGGTAGTCCAAACGCCGCATACAAGTTGACGTCAACGCTGAAGAGCTCTATTGACTCCCATTATAGCCCCGTTGGCGCACGCAGCCAAGTAAAAGATGAATGGGAGCCTATTGGGCTAAATGGCTCAGCAGGGATTTGTGACGATTCTGTTCTCTGGTTTGTAAAGATGTGTGCACATTCTGTACCTTATCATGGAAGTTGTATTAGAAGTGAAGTTAAAGGTTCCTGACATGGCTTTGTTCTCCCAAAGACGTGTTAGTTTTGTCCTGCAACACGCTAGCATTCGGCTAATACCTGCTGGCTGAGGAATCTCTGCGACTATTCACGACCAGAGCTGACGAGAGACGTACTCTGACTGATCCTCCTAGCAGAGACATCTACGGTCACACACCTCAACCCCCACCACCGTCCAACATGTTAATTGAAGGTGCCCAAATTCTTAAGGATGAGCGCAGTCATTTCCTTTACCCCATGTACACATGCCGCTTTTCCACCACCTTAAATGCAATAAATAACAGGTGTCCGCAACAATCCTAACATAACTTTAAACACATCGACATCTGAAGTCAGACTTAAAACTACAAAACAAATGGCGTAGTGCCGTAAAGTCGATTGTCACGTGTTATGTCATTGCTATAGTTGAAATAAGGGTCATTTTCACGAATCTAACACTTGACAAGATGCAAACGTGTCGGCAAATGCTTTCACTTACTCATATCTATCGAACGCGACTTCATTGTTTCCAGGGAAAAAATCACACCGGCAGATAGTTCTAAGAGAAGCGTACAGCCCCATTGGCACCCATTCATTATTTACTTGGCTGCGATAACATAGCTGCAGTGCCACTCCTGGCCACACCAGCTAGTTGTCGTTCTTGTACAAGATTCCATTTTCTTTGTTGTCAGTGAGAAAAACATGGCGGCACTTCCTGTTGATTTTCACATGAAAGTTTTGCTTAATTTAAAGTCCCTAAGCGACTATAAATGTTGTGGCTTCCATATATTGATGTAAAAGTGCCCCACGAAGTAATGAAGCACAACAAAGTTACTCCACATTACCATTTGACCACTCGTTTTTCTATGCTAACAGGGTAGCTAATGTAGCATTGTAAATGATCCAGGGAGAAAGGGGGAAATGTTGTGATTTCAGTCCGCCTGAGGCAACGATTTTCGTGGGGAAGATGACCTGCATCTCGGTGGCATTGAACCACGCCCCCGTGCCTTATTTGGCTCGCTCAGCACGTGCGTCCTCAGTCCAATCGCAATGCTTTATTTTCCCCAGACGTTTAATCGCATTTAAGTGAAAGTGCCATGTATACACATCGCAAAATAACTCTTAATCCGATCTATTTAAATCGCATTTATTAAATCGGACTTAAAAACATCATGTACACGTAGCCAATGTCTCATTGATTAGTTTATGGAACTTACGGTTTGTCTGTTACGGTCCACGAAGACAATATCCACGTGAAAACGCAAACGCCTGCAAACCACTGTTTTGACAGAAATACAGTTCACCTGTCGCCTACTCTGTTTTCTTCCCAAAGCGGCATTTAAAAGTATTCCATGAAATCCAACATCAACGTCACTTCAAATAGGTGACAGCATCATGCTCACACATGAAATAACACTTCAGTGAGGGGGGGACATCACTGCTCTCATATTAAAGTGAAAAGAGAATTTCACATTTTAGTTTATTTAATGTAGGCCTATGCAAAATTGCAAATAGCCTATTCATTGAAATCTGTCCAGAAAGGGTTGTAATGTTTGCCTGTTTTTTATGTTTGTAATAAAAAAAAAAAAAAAAAAAGTGATTTAAAAAAAAAAAAAATAGCCTAACAAAAATAGAGATTTTATGTTAAAAAAAATGTGATATGGGATGGACCGATGGCCCCCCTAAGCTAAATTCGCCTTAGGTCCCCACATTGCTAAATGTAGTGTAAGGGATTATTTTGAAAAGACAGTAACATGTAATCAGCAATGCATTACAGTTTTTCAGTAAATTGCCCAACACTGTTGAAATCCTATGGTACTTTTTCAAATCCAGGCTTATACAGTACATGGTAGGCTTATTGATAAATTGCCTTGACAGGTTATGAGGAGGCCAAGGGGGCGTTTGGGCAAAAAAGGTTCAGAACGGGCATAGACGGACGCATCTGTTGTCCGCCTGTCGGACTTGTTTTTTTTTATTTTTGCATTTCCCTCTGCTTGAGGAACAGTGGATGAACAGTGATGAAAAAGTTATGAAAATGAACAGACATTTTTTAAATAGCTCAATAACTTAATCATTGTACTGATTCTATTATTTTCACATCAGTTTTGTACAGAAATAAAACTGTTGCAGTCCAGCACATGTTCATATGTACATTTTTTTTATTAAATTACAGTCGCACAGAAAATACAATTAAAGCATTTGACATAGGAGCTGAAATGACAGGACATTTTTCCCCAGGTTTACAAAAATGTACATACAAGTGATAATTCTGTCACTCATACACACACCATTAACACCCAAATGCCAGCCAGTATAATCATACTGTGCTAATCCAAACTCAGACTTGTGCACATCGTCAGCTTCCAACTTCCTCACACACGCACACGCACACACGCACGCACGCACAGACGCACGCACAGACGCACACACGCACACACGCACACACGCACACACACACACACACACACACACACACACACACACACACACACACACACAAAATTCTGTACAAACTAACAAACTAGAATTATATACAAAGTTTACATAGAAAAGCCCTTTGACACAATGTGACACAGCATAATATTTTTAAATCTGGATTCAACTACTTTTTTCACATTCCGGCAGATTAAAGTGTGCAAGCCAGGGCAAAAAAAACAAACAAACAAAAAAGAACAAAACAGTGCAAGTTTTGATTTGGATATCTTTACAGAGGAGGACTGAGTCCTGATGAAGTGATTTCCAGGGGCTGCATCATAGATATCAACACTAGATGCCATGTTCAGCCTTTTGGTGTGGCCCAATACTGGGCCGGTATCCCATGTTTTTCGTAGATGTTGTGTTACCGCCACCTACAGGACAATGTGCATACTGCCTTCTCACCAACTGATGGCAGCATTATATCAGCTAAACATGGTGGCTTCAGCTATTCGTTCCGATACAAGAGTGGTCAATGCAGTGTCTGTGTTTGTATCTATGGGGCTTCATCAGCACTACATTAGCCAACATTCCTATGAACTACATTTCCCATGATGCTTTGCGGACCTCACCTGAACACAGGGCAGCGCACCTGTGAAGGTTAAAATAACACTGAGACCAATTAAGGGGATTAAGGATGGGCGCAGACCAATCAATTATAGTCCGCAGGGAGAATTGACTCACAAAGGCCATTAGCTTGAGGGCGTTGTGGGCTGTGGGGAGAGGGAATAGGCAGCTTTTTTTTCCTCGGAAGGGAGGAGAAAGTGTTGCAGTAAAAACGGCTGTCCAGTGGAAGGAAGACTCATAGTTCCAAGTCGTCCGTGTCCGTCACGACTGTGGTCTGGCCGTCAGTCGAGCTCACCGATTGGCTCTCGTCGGGCTGCTCTCCGCCCCAGACGAACTTGTAGTTGTCCTCCAACTCCTGCTGCCTCTTCTGTTCTTTATATACCTCCTCTGTCCCGCCCGTCTGTAACCATGACAACAACACATCGCATCAGTACACCTCCTCAGTACCACCCATCTGGAACCATGACATCACACTAGCACCTCTTCTGTAACTATAGCTACAGATCACATTAGTACACCAACTCGGTCGGTACCACACATATGTAATCATGACAACATATCACTAGTACCTCCTCTGTAACTATAGCTACAGATTTTGTGTTATTTTTCAGAAAGTGTGCTCAACTCCCAAGTGTTTTTTACAAGGTCTTCAGGTGCGAGCAAACAGCAAAGTTCATATTTAGTAGAAAGAGCTGAAGAGCGCGGCTTTTCTACTAAATAACTATGGATACTAGGGCTGTAACGATACACTCAATTCACGATCCGGTTCGTATCGCGATTTTTGACCTACGGTTCGATACATCCCACGATTTCTGAAATGTATCTCCATTGAAGTTTGGAAACACTATCACATCAAATCATATGGTTGTTTTCTTGACTGAAGGGTAACAGAACTTTGAAAGGGCGTATCACGATACTGCCTCCTTGCATCACGATTCAGTATTGTGACTTTGCGTATCGCAATTTCTCGGTTTGATACAATATCGTTACAGCCCTAATGGATACAGATCACAGATTACTACATCTTCTCAGTACCACCCATCTGGACCCATGACGACAGCAACACAACACAATACTTTACCTTTAGAATACACTAAAGCAGCTTGCGAAAGAGGACAGACAGCAATACATATGCTTTGGTATCGAGCTTCACCAGTTTTCATTACCTCCACTAATGTGATCGGCCAAGCTTGTTGTGTGTTTGTTTGTTTGTTGGTTCATCCACGGTGTGCTGTGCGTTTCTGTCTACCAGAGGGGTAGAGCTTGTCTAGTTTTACATTGTGTTTAACTTCCAGGCGGGAAATTCACAGGTGTGTGTGTGTGTGTGTGTGTGTGTGTGTGTGTGTGTGTGTGTGTGTGTGTGTGTGTGTGTGTGTGTACCAGTAGGTTGATGAGCAGTTCTCTGAAGCTCTTGGTGTCCTCCTCACTGAGCCACTGGTCTCCTGCCTCCTCCACAGTCTTACGACTCAGAATCTTTACCTCGATCTTCCCTGAATGACAGAATGACAGAATAGCTCTCCAGTCCTTCCAGAACTCAATCAAACACTAGACATTACGACCATCAATTAGCATGCACATAATATTAAAATGAGAGTGCTTGGCACACATGGTCATTAAAACATGCATGATACAGGTAATTGAATGTGTCAGTCATGATATGTGTGATGGAAGAAGCCCTTGAGTTTCTCAGTGTCATGCTCATGCCAGACAGTACATTAGACAAGAAAGCAAAAATTGATCTAATGTAATGCAGTTGATTTTATCCAAAGTGACTTAAATACAGGGTATTGTAACAGTGCCTGGGGCAATGCGAGGTATACGGATATATAGATTGTTGGCGATGACGCCCACTCTAAATACGGGCTGCCATCTTGGCTTGTCTTGTGCAATAGTTCCTACCCGCGCATGAACACAGAACACTCAGGGGCTTCAGTGGTGGAGGGAAGGATGACAGAAGAGAGAGAGAGAGCCTGAGAGACAGACTAAACATTTTGCTTCTCAGCAAATAGGACCATGAAAGCACAAACATACACACACACATAGGCTACACATCATTTACATCACAGACACAGGAGACAGAGCAAGCAAGCAAGCAAACAGCACATGCAATATGGAGTATACAACTTGACAGTATTTACAGCTAGATAAGTCAGAGCCAAAGTGCTACCCTGCCAGTCCTACACTGGACACCTAGCCAGTAACCACCTTAGCTCCACAGAATCCCTCCTATGAAGATTGACAACAAAAGGTATTCTGATTCTAGAGCATGGTTCTACAGGGGTCTGATCTACTCTAATGTTAGTAAAGGAAAGGAAAGGACAATTTGTGAGGATGGTGTGTGTATATGTGTGTGTAGTGTGTGTACCGTCGTACCTTGTGCCTTGATGCCTGCCTTCTCTAGCTGCTCTTTGACTGCCTCTTGTATCTGCCGCCACTGGGGGTCGCTCTCCCCCAGTTCCTTCACCTCCTCCTGCTCCTCCTCCCCTGCTCCTGCTCCTGCTCCTGCTCCTCCTGCGACGGAGGTGCCACCGCCACCCAGCTTATACCTCGTCACCCTGATCCTCACCTGGTCAACCTCGCCAACATCCCCACGCTCTGCGACAGGGACAGACAAGACAGAAGCAAGAGTCATTAATTACTACTACCAAGCTTGCCATTCGCCCACGGCCATTTTTAAAAACAGCCAGAAGCAAGAGGATGGAACCAGCCACCATCATCATCACCACCACCACCACCATCCTCTTGTCAATTAGATAATCAGCTGTTGCTGTGACTCGCAGTGATGTTGTAATTATAGCTACAGGCCCCCGAGCAGTGTGGGGTTAGGAACCTTTCTCAAGGGCACAGCAACCAAGGATAATATGGGATTTGAACTGGTAACCGTCCCGACTCCTTAACCACTAAGCCACAGCTTCCCAACTATAGCCAACACCTAAACTCCAACTCCACATGTGATTACTACTCAGATATTCTACAGATAATTTCAGTTACTGCTCATGTTGACAAATAATTACCCAGTAGCATCCCCTGCTACCACAACAATCTACCACAACCACTCAAGCATAATCCCAAAATCCTGTTTAGGACCAGCAGGTTTTACTGGCCTCAATAGACAGGAAATAAATAGCTAAAGATGAATTCTTACCAAACCATAGTCTTGACTCAAAATCTCCATCCAATCTCTGTCACATCATAAAAAGCTGTTTAATATATCTTTGTTTAGTTCCAGTTAACTTAGATAATATCATTCAAACTTAAGTGGTCATCATTTTCCATAACACCACACCACAGCGCTACACAATGACAAAGGTCCCTGATCTTTCATAGCTAAAACAAACACACAAAAAACCCTTTCCCTGGTAATCACACCACAAAAGTAAGCAGAGTTAAACCATCCAAATGCGGTTATGAAGATGAGTGTATTACACAGGGAACACAGACATGCTTCATACATGTGAGAGCATCAGTCTCAGGTGTGAGGATTATGATTACTCGTGATGAGAGATGATTGTAATGTTCATGGCTTCCTTGCACATGCTTCTGTGTTTGGTTCAGAAGTTGATTTCCCAGGCTGCCTAAAAAAACTCTGATGTTAAAGCAACACAGCACACCATCATTTGTAGAAATATGCACATTTTCCACCCCGCCTAAATTGTAATAATTAAGTTTTATTTTTTAAACTTGAGGAGAGGTGGAAAATTAGCATATTACCACGGTGCTTTCAATTGTTTTATTATGTGCTGTGAGTGTCTATTATCAGGCAGGATGCACTCGTGCTTACATGCAAGATCACTTCAGAGTTTTTGAAAATGTAGAGTGCACATATTAGTATGCAATATTAAGTGTGTATAATGGGACAATGTGGACAACAGGAAAAAACTATGTATCTGTACCATCCATTCGGAAAAACAAGCCCATTCTAATTAGCACAACCTTATACAAGTCTTATATTCGATTAGAGAGTCCATTATCTCAGAACATTCTGGATGTCATGAGTTTCAAATAAATGTCATATGTTCACTTGCTGAAAAAGCAAATTTTCATCGATTAATGTTAACAGCAGGCTTGCCAGATTGGCTAGTTTCACGTTCAATTGGGCAGTTTTTCCTGATTATTTGCGGGTGAAAAATATCTTGCACAGGTATTCATTCAATGCAAGACCAGGATTTTCTGAGCCCCAGTTCCTCTTTGACGGGTTTTAGTGCCTCCTGGTGGTCTTTGAGTGTTTGTTGGGCTGACAACCATCAGGCAAGAACAAACAGCACATGGTGAAACATTCAGACTGTTGTAGCCAAGAAGTCAACTTCTGATACGTGTACAAAATGGCATTATGTGGTGGAGATCATTCTGTGTCCAACAACCCATAAAACAAGACAAAAGAGTAACTAACATGGAAGGGTAAATTTTCTGATGGCCTGCTAGTATTAATCAGCTGATTAGAACCCTTTCAATCCTACCCTCTGGCATGAAAACAAGCCATGAAACACAGAACCCACTTTAAGAACAAGGCCTCTTTCAAACCAACATAGAATGATCACCACTCCTACATGCCAGAGTGCTGTACTTAACTGTATGTGAGTGTGCGTTTCCCATGCGAGTAATAAGCACCTACAGTACCTGGGTGTTTGGAAGCGCGGCTGGCTGCATCGGAGGGCTTTTCCCTCTTCCCTTTCCCCTCGGCTGCTGTGTTGTGATCGACCGGCGTGGTATCGGCGTCCTCCTCTGTGGGTGTGTGTGTCTGTGTGTGCGGCGGCGTAGGCGTGTGTGTGTTGGGCGTCTGCTCCTCCTCGTCTCCCTTATCCTGCAGGCGGTCCAGCAGCTTGTCCAGTGTGTTCTCCAGCGTGTGCGTGGCCTGCGAGCGGTCGAACTCACCCTTCAGACCCTCCGACTCCAACTCCTGCTGGGCCTACAGGGAGAGGATGGAGGAGGAGGACAGGAGTAGATGAGAGAGGAAAGAGAGAGGAGGAGATGGAAGGAGAGCGGAGAATGAGAGGATGGAGAGGAGGAGGAATAGAGGAGTGGAGAAAGGAGAGGAAAGGAGAAGAAAAGAGGAAGGAGAAGAAAAGAGGAGAGGATGGAGTGGAGAAAAGAAATATAGAATGTGGAGGAGAGAGAATGGGGAGGAAAGATGGGGGAGGATGGTGAGAGTGGTTGAAGAGGAAGGAGAAAATGAAAAGGAAAGGAATGGAGAGGAGGAGAGGAATTGACAGGAGAGGATTACGAGGAGAGGAGAGGAGAGGAGAGGAGGGAGAAGAGGAATATACTTAGCTGAAGCTTTTCCCCAAAAGCAGCTTGCAGTTATATTACATTACATTACATTACATTACATTGCATTTGGCAGACGCTTTATAACCAAAGCGACTTTCAAAAGAGGACATAATCAAGCCAACATCACAAGCAAATACAAAGTGCACAGGAGATATACAGAACAACAAGTGCAGTTGCAAAGAGGGGTTATTTTTTTTATTTTTTTTATAGGTACAATAGTACACAGGGTACCGGCTTCTCCACCTACCTCATCGATGATGTTACTGAATTCCTTCTGCATCTCCTCTTTGATCTCCTTCCTCTTCTCCTCGGGGATGGACAGATCAGCTATTTCTTGCTCAAACTCCTGAAACAGGCCCTCATCATCATCATCCTCTTCGTCGTCATCAACTGCTGCTTCGTCATCATCATCCTCTTCTTTGGCTTTTCCCACCCCTTCTTTCTTCACTTCTTTTTTCTTCTTCTTCGACACACGCTGTTCCTCTTCCTCCTCCTCCTCTTCGCTCTCTGACTTCTAAAACACACACACACACGCACACCAGTATGACTTTTGTGGAACTTAAAATTCAGAGCTATTTCATCTGCATTCTTTGTAGAATCTTCACATTGTTTATATTCCATATGTAACACATGGAGAGTTGTGTTTATTGGTCTTTGCAATGAAAGAGTCTGTATGTGTCTTGGAGGTTGAGCCAGGGACATCACAGGGATTCACAGTACATGATATGTTCATAGTACAATGTATGTGGATAAATGTGTCATTCACCTTCTTACTGCTCTCACGAAGGTGTTGCACAAACTTCATCAAGTCAGCGGGATCAGAGATGATCCTAAAATTGAACTTCTCCTCTCCAAACACTGTGAAAAAGGAATGACCACAAGTTACACTACACATATGACTTATTAAGTCAACCTACAATTCAACTTTGTCATACAATACATGTGATGAAATTGACAAAGAACTCAAAATTCCATTTCTCACTGCCCCATGTGTAGACAAGACAGGACAAACATATTAGTGAAAGACAGGACACTAGAGCTGTAACAATACATTCAACTCATGATTCGGTTCGTTTCCTGATTTTGACCTACGGTTCGATACACTCCGTGATTTCTCATTTGTCAACATTATTAAATAGCACAATCACTTCATATCATGTGGTTGTTTTCTAGACTGGCGCAACAAAACTGGTGCAACAAAACTTTGGAAGGGCGTATCATGATACTGCCTCCTTGTATCGCGATATAGTATCAGTGTATCACGATTTCTCGATTCGATACAATATCGTTACAGCCCTAGAGGACACTATTTTTGTGCACAGGCACAGCAAATAATGTATTCCAATTTCCAACCCATAAATTAATATCATACCTAACCACTACATTTGTTCATAAGAAAGGTGTTGCCTGTCAAACAGGAAGTGAAATAAATACCATCATTAACAGGAAGTGACATCTTACCTTCATTGTCCTGCACTTGCTCCACAGCCTGTTCAGCAGCAGCCTAGAGAGACAGGACACAGACTGAGTGAGAGAGGGAGTCTTCAGCTGTGTGTGTGTGTGTGTGTGTGTGTGTGTGTGTGTGTGTGTGTGTGTGTGTGTGTGTGTGTGTGTGTGTGTGTGTGTGTGTGTGCAGGTGAAGTACAGTAAATTTGCATTCGGCGTAATGAGAATTGAATTCACTTTGAATGAAACTTTACTCTACCTCAGCCTCTGCTTCCGCCCTCTGCTCAGCAGTCTTCACTACACTCTCCAAGATGTTATTGTTCTCTTCCACGACTGATTCTACACACAGACGAAGACATTCACACACAGACACAACACAGAACAATGTTCATAGTTAATACATGCCTTTGATGATTTATTGAGTGATCAGTCAGCAATCAGTCTGGCCCTTTTCATGTTACATTATGTTGTAATTCAATAATAATTGGATTGAAAGAAAACATCTATTAAGTGTAATGCACTGTGGTGTTATGCCACACATATTTGGCCTTATCATATGCCGTGGAAAGCCACTCTTCCGTATAGCCCCGTGAACGAAAGCAATCTAGTAAGGGCTCAGACTATTTGTCAAATTCATCATCAGTATCGCATATGCGTCAGATTCTATATAGATAAATGAGTGGATGAGTGAGTGAAAGGAAACGATGGATGTAGATAGAAGTATAACCTGCAGCCTGAGTGTCTGCCTCCTCCAGGGCCTCCTCTGTCTTCTCTGAGTCGTCGTCTGCCCCCTCGTCTTTTGACAGGATCTCATCCAGCGTCTTCAGCTCCTCAGAGATCTGTTCCACCTTACGCTTGGTATCCGCTGCAGGAGGGCCAAGAAAATTACAAAAAAGTAGTCAAAAAAAAGGCGGCTATCTTTGTACTGACTTTGAAATGTCGGCTTCCAGAAATGCCAGAGTGTCCTCCAAAATCACGCAGTGTAACTAACCAAAAAGGTAACAGAAGCTACTAGAACCATACATTAAAGTAAAAAACTGATTTTTACATTTTTTAAAGAATGTTTCAGATCCTTTTGGATTTTTCCTAAACAAAGAAAAACTAGCCAATCATTATCTTTTTTATGGCACATTGAGACGCTAGCTTTGATCCGTCCTTAGAACTGCAGCAGCGTAACATGCAGCTGTTGGATATGCAGATACACTGACAGACAAGGACGTACACACAAAGACACAGGTAGGCAGGTAAACACACACACACATGCATGCATACATACACAAAAACTTACAGACTTGTGCTTTGACATAGTCCATGTACTGTCCTGCGCTGAGTGCGGGCTGGCAGACGATTGGCTGTGGTCGTGTGGAGGGGGGCGGGCGCAGGAGGGGGTGGGCACATGGCCGGCTGGTGTGGATCGTCACCACGTAGCGACACGACTGTGGCTCATCTACACGGACTATGTAGTCCACTGAACCTTCCTCACATGCAAACTAGAAGACACACACACACACACCTTTGTAATAATGTATGTTTGCTAAAGACCAAAGTACTTTGATATGAGAGAGATTAAGGCCATTTTGATATTAGAATATTAGATGGACAAAGGCATTGTTGGTAGGTCGAATTTCTCAATGGAACGGTACTGACTGAGTGAGAACATGTGGCAAGACTTGTGAGTTTAAAAATACCCTTCTGTGTGTCTGTGTATGATTGAGAAATCTATTCGGACAAATGGGTCAAGCAAGAGTTGTGCAATGTAATGCAATTAACAGAAGTGCACAGAGCAATACACATAATTCACGACAGCGGTCTTACCCGGACTTCTGTTTCTCTGGGGTTGCCATTCAGGTCACACTTGGAGCCGTTGATGTAAGACTGGCTGTGGAAGCGCCTGAGGCGGTGCTGTTTGGAGGCCTAGACGGGGCACAGAGACACGGCCAGTGGAAAAGTTAAAAATACAAAGGCAAAAAACAAAGACAAAAAACAAAGACTGAGACTTTGTATACACAAAGAGTAGCCAGTGGAGAAAGCCGTAGATGTTTTAAAAAAAATGAACGTTTCAGTTTTATTTATACAGCACATTTGCACAAAACATACACAGAGCAAAGTCCTGTAAAATGTCAAAGTTAGACAAATAGTAATGAAAGATCGTACAGTCTTTAACAACGGTCCTAGTCCTAATACAGAAAAAAGGGGAACATGAAATATCAGGCACGGGCACGCCACGCCACATGAATTGTAACTGTGAGCCAAACAGTACACATAGCCATATTTCCAATTTAAACCACTATGTTAGCACACTAGACTAAGCTGTACCTTGGCAGTGTCATTGGTCCAGTCGAACTCAGAGCCATAGTACCCGAGGAAAAGCACATCCCCTTTGATCTCAGAGTCTGCAACAGCATAGAAAAACACATACATTTCATACAATTCATTTTATTTTCGGCCTGATATTAAATTGAATTCATAACCCATGAGTTTCTAAATCCTATAGGTATGTACAGGGGATGGACAAAATAATGGAAACGCCTGTCATTTAAGAGTGTGAAGTTTCATGGCTCAAGTGGACCAGCCTCTCGGCCAATCTTCATTAATTGCACATTGAAGTGTGAAGATTCAATTAGCAGGGTAAGAGCACAGTTTTGCTCAAAATCTTGGCATGCACACAACATTATCGATGACGTATCAAAGTTCAAAAAGGAGAAATTCTTGGTGCGCATGTAACTGTTGCATCTTTGACCGAGACAGCAAGTCTTTGTGATGTATCAAGAGCTACGGTATTCAAGGTAATGAATACCACCAAGAAGGATGAACCACATCCAACAGGATTTAACTGTGGATGCAAAATGACATAGGCAAAATGGCTGTGGATGCAAAATGACAGGTGTTTCCATTATTTTGTCTAACCCCTGTATAACTTTGTGTGTATACCATAACTGTCCAATGAAGTTTAAACACTTTAAACACTAGACATTCCACTCATTTGAAATAAGAGGTAGCTTCTTTATTTTCTTTTACCTTCTAGGTGATATTGCCGGATGTACTTCCCATAGCAGAACTCATAAGTCCACCAGTCCTTTGTCTGGGAATGTCAGAGCGGGACAGGACACAGATTAGAGCAAAATTCCACACAACAAGAATAACACAACATGCATTTATCATCATTCATAATCATCATTACCATATGTTGTAGCTATGTTGTTAGATTCAGGGGCGCACAGGGAGGCAGAGCAGGGCATTTGTCCCTGGGCCCAGGGCCCACCCATATTCATGCTAGGGCCCTATTAGTGTCTTGCCCTGGGGACCTGTATGCAATTGTTCCATGTTCAATGCCACTGGTTAGACTTCTAAATCTATTTCCTACCATCAAACAACTTTTTCATCCCAAAATGCAACCTGACCAAATGTGGCTACCGCAGTTTCTAGACCAGTGGTTCTTAACTGGTGGGTCGGGACCCAAGAGTGGGTCATGGAGGGGCTAGGTGGGCTGCGACGCTGTGGTGTAAAAGGTATTTTTCTCCTCGCCACTAGCTGATAGACGGATTGCATGTCAGCATAAAATGCAAATGCTAATGCAAAACATAAGCTGCTGTACAGTATGTACTGTATGCTTTCAAATGCATGGTTGCATTTTTTTGACCACCAATCAATTGACCAGTTTCCGACAGTGTTTCAAAAATTGAGTACATAATGTCCGTGGAAAATTCTGGGTCCCAAAACTATTCCAGTTAAGAACCACGGTTCTAGACCTACAATGTTTACTTTGATTAGAGCTGTGATGGTGTGACCATCAATAGGGTTGTGGGGGTAGACTCTGACTGTCAATCTAACAAGCCTGACTCTTTGGCCTTGTGGTCAGAGTTTGTAGCTGGATGGGGCAACTCTCCTCCTCTTCTCTACAACGCCCATTGACTCTGTGTGTGTGTGTGTGTGTGTGTGTGTGTGTGTGTGTGTGTGTGTGTGTGTGTGTGTGTGTGTGTGTGTGTGTGTGTGTGTGTGTGTGCATAATGTGTGCCAATCGAATGCAGCCATTGACTGACCCACCTTAACGAGGCAGGGAGAAGTGCCCATAGGCTCCAGCATCTCGGGGATGGAGGGGCCGCTGTAGCTGCTGCCGGACCCAGAGGAGGGGGCTTCGTTGGGGGAGTGAGGCTGGAAGAGGAGGGCCTGGGCTGGGAGCCGACACTCATACCGCTGCTTATACTTATTGCTCACCAGCATCACATCCTCTGACTGCTCCTGCTCACACATGCATACAAACACACACACACACACACACACACACACACACACACACACACACACACACACACACACACACACACACACACACACACACACAGAGTGAAGGGGAATGTTACTAAACACATAAATGGTGTAGCTCTAATACCGTCATGTAGAGAATGAGGCAACTTCATTTTCATACTTTTATCAGCTGTGAGGGTTATGAGGTCAGATATTATATATAGGTCACTTTTCTATTGAGCAGACTATGAACACGCTGCAGTCAATGCCATGGCATTATAGCAGAATCCCACACACAACACCATGACATTACATTACAAATACACGCAGAACCCAATGATACGAGAGCACCATAAGCATGGCATAAAAACATGACACAACATGATATTGCAAATGTGTCGAAACCCCACAGATGACTTCCTGTTCTTGTGATGCACTAGATAGCACACATACCATACATGTTCACTTCCCTAGCCCATAATTAACAGTAACTTCTTCCATCAGAACTGCATGGATGTAACTTACACACTAAATTCAAACACACAAAAAGGTACACTGGACTGAGACAGTGTGTTTCATTTCCACGTGAAGCAGAAAGAAAAAGTACGTTGTTCACTCTTTTGGGTGCAAGAATACAGAATCAAAAGAGCAGAACTGTCCCTGAGGAAAGAAGAACTAGAACTGCAGACACCTGCCAGGTTTTACATAATGTAGATTAATTGTTGAGGGAAGTTGGCCCTGGTTATAAAGAGGAGAAACGGTGCGTTTATATAGACATTATATATATAATATATTGGGGAACTCGGGAGACTGGTAGATCATTTAGGTCCAAAAACAGCTTTCCAATCAGATACTTGCTATGGTGCCAAACGTAAAGCTGACATCTGTCAACACGACAAAAATGATAAACAAACGCGATCTAACAACACCACTAAAACTGTAGCGCTCTGTAAGCATGCATTTGCAATTCTGATGCTTGTTGTCTCAAAAGCCTGCTAACCTACTTTACTCAGGCAGCCAAAACAAGGCTGATTTCTAATGTTATGTCATGTTGACACCAGCTGCCTAGCCAATATTAGCTTGAAGGCTAGCTGAACAAATCCAGAGTGTTTTCGTCCTTACCTGACCCATGATTACGGGGTCTGACAGAATCTGAATTCCATATTTCATTTCGTTTAGCTCTTCTAAATTTAAGAAGGCGCCGACAGGGAGGAGGCACGTCAAAAAGAAGACGTACAATCCCCGCAACCACCTAACCATGGGAGCTGCCATGTTTCTCTGATAGACGCTGATGACAACTGCATACGAGCAGTTGTTGTGACCCATGAATTGCTTTACGCTGATTGGACAACGTTGACAAAAGAGCTTTACCAACTTGATGCATTAACTGTCTGTCAAATGTAAAGAGACCTTCCATTGGCTGTAGGCTGCGCGTTAAAATCAATGCGGCCGCGAAGGATTGGAGCCTTTCGTAGAACGTAGAACTAGGCCCTTCAGGAGACAAGTAGTTCTTCTAGAACTATTAGGCCTAGAACTGCAAAATGTAAAAACAATGATTTGTTCTATTATATATATATATATATATATATATATATATATATATATATATATATATATATATATATATATATATATATATATATATATATATATATATATATATATTTCATTAGGCCTATAGTCCTCTCAGCATTGTTTGGCATTATTTAGCTGTCCACTTCAAACCTCTGCCAATAACCTGCATGTATGGATTTTGTAATCATCATGAGGTTTGGGTAGGCCTACTTCAATTGCGCTCTATTAATAGCTGAATAAAATCTCCTTAGGGGTTGATGTACGCCAGCTGTCAAATTTGAAATTTGAGTATGGCTACTTCGTAACACCCCCTCTCCCCCACCCCAGAGAGAGAGAGAGAGAGAGAGAGAGAGAGAGAGAGAGAGAGAGAGAGAGAGAGAGAGAGAGAGAGAGAGAGAGAGAGAGAGAGAATTCTACAAGTGAGTCAGACAATATACTGAACATTGAAAACAACATACCAATGCACTTTATTTGTTTGTTTATTATTTATTAATGTAGTACAGAGATTACAGAAAATGCTTTAGTTGGACCTGTGCAGTCAGTGTGAATCAGCCTCCTGCTGTCCTGTTCTAGCTCCCTCTGCTGGCTGATTTCTGTCAGGTGCCTGTCCAAACATCTTCCAATGGTCTTTTCTCTTTTCATAGCATAGTCAGTGTATAACCAATCCCTCCTCTGAACTGCACACACTCCATGCACGAATGGCTTATCTGACCATATAGTTCTCAATAAAAAACCTGCCACTCCTTTCCTTTCTCCCTTCATGTCATTTTCCTTCTTTGCAATTTTTTCTTAACTTTTGGAAACCTTGTGGAAATATTGCTGACTTAAATGTATTTTGCACCTGTTAATTTCAGTGGAAAAACAGCGCTAATGTATGCTTAGGCTAAGCAGAGTGGTTACTTGGTACATTCTTCATGTTGCCTTCCATTATACTCAGCAGACATTTTTAGAGAGGTAGTGGCTGCGTTGATTGTCCTGTGCTGTTGCTGGTGTCCTGTAGACTCCAGACACATGGGGTACGCTCCAATATGCGACCTTGCGTCCTCCACTTGTGCTTGTGGGCTCATACCAGGAAGTAATAAGTCATGATGACATCACTGAGAACAGCATTATATTTCAATATCTCGCAAAAGCTCAATTGTCAAGTCATTTTCTCATTTGCAAACTGGATGGTGAATGAAGAATAGTCCCCCAAATTTGTTGTGGCTAGGCTGACAGCTGGGAAACTTTATTGTTTTCTCCACAGAGGAGGGGCCAGGAGCCGGGGCAAGGCCACAAGCACAGTTGGAGGACGTAAGGTCGCATATTGGAATGCACTCATGCAAAGGTGTAAGTTTGGCTTGGAAAGTGGTGGGGACATTAAAATGGCAAATGGTCCAGGTATGCTGTTTTTGCATTATATTTGTGAAAAAATGGCGAGGACAAGTTAGGTTTATCTCAAAAGGGGTTTGGACATGTCCCCACCATCCACACCTAAAATTACGCCCATGCCCATGGCACTGCCCCAGGACACTCAGCTGCTGTCTCAGGATGCTGTCTCAGGATACTGCCCCAGGATAGCCTAATAAACCAGCGCCACCCGCTGGACGCCAAAGTGTTTTGTAAATTACACATCCAATCTTACATTTAGGCCGGTTTATCAGGCTAGTCCCAGGACATAAACAGCTGCTGTCCAGGGACACCAGTGCACTGTCGCGGGACACCCAGCTGTTGTCCCTGGGTACTTACAAACCCCAACTCCGATGAAGTTGGGACGTTTGGTAAACAGTGAATAAAATCAAAATGCTATCATTTTCAAAACATTCAATCTATTCATTAGATGGAGAATAGTGAAAAGACAACATATTAAGTGTTAAAACCGAGAAAAAATATTGTTTTGGGGGACATATGTACTCATTTCTAATTTGATAAATCCAACACGTCTCAAAAGAGTTGGGACGGGGATCAGTGAAATTTAGTAAACATCCAAATAAGATAAAACAACAAAGAAGAACATTTCAAAATTAATTGTACTGACGGACAATATAGGTGTCCAGGTATAAGATCATCACAGAGAGGCTGAGTCACTCAGAATTAAAGATGCAAAGGGAATAATTACCATAGTTATTACATACATTTTTGAATTCCCTTTGATTTACCACGATTGAGTGTATATAAGACATATTTTTGTTAATAAAATCATTGTATAGGTTCATGACATCATGAAATATATATTGGCTGTAGTCTCACTCTAATTCCTGGAGTGCTAGAGCTATTGAAAATTTACCATATTAAGAATGCTTAATGCATGAAAATGATACAGGGGTGTAACATTCTCCTAAGCACCTGAGCTCACTTGAAATAGACCCAGAAGACATGGGAAACTGTCCTTTGCTTACAGAAGTCAGCAGAAGTTGTAGAAGTCCATTCTTTTTGACTAATAGATTTTGAATAATAGAGCATTGCACATCCTGTGCTACAGTAAAAATGGACCATCCAACTTGTGTTAGTGCTAGCTTCAAAGGTTAGCCTCCATGATGGCATGCGGGTGCAGTAGTGCATTGGTTAAGATGTTCTCACTCATCTGAAGTGTTAAATACAGTGCTGAATGGTATAAATGGGTTTTAAACAGCATGAAAAGCCACTCATGCATTATATTTTGAAGGGAGATCTTCGATTACTGCCACATAGTAAGGTCAAATTGCATTCTCTACTATGTTTTAACAGTTTGGCTCCATCATAAGGACCAGCAGGTGATAAAATGGTGGGTTTTTGGTCAAGACCTGTCACACTGTAAGCACTACAGAAAGGAAAACATTGCAAAACATGACAAGGAATACACCCACCATTTAAGCTGGTGAAATCATGTCCAAGATAGGAATTAACACTGTTTTTTATATAAAATCATCTCATCGGTTAATGTATTTAACTGTTAAGTGTTGTCTTTTGTTTTGCTTTTAGTCTTCCTCGACATTTGCTGCCATTTATTGTCCCCGTCCCAACTCTTTTGAGACGTGTTGGATTTATCAAATTAGAAATGAGTACATATGTCCCCCAAAACAATATTTTTTCTCGGTTTTAACACTTAATATGTTGTCTTTTCACTATTCTCCATCTAATGAATAGATTGAATGTTTTGAAAATGATATCATTTTGATTTTATTCACTGTTTACCAAACGTCCCAACTTCATCGGAGTTGGGGTTTGTAGTTGCAATCCCGGGACACCAGGAAGGACACTGTCATGAGAAACCCAGTTACTGTCCCGTGACACCTAGTTGCTGTCCCAGGACATTCACTGGGTGTCCCGGAACATCAAGCTGCTGTCTCGGGATACATAGTTGCTCTCACAGGACACAAGTATACTGGACACCAGTACACCCGGGACCACAGGAAACCGAGCTGCTGTCCCGAGACACCCAGCTGCTGTCCTCCTGGCATAACTAGTTGCTGTCCCGGCCGGTACATTCTATACTACTAGTCCAGCCCTGCATGGGCTAAAGCCCAGTAGTCATACTAGCCCTTTTCTGCTCCTTTTGTTTCTGTATATCCACAATGCATCTCTTTGCCATTTTCCCCTTTGATTGTAGACTACATACTGTATGTGTCAGATTCAGAGCATTGATCCACACAGTTCCCTTAATGGGTATTCTGCGCAGTTTGTGCATAGTGCTCGCATTGTAAATGGAAAATGAAATGAACATGCATTGAATTTGAGGGGAAAATGAGGGTACTGTCCCGGGGCACCTAGGAGGACACTGTCAAGGGAAACCCAGGGACACCCCGGGAAACCCAGGGACTGTCCCGGGAGTCCAAGTTGCTGTCCTGGACATCAACTAGGTTTCCCCGGACAGCGACTAGGTATCCCTGGGTTTCCCTTGATAGTGTCTGGAACAGTGTTCTTTTGTCCCAGGGCAGGGCAGTGTACTGGTGTCTCGGGACAGTGTCCTGGGGCAGCAGCTGGGTGTCCTGGAACAGAATCTAGGTGTAAAAAAAGGGAACTTGGGGTGCTAAGCCTCCCACATATGGCCTTGCATGCCCATGGGGACGCAGCTTCAAATTTGGCCTGGTGAATAAAGACTGAAACTTGACAGTTAAGATTCCTTACTCAGGGACATTTCAGCCTTGCTCACACCAATTGCTTGCCTAGCATAAGTGTGTAAATTCATGTATGTGTTTACTGCACCGTGTGTGAGTGTGAGTGTGAGTGTGAGTGTGAGTGTGAGTGTGTGTGTGTGTTTTGTGAATGTTTTATATGTATGTTTGGTTTAACTGCACATTGGCGACTGGTCAAACGCAATTTCAAACTTCTGTGTGTTAACCCAGTTACATAGATTTTTGACAATAAAGTACACTTGAATTGACTTGACTATGAGGCCATAGCATGACATTTCAATCAGATTTTCTACTACTGAATGTCTACCATTTTGCGGAATTTCTGAAAGATTGAGGGGCCTTTCAAAGGGCCAAAGGTCCAGGAATACTTTCTTTGCTGTGAGACACACCTTCACTTAACTTCACCTTAAAAGGCACATTTTCATACTATCGTCACTTGAATGGGTGTGCTTGAGAGGTTTGATTTCAGGTGTGGCATAGTCTGGGAGATAACACGCACTCAAGCAAACGCACTTTGATCGCCTGCAAACTTTAAGTTTTATCTATATTTTCAGTGTATATAGTAAAATAATAAATGCCAGCATACATGTTGCTGCTAACATGCTTAAAAGCATATTCAAACCAAACATTTACAAAAAGGCGTATCGGTTGCCTTGGTGACAACACACCCAAAGGAAACTTTGACCTGAGGAAGATTTCATGTGTGGAGATAACTTTATCTTCACGACTAAAGCTTGCTGCTTTTAGAGCATACAGTCTCATTCATTTAAATCCCATCCCACACATTTAAATCCCTCATAAACCATTTTTGTACTGAGTTAGTGGGTGTCACAAAGAAACAAGTACTATACAACTTCGTCTCATCCATGTCTGTCATACATGAGAGGCCGCCGACATGACGTTTCTGCATAGAGTTGTTTCTCCCACTACAATTGTTTTTAATTACCAAGCCACTAAGATATCTCTTTTAGCATATAGTCCATGCCCTATGGTATAAACTCTAATTTGCAGTATTAAAAATTAGTTTAATAAAACTGCCGTCAAAAGAACATTTGTACAACTTGTAATATTATTAAGTTTCTTTTAATAAATAAATCGCAGACCAATCAATCTTTTGAAAAAATATTTCAGCACCCTCTCAAAGGAATAAAGGTTTATAGCCCTACATAGGCCTACAATAATTAAAAAGGCCTTCTAGAACATATCATCAATATTTACTAAATAATAAACTGATATTTACTCGCCTGACCAAAGTAAGTTTTGCAGCTAAAATGTCTATTTCTGGAAATTCAAAATGGCAGACTTGGAAAGGATCCGCCTTTTTTCATGTAAGAAAAGTGTAATTTTCCCAGTCATGAGTACTAGAATTTGGTGAGGGGTAAGTATTCCTGAATGGGCAGCATGAATTCTGGAAAGAAACTGCAAAAAATATTACACAGTGCACCTTTAAGTACGGAGCCATGTACAGTACACGTGACAAAATATTTGACTATACTGTATGTTACACTGACACAGCGGCTCTACCATCTCATTGACCTAATGACACAGAGGGCACCAAGAACTGCAGACTTGGCTGACCAAACATCCATCACAGACTGGGGCATCCACAAACGTTTGACGAAAGACCTGAAAATATAGAAGTTATAGTTATTAAGGTATCACCTATCTCTACAACATAGCTGAAGTAGTATGGCTCCACACTTATAGTTTGGAGATTGGGTGGAAGGCGTCAACATGATACTACATCAACATTCCTGTTTATTATCTAGGCCCTACACATTCTCACACACACAGGCACTCCCACATATACTACATGCCTAGACACTCTCTCTCTTTCACTCACACACACACCCACATGATAACACACCTTTCCCCATCAGACCTTGGCCACAGTCAGGATTGATCATACTCCCTAACTTGGGTATACTCCCTACCAAAGCCATAACAGCCCACACAGACACACCTGTGTATGTGTCATTGCTGTAAAGACACATCCCTGTCTTCCTGTCCTCCCTGGCCTCAAGGTCAAAGGGGTTTTGTAGCTGCTGTTTGAAGACTTGTGCTTTATGATAGGATGCACACAAAGGCACAAAAGATGATTGATTGTCTTTACGGTCTCTCGTTATGCCTGAGTTATGTGTTTGCTCTGTACTATAAGGAGGATAGATCGAGCAGATATGACAATCAATAAACTATGTGAAGTCTGTGCTAATTTACAACCGTGTGGAATCCAAGGTGTTGAAGAGGGTGTTGCCAGGCAGCGGAGCGAGCTTTGGAATGTTAGGGAGTGTCAGAGTTCTAGAATGAGGAGCAGCAGGCTATCAGTACATACATTCACCAACATACAAACCCCAACTCCGATGAAGTTGGGACGTTTGGTAAACAGTGAATAAAATCAAAATGATATCATTTTCAAAACATTCAATCTATTCATTAGATGGAGAATAGTGAAAAGACAACATATTAAGTGTTAAAACCGAGAAAAAATATTGTTTTGGGGGACATATGTACTCATTTCTAATTTGATAAATCCAACACGTCTCAAAAGAGTTGGGACAGGGACAATAAATGGCAGCAAATGTCGAGGAAGACTAAAAACCAAACAAAAGACAAGACTTAACAGTTAAATACATTAACAGATGAGATGATTTTATAGAAAAAAACAGTGTCAATTCCTATCTTGGACATGATTTCACCAGCTTAAATGGTGGGTGTATTCCTTGTCATATTTTGCAATGTTTTCCTTTCTGTAGTGCTTACAGTGTGACAGGTCTTGACCAAAAACCCACCATTGTATCACCTGCTGGTCCTTATGATGGAGCCAAACTGTTAAAACATAGTAGAGAATGCAATTTGACCTTACTATGTGGCAGTAATCGAAGATCTCCCTTCAAAATATAATGCATGAGTGGCTTTTCATGCTGTTTAAAACCCATTTATACCATTCAACACTGTATTTAACTCTACAGATGAGTGAGAACATCTTAACCAATGCACTACTGCACCCGCATGCCATCATGGAGGCTGACTTTTGAAGCTAGCACTAACACAAGTTGGATGGTCCATTTTCACTGTAGCACAGGATGTGCAATGCTCTACTATTGTCAAAAAGAATGGATTTCTACAACTTCTGCTGACTTCTGTAAGCAAAGGACAGTTTCCCATGTCTTCTGGGTCTATTTCAAGTGAGCTCAGGTGCTTAGGAGAATGTTACACCCCTGTATCATTTTCATGCATTAAGCATTCTTAATATGGTCAATTTTCAATAGCTCTAATTCCTGGAGTGCTAGAGTGAGACTACAGCCAATATATATTTCATGATGTCATGAACCTATACAATGATTTTATTAACAAAAATATGTCTTATATACACTCAATCATGGTAAATCAAAGGGAATTCAAAAATGTATGTAATAACTATGGTAATTATTCCCTTTGCATCTTTAATTCTGATTGACTCAGCCTCTCTGTGATGATCTTATACCTGGACACCTATATTGTCCGTCAGTACAATTCATTTTGAAATGTTCTTCTTTGTTGTTTTATCTTATTTGGATGTTTACTAAATTTCACTGATCCCCGTCCCAACTCTTTTGAGACGTGTTGGATTTATCAAATTAGAAATGAGTACATATGTCCCCCAAAACAATATTTTTTCTCGGTTTTAACACTTAATATGTTGTCTTTTCACTATTCTCCATCTAATGAATAGATTGAATGTTTTGAAAATGATAGCATTTTGATTTTATTCACTGTTTACGAAACGTCCCAACTTCATCGGAGTTGGGGTTTGTACATGCACACCCACCAACACTCTCTCTCTCTCTCTCTCTCTCTCTCTCTCTCTCTCTCTCTCTCTCTCTCTCTCTCTCTCTCTCTCTCTCTCCCTCTCTCCCTCTCTCCCTCTCTCTCTCTCTCTCTCTCTCTCTCTCTCTCTCTCTCTCTCTCTCTCTCTCTCTCTCACACACACACAGACACAGACACAGACACAGACACAGACACAGACACAGACACACACACACACACACACACACACACACACACACACTAAATAAGAACATTACATGGCAATTAGCGGACACTTTCATCCGAAGCAAGTTACAGATATTACAGATTACAGTCCCTGGAGCAGTGTGGGGATAGGTGCCTTGTTCAAGGGCACGTCCATGGAAGGAGGAGGGCTCTGTTAGGGTGGGGATTGAACCTGCAACCCTATGATCTATAGGTAACTCCCTTACCATTATACTGTACTACAACTACCCCTGTGCATGTGAGCTGTGCCCCACTGGACAAAAAAAATGACATTTTGGAAAAAAAACGTTTTAACAATCGATCAAAAGCATGTGACAAAATTGCCCAGATATAATAGCCTCTATACACTATACCCTACTAAGGCAGTCTGAAGTTCCACATTCCCCAACAGCCCTCCCCCCCCCCGGTCACCACACCACACCCGCGCCCCCCAAAATGTCTGTGCATGCCACTGTCCCTGTGTGACACATGCCAACACGCATAGAACCTACTTAACATCTCTAAGAAACACGTAATGATAGCAGTTTCTCATTTGCATGCTTTTTGCAAAATGTGTATGACTGCAGTGCACTTACAGAGTATTTGTTTGCTTTGCTCATCACAAGCACAAAGAACTTTGAAATATTTACTCAACAACATCTATTTATAGGGCCATAGTGACTTTCTATTACCTGTTCCTAGTTGTAACAACAGCAGTTTCTCTTTTACTGGTGCTTTGTTGGGCATTGTCTTTACAGTAGTTTGGGCCTACAAGTGTCTCTGTGTGAAAGCAAAGTATATTGAATAGCATCTGTTAATAAAGGTTTAGAGCAGTGTTTCTCAACCGATTTTGAACAAACACCCCCTGGACCTCCTCATAAGCCTCCCAACACCCCCTTGACCTCATCATAAGCTAATGCTTCCCAATGGCACTAGGCACAGCACCCCCCCCCCCCCCCCCCCCCCCCCCCCCCCCCCCTAGGGCTCCCCAACGCCCCCCCTGGGGAGCTGCAGTGCCCCCTTTGAGAAACACTAGTTTAGAGGATATTACATGAGAGAAATAATTGGGCCAATAGAGTTCCGAAAAACAACCTGTAGGGCTATTTTAATACTAGTTTACCTGGAAAATGGGTTTTGCCAGTAAAATTTATCTGCTGCTCCCTTGGCAAATCTTTGCTACACAGACTTAGATGTAGCAGAAATGACCTGGGGGCAGGCTAGGCCTATTATGTAAGATAACAGAGATGTTTGCATGTGTTTAAGCAATCCCATTGAGATTACACATAGTTAATGTTTCACATGTTGCACTGACAATAACCGCAGCCAGCCCCACCCTGCTCCTGCCACAGAGATATAAAAGCGCGTCCGACCCCCGACTCGCCCTATTCCTCCCTCTCCGTCTTCACGCGTGTCCGCCTCGGCAACAGCGAGCCGCCATAGCAACAGCAGAATGTCCAACATGAGTGGCAGGCGCCATATCGGCTTCACCAGTCGCACCGTGGAGGTGTCGTCCGCACCACAGCACGCCCGCCAGAGCTTTGGCGTCTCGCACTCCTACAAGGCCGGAGGGGCGGCGGTGGGTGGCGTGAGGATGGTGGGCGGACACTCAGTTGGCGGGGGGTTCTCCGGGGGATCGCTGGATTACGGCTACAGGGTCGGGGGCTGGGGTAGGGGGCCAGCCGTCTGCCCCCCCACGCCGCACCTCACAGAGGTCACGGTCAACAAGACACTCTTGACCCCCATTACCATGGATATCGACCCCAATTACCAGGCCGTGAGGACCCAGGAGAAGGAGGAAATCAAAGTCCTCAACAACCGCTTCGCCTCCTTCATCGATAAGGTGAGTGTCTGTTTGTTGTCCAGTACAACACTGCCTCTTGACTCTTGGCTACAGGGAAGACAACAAGGGAGGGACGAAAGGGTCAGATGTCCCGGGCCCAGAATTGGGTCCTCATTCAATTGAATGTATTGGATGGGGTGGACGGGGGGCTTTCAGATGACTTAGTCCCAGGCCTGACCAAAGTTATCAGCAGCCCTGCCTGACTTTGCTTGCATAATGAGTATACAGTAATGATATCGTGTGTTGCGCAAGGGTTGGTTGATACACACCTCGCCACAGATAAAATATTAAGCGCATGTAACTGAGTTGTAGCTCTTTGGTCAGTGATAGATCATAATTGGGCTGGTCTGGATTATCAGGAATGCTTTGAAGAGTGATCTTACTCACAAACACTAACTTGGCTTTCCATAATTTTTCATTTATCTGAATTCACTCTTGTTTAACCATCATTTGGTCTAATAAAAGCCATGCTTACAAATCATTTTCCTCTACAACACATGGATCTACAATTCCCGAGTGCAGCATTCTTCAGGAACTTTGTGTACTCCCCAATATTCCTGTCATCTAGCTGCTCATAATGAGATGTGGTAGTTACTACTTCAGGAAACATTACGTAAACATAAAGACATCTTTAAACAGAGACACAAGAAATGTTGGGCCTCTAATAACTACACCACTAGACAGGGCCGGTGACAGCTTGGACAAATTCATCTGAAAAGGCCCCTTTCACTCAATACATACAATATAATGTAATGCGGATCATATTCTGGGCCCCCTCTCTCCTTGGGCCGTAGGCAACTGAACCGTTTGCCCCCCAGTCCCCAGTCAGCTTCCCTGCCACCACCACATACAAATGTCCACACCTGTTCTGAACATCATGTTACACCCTATGACTGTGCCCCCTGTGCTGCTGACCAGGGCTGGACTGGCCATCTGGCATAGCGGACATCTCCCGCTGGTCCCCGCACCCTCGTGAGCCCCTATTTTCAGAAATGTAAAATATATATATATATATATATATTTTAGGGCCCACAAGGGTTCAGGGCCCATCGGTGAGTCAGTTCTGCACCGCTAATTATAATAATAATAATAATAATAATAATAATAATAGTAATTGTATTTGTATAGCACTGTGTCATACAAGGCATGTAACTCAAAGTGCTTAACAAATGGGAAAAAAAAACATTGTTAGAGATGGATTTAAAAGGAGGGGTATAGAGGAGAGGCAGAAATAGCAGGAAGGCAGAGGAAGAAGATTGTAGAGTCATAAGGTCAACGTAGGTTAGGACCAGGATTCTTAGATGCGTAAGGTCCATAGTGGCTGGGCCTATCATAAGTCATAGATAGTCACACAGAGATTGGGCGCTCAGGTGCGGCCCCTGGTGGCATCAGGGGTGAGGAAAAACTCCCTTTCGCTTGTGTATTATGAGGGGCCAAACGTTTCTCCCCCAGCCCTGCTGCAAACCCCAATGCACTAATACACACATCTCCATGTCTGTGCCTCAGGTGCGGTTCCTGGAACAGCAGAACAAGATGCTGGAGACCAAGTGGAGCCTCCTGCAAGAACAGA
>NC_085870.1:15141199-15153699 GCF_034702125.1 Engraulis encrasicolus
TGCTATGAGAAAATCCACAACCAACATTTCTGTTTGTTTGATCCAACCATTCTCTGAATAACCTTTATAAACATATTGTCATGAGTAAAGGAACACATCAGCCATGCTCTATTTGTTTGATTGCAGCCGTTGGACACTACCACTCCTCCTTCCCCTTGGAGACGTCAGGGGTCACGATGGACCTGCGTCCCCCCAGCCATGTCATCAGTGCCGGCATGCTGACCAAAGACATCAGGGGCCCCATGACCAAGGACATCAAGGAGACCCACACCATGACAAAGGACATCCGGGTTGAGGAGGCCGTTATTCAGAACGGTGCCGCCCAGTAATGAAGGACGTGAAAACAAAAAACATCCTTTTTATTGATTTTTATAACAACATTTTAGTAACATCATTAACACATTATATATTGTTTTATAACAGCATACATGAAATAGTCGAACTGTTCACACCTTGCTGCTCATGTCCTCTGAACTATTGGTTACCACGAGCACAAACCATTTGGACGGTTACGTAATATTGTAGAATACACAGCTGGTAAAACTGGTTATTGTTTATACTTGCAAGTTGCCCTGTTGACAACTTTTTTGGAGACCAAAGGAAATTGTGTTTTTTTGTGTGTGTGATAATCAATTCTGTTAGACCCTCACCTGGCCAGCAGGTGCCGCCATTTTGTCGATAAATAAATCCACCAATTCCATTCCATGAATTCTCACTGTTTTCTGTTTTTTTGGGGGGACATCAACCTTCCAGAGAATGCAGTAGATTATAAGTATTAATTTCACTTTGGTCGTTGAGAATTGTCCGTATCAACAGATGTGAGAAAAACTTTGATCAGGATTTGTTAACTTTTTAGGTCTTGGCTAATTATGAATTCTGAATTATGATGGCTGAATTAAAAAGTTATGAAGGGCAGTTCTGAAGGTCTGGCCTAAACACAGATAATACCCCCCACCCCCCCATTCCCACCTCACCTTTACACTTACATGCTGCCAAATCTTTAGTTCTGTCAATAACACTTTCGTCAGAGTCACATTTTGATCTGTAGGGTAAAAGTTATATGACAATATGTCTCTATTCTGGGACTCCCTGCCCTCTCTGCACTTCCATACACAACATATAATATAGAAGCGCACATAATAGAGGCTTGCAAAGAGATCAAGCGGAACTATGTTCTCAAGCTGTTTCTATTTTCAACACATGCATGATGTCACCTGGAGTCAGGGCGGGATTAAGATGCTCCCCCCAGAAGGGAAACAAATGTACATACAGTATAATATCAAAGATATAGATTAGTCTTCGACATTCTCTGGTCATATGCTCAGCTGAGCTCAGCTAGGTCTACATCAACTGGGTCTCCACAGCCAACAGCCTAAATCTGGGACATGTTGTGAACCGAGGCCATGCCATGTACTGTATGTCACACATGGTATGCTTCATTGACAGGATATAACAGCAATAGCATGTTATGAATGATGTGTGATAATCCTAAAAGTTTAGCTCGTTGTTGTCATAGCTGTATGACAACAATGGACTCTCACCACCTTGTGTTGTGTCAGGCCTGCCACACCCAGGCAAGCACACTAAGCGTTGCCTAGGAACTGCAGCTTACAGCTGGTTGGTTATGTACTTTATTAAAAGGACAGCAATGACAGCTTTGTGAGTATGGCAAAGTATGGCTCTCTAAATCCAATGACTAAATTCAATGATACTGCTATCGACAACCCTCTTGTGGGGGCCCCTCTCCAATAAGAGGAGAGTCTGAAGAGGAGAAAGAGGCCCCAAGTCTCTCTTTGCCTAGGTCCCCCAAATACCTTGAAACTGCCATGTGTTGGGCAGCCGTGGCCTAGTGCAGTGGTTCCCAACCTATGGGTCGGGACCCAACTTATGGGTCGCCAAAGATCCACAGGGGGTCGCGGAGCCCTCTTGATTTTAAGGGTTTTCATTTGAAATATATATATAGCCCATGTTGAATAAATGACAAAGCATTTAACTAATAAATGCATAGAAGCAGCAAATTGTAAGTGCTACATTAAACATTTATTCTATATTTGACCAAAGACGAATTAAGGAATAAAATAACTAAAATTAGTTTTTGCAGGAAACAGAGGGCATCTTGTGACTCCGTCTCATGCGGGCGCTCGCGTGGTTGGGTCACCAAAGCTTACAATAGTAAAAACATGGGTCCCTTAAGAAAAAGGTTGGGAACCACTGGCCTAGTGGTTAGAGTTGGTCTTTCAATCTAGGGGTTGCAGGTTCGAATCCCCGCTGACCTCTCCCTACACCTCCATCCATGGCTGAAGTGCCCTTGAGCAAGACACCTAACCCCACATTGCTCCAGGGACTGTAACCAATACCCTGAAAAAAATAGTTGTAAGTCGCTTTGAATAAATGAAAGCGTCAGCTAAGTGCAATGTTGTGTTGGGTGTATCTAGCGTAGTAAACCAGCGCCACCCGCTGGACGCCAACTTTTTTTGGCTGTGAGTGGTCTAGCCTCGCATCGTTGGAGTGGTCTGCCAGGCTTGCCAAGAATCTGGCAAGCCAATCACAATGCAGAGATTTGTTTTGAATCAAAGCGGGCAGGGTTTTGAGGGAGTGACGACGAAGCTCACAACGTTGGGAAAGCACATCAACAAGAAAGATAGCGCTGATTGGTCAGAGCACCGGCCTATAGGCACAGGCACGGTTTGAAAGACAACGGGTTGTTCTCATCAACAATCTTCGGATGTACTATTCATCGGAGCCAGACTAAATTTCACATCCAGTCTCACATTTAGGCTTGTTTATCAGGCTAGTGTGTATCCTCTGTGCACTCTCATTCACAGTTACATGCCGTGAATTCCAACCACACCTGCCCATCACATACCATCTTCACTACTCTCACTTCTCTGAAAGTTCAGTCATCCCGCCAGCATGTGCAACGCCATCCCCACCCTGAACTGATACCATCACCGAACAAACAAAGACTACTGCTGACTGATTCAGCAATCATTGAAGCACACCATATCATGCAAGACAGCCAGTAAGACAGTCATTCATCAATCAGTAGGCTAAACAAATATTTTTGTTCCAAAATGAAATGTGCATTTTCATTGTTTTTGTACCATTCAAAAGTAACTTTAAGGCCTTTAATGTAAATATGTATGGTTGTTTAGATGCACAAACACAAATAAAATGGATCAAACATACAATTATAAAACTGGTGCAGAATCTTAATTAAACCCCCCAAATGTCAGTAGTTACAGAAGCGTTGGGAATAAAGGTCCACAGACCTCCCTGAAACCAAGGGCTGTCCCTCATGAGGCATTGTCCCTGACATGCATACGTGATGCTGGTACGTCAGGCCACCTCGGGAAAAGGGGGGGAGGGTTCTACTGGTCTCGGCCCCATGGGCCCTGTGCCCTCTGGGCCTTAGCTCAGTAGGTCATGGGCACAGAATATTCCAGAAAACATTAACAAGAAGTCTGCTTTTATGTTTGTTAGAGCCATTTTCTATGTTTTAAGTAAAATGTTTATTTATGTACATAGATTTTGTATTTAGAATTTATATTTACCAGAATTACAGAATTTTGGATACTTTGGAAGTATTGTATATATATTTAGTGTTGTACGAATTCATTTTGTAATTTTAAAAGTTTTACCTAGACACTAGATACTGTGGTGCATTTTGATTGGCTGCTGATATTAATATAAAACCGTCAGGACGCATGAAGAACGTCAGTGTAGAAGCCACGAACCATAGGAGCATCACAGTCTTTTGACCGTCACATTTCAGTTATTACTTAGATAGGAGTTAGGATTCATCTTTTGTTTTGTATGATTTTAAGTTACTATAAAGAAAGACATCAAACTTAAGTTTTGGACTCCAGACTTTTATTTCTGTTTTGTGTCGCGTCCGAAAGTAACTTTGAGGTTCATGGCTAGTGAGTCACCTGCACTCACAATGTTGACATAATGTTTTATTTAACATGTGTATATATGTATTTTTATATAATGTAACCTGGGGCTCTGTTTAGATTCACGGATGAAATCAAAGCCTCTTCTACTAGAAGAGTGCCCCAGTTCATTAATCTACTCAACTACTTTAGTGCCAAAAGGACCACGTTTGTTTATTATCATTTCCACTGGGGGGCGCTGTCAAACCAAATGACTGGTCAGATGCCAGAGACAACAGGCACTGTGCTGCAGTGCAGTCTGACATCTCTTAGTCCTGCAGGCCTCGCCATTTACTACTAGTCAGAAAACATTGTGTTCAGAGACAGAAAGCCTTATCTGTCCTGTTAATGTCAGTCCCGTGTATGTCTGCATTTGCATGGGATAGATCGATCATTTACGATTTCCTTGCATGATCTGTGCATATGATGAAACTGACAATAAAGCCGACTTGACTTCATAAAGGTTGAGCATTTGCGTTTCCCTCCATGTAGAGACAGGTCCTATATAGTGGTCCTACAGAAAGCACCTGTGCAGTTAAGTATCTTCTCTTACCATTCACAGCAAGAGATGTGTGTCTAAAACAATCATACTCGAAGAGACCGTGTTGCTCTACATGCCACACATTACCGGTCACCATGGACTATGTGGCAGAGGACATTTTACGAACCCCCTTTAATTTATTACCACCAATACTGTCCTCAAAGGCCCATCTGTCAGTGGATGGGCTCTTTATATACTTAGCCTTAGTCCCACACACCACACACAAATACACATGCATGCATGCAGTGTTGCCGAGAGAAAGACAGAGAGAGAGATAGAGAGAGAGAGAGAGAGAGAGAGAGAGAGAGAGAGAGAGAGAGAGAGAGAGAGAGAGAGACAGAGACGCCCTTGGCTTGCCAACCCCAGGGGCAGTTGGCTGGCACACCAGACCTGTTGTTCTTCATGAAATCCCAGGCAGAGTTTTTCCATCAGCCGCTGCCTCGCCACACCCTCTGAGGACAAACACAATAAGCTCGTCCGAAAGAGTAGCGAGACGCGCATGACTGTGCTTTGGCTTTGGCAGGTCTCCGAACAATGACTCACTACAATGCTGCACAGTTGCCTGTTGAGTTCCCTTTGTCTCAACTTAGAAGTTTTTTATGTTTAAAGCACTCAAGTATTGACAATTCATTTGGGCGAGAGGGCTTCAGCAGCGCATGATCAGTTGGTTACACTGACTTGTGCAAGAGAGGCATTCTAATTTGTAGTCCACAAAATTTGCTGTCCAAATAATTATAGGATATGATGTATGATATTTGATATGATAATTGATCCTAATCTGTGTCGGCAGGTGTGTCGTTGACTATGAGAAGAGCTCTGGCCACATTTCTGTGGTAATGAATAAAGGAGGCGCACACAAGACTTGTGTGAAAAATGTATATTGTAGCCGAAAATTTACAACAGAGGTCAGAGGTTAAAACTGGAGCAACAGACGTTTCGGACCTAGTCCATTCTCAATGTCTCCAGTAGGACACGTTGCCAGGTGGGTCGTTGGGTGTGTTCCAATATGCGACCTTGCGTCCTCCACTTGTGCTTGTGGCCTCGTACCAGGAAGTAATATGTCATGATGACATCACAGACAACAGCTTTATATTTCAATATCTCGCAAAAGCTCAATTATAAAGTCATTTTCTCATTTGCAAACTGGATGGTGAATGAAGAATAGTCCCTCAAAAATTGTTTTGGCTAGGCTGACAGCGTGGAAACTTATTTGTTTTCTCCATGGAGGAGTGGTCAGGAGGCGGGGCGAAGGCCACAAGCACAAGTGGAGGAGGCAAGGTCGCATATTGGAATGCACCCCTAGACTATGAGAAGAGCTCTGGCCACTCTGGTCTCTGTGGGAAATGTGCTGATAGTGTTTGTTTCCAGTTTCGCCCTTGCTGCCTACTGCTCCTGTATTGGCTGCTGCGGGTCGACAGTTTTAAGACCAGTGAATGTTGAAAGACCGGTCAAACTCACAAACAGATCTAGTTTCAAAACAAAACCCCCCGCTAATTATTCGCTAACCATTATCTAGGCAAATGTATCCTTTCTTACGAAACTCTAGAACTTACCTGAAAAACACTACACTACATTGTCTCAAGCAAGTTTTATGCAGCTATTCATATGTTCATGCCATGCATGCCATTTACCACCACCATCAATTTCTAAGTATACACTTTATACACTTTTCAAATAGGTGGAGCCTCTCTGTGTCCACTGTTAAGAATTTATAGCCAGTGCCGCAAAACCTTTTTGAAAAAAACATTTTGAAAGTTAATAACTAAATTATATAATCTACCTTTAACCCATGAAGACATTGCATCATAAATTTGCTGTTTGAGAATGGCAATGACCAAGTTGTAATGCATTGCTAAAGGCCCTGTGCTATGTCATTCATAAAAATCAGTCATAAATATTTGTTCATTAGATTTACATATCAACACCTTTGTTAGTTATAGGTACAGTACATACCACCAAGTTACGGTATGCATAACTGCCCGGCCATCTCTTTACAGAGATATACTGATGTACTAAATGTATCGTATAACTAGATGGATAAACCTGTAAACACATTCTCTGTGCCATGCAGTTCCCTTTCTTCAAAGGCACTCGTGGAATGCCTCACAACAAACACAGCATGTTCTCAATTCATTCTGTCAATTCATTCTGTCAATTCTGTCGCGTTTTGTTGAGTGATGTTTTGAATCTTAACTTTTGTGAAATCTTTCCAGATCAATTGACACTTTCTCTAGGTGTCTGGTTCTGCCTTTTTGTTTGGCCTGGGACATGCCTGGGGGCACATGGCAGCATGCTCTTGGCATGCCAGATCACTCACGATAACTCTGTCACCATATAGTCCCAAATTTATATGATGCTATTCATCACTATGATAGAGGGCGTTTTCCAAAGGCATGCCAATGCATTGCATTGCACACTTTTGACATGCATCGTCAATGGCAGCAGAGCCTTGTCCTTATTCCTCTTTGGAGCAAGTAAAATATCTATTGTACTATCTATAAATCTACTGTATCTGCACTGACTTGAAGCTCTGAATGGCCAGTCGTGCGTTCTGTTGAAAGAGTATCAGCCTATATTCTGATACCCAGAATTCCTTATCTCTGATGGTGCCCACATGGAATAATAGACAAGGCAGGGCAAGCCAAGTTCATTTGTACAAGGCATTCCATACACAAAGGCACTTCAATGTGCTCAACTATAAAACAAAAGCACAGAACAAACAAACACATAAAAGATGAAAACTGTGTAAAGGATAATTGTGAAATAGCTTAAGTGAAAAGAATACAACACGTAGTATTTAAGATTGACACTCCAAACGCACAGACCTACACAGAAGCCATTCAAATTTTGTTTAGTGCTTCAGTTGTGTATAGGCCTACAACAAAAACATTCAGAGTAGCTATAGCAAAGGTGAAGAGTCATTCAAACATTCCTAGAGCCTATGGGATGCTGCTTTTACCATCTCCTCGTACTAATTTCATTCATGGTCTGGGATTGGAGTGCTGGGTGGGGTTTTGTCTTGCAGAAAATCGGCTGATCAGTGAATGGGAGTGGCGGGGGTGGGGGTGATTTGAGTACATGTCATAGTTCACCCCTCCCATCAGTAATCATGTTTAATGACATGAACAAATATGATTGAATAAAACAGGATGCAAATTTAAATAGAACACCCCTCCACTAAAAGTTTCTCAGCTCGGTAGTTGCACACCCTCTGTATAAATGAAATCAGTACAAGGGAATGGTTCACTAAAACCAGGTTAATGTCCGGATGAGATCCAAAAAGTAATCAGCTGTACTCTAGCCTACATTAGATTCTGACCCATCCTGATCCATCCAAAATGTTTCATGTGATACCAAAAAGACACAAAACATCCATGACAGTGGAAGGAATGAAATGGGTGGAACGGCAATGGGTGGACGCATGGTCTCACACATGTCTGGACAACCAGCCTGGCACCATAGAATTTGCCATATAAATAAGAGGAAGCCTGGAAAAGGTCATTGCAATCAATTATATTGTAGGGAACATTTCGTATGTTATGAACTGGTGGTGATGTCCAATAAATGAGTTTTAAATCTCAAAATCTCTCTTCCTCAAATAAACTAAGAAAAAATCTGAATCAATGATACTGGAATTTCAATGTGGATTTTTTTCTAGATCTTTTGCTGATCTACAAGACCTGTTAACCTGGCAATGATTTGAGGTGGTAACATCTGCCAAAGATCCAAAGAGAGCATCTGTGCAAATGAAAACATAGTAAAATTCGGCCCTGCCATGGCCTAACGGTAGGGCACTCGTCCACTACGTGGCCGACCCGCTTTCGATTCCCAGCCCGGGTCCTTTGCTGCTCCTCCCTCGTCTCTCTCCCCACTTGCTTCCTGTCACCATCTTCTTCACTATACTATCATAAATAAAATCAAAAAGACCAAAAAAATATCTATTTAAAAAACATGGTAGAATTCCACACCAATGCACTGAGCATCAGCACACAAGATTCAGTCAAAATCTGCTCATCCATTCAAAAGTTATCACACAAACAAAGTAACCTGTGACAGACACACACGGAGACAGACGGATGCACATACCAAAGACCAAAGAGTACTATGCCTCCAGCACCATTCATAGACAGAGATGTAAAATTAAAAAAAGCAATATCCATGCAAAATAAATCATCTGCCATAAATTGACAGATTAGATTATTTGGGTGTGAATCTTGGCAGACATAAACAACAACCTCACACACACACACACACACACACACACACACACACACACACACACACACACACACACACACACACACACACACACACACACACACACACACACACACACACACACACAATCACATGCGCATACATGCAAACGCAGTCCGTCTCTCTCTGCCAATGCACAAACCAGTTTTTATAACCCGCGGATGGAGGTATAAATAGACTACTACAGTAAAGTAAAGAAGGAACAGCACAGCACAATGAAAACTGCAAGTAGTCTGGCAAGAAACACACATCCACACACACACTTCACCCTTCAGGCTCTTGCTACTACTACCAGGTCCGCTGACAGCTTTGGCTGGGCCCGGGACAAAGACATCTGAAAGGGCCCAAAACCCAATACATACAATGTTATGAGGTTCCAATTCTGGGCCCCCTCTCACCCTGGGCCTGGGACAAGTGACCCCTTTGTCCCCCCTGTCGGCTTCCCTGACTACTACTACTACTACTTTCACAGCCGAGCCATGCCAGCAATTAGACAGATGATGCACAGGTACACACCGTTGTAAAACTCTTGAAAAGGTCAGCCAAAAGCTGCAGCGGCTCGTACAGTGGTTGTAATAAAGGATTAAACTCTGAGTGCGGCGGGCCAAATGGCTTAATGTATTTCTGTTACCCCAAGCTATGATGATCGTTTTACTAGAAAGCGTGCTGCTGCAGAGAAGACAGATGCATGACTGTATGGGGTTGAATATGAGCTATGTCGGTAGAAGAGAAAAGCTCAGGAAAAGGTCAGACAGTGAAGGATTGTATTATTGTATCTGTCACTGTCTGTATGTCTCCTGCCTATCTCTGTCCGTCTCTCTGTCACATGCATGCACGCACGCACGCACGCACGCACGCACGCACGCACGCACGCACGCACGCACGCACGCACTACTTGTCTCATTCCATATTCACGAGGTTGAAAAATGTGTTAGTAACTGATTCATTGTAGACATGCATAATTATTATATCCCCGAAACGCGGAGCGTCGGGGATGTAATGGTTTTGCGTGCGCCGTCGCCGCCGCCGCGTAAGGTCTTTCGTGTTAACGCGATAACTTTTGAACGGATGTTTGGATTTGTCCCAGATTTTTTGGGTGAATGCTCTAAGGCAGGTTCATGAACTGATTCGAAATAAGAGGTCAACACTTTCAAGATGGCTGAATTCAAGATGGCCGAATTTTTGTTTGGCCCATAACTTCTGACTGGGTGGATGGATTTCTCCCAGATTTGGTGTGTTAATGCTCTAGGGTAGGTTCATGAACTTATTTGAGTTTGGAGGCCAACACTTTCAAGATGGCTGAATTCAAGATGGCCGAATTTTTGTTTGGCTCATAACTTCTGACCAGTCGGATGGATTTGTCCCAGATTTGATGTGTTAATGCTCTAGGGTAGGTTCATGAACTGATTTGAGTTTGGAGGTCAACAGTTTCAAAATGGCGGAATTTTTATTTGGCCCATAACTTCTGACTGGGTGGATTGATTTGCCCGGTACTACCTTATTTTAACAGTTCACCATTTCAGTGAATCTACCATATTAGGGACAGTGTAACAATATTTAATACCATGTAATACTAGTGTAATACCAGTGTAACAATATGCAATACCAGGTACAGTGTAATAACCAGTGTACAATATTTAATACCATGTAATACTAGTGTAATACCAGTGTAACAATATGCAATACCATGTAATACCACTTACACAAAAATACATGATGTAGTACAAAATTGGTACATGGTGTTACACTGGTATTACATGGTATTAAATATTGTTACAATGGTTATTACACTGTACCTAATGTGGTATATTCACTGTAATAGTGAACCATTAAAACAGTGTTACCATTTGCCCCATTTTTGCTTCATTTTCACAATAGTCATTTGGTTTTAAGCCTATGCACGTCATTGATCTATGTATAGATATTAAATATATTTCTTTAATATTTTGTATTTATCATATACGTTTATGAAAAGGTGGACGGGAGTGGTAGGAATGATGGGGGACTGGAAGCGTTGCGTTTCGGGGATATACCTTAAGCCAGGGGTGTCGAACTCATTTTGGTCCGGGGGCCGCATACAACCCATGTGGACCTCAAGCGGGCCGCATTAGTAACATCATCGCAAAAAAAAAAAAAAAAACGTAAAGCAGAGGATTAGTGTTCAGTACTATCACGTTTTAAGTGTGTTGAATATGTAGAAAGCAATGCAATACTGATAATCCTATGCAAAATTTCCTTGACTTCATTCATTCATTGGCAACCGTCAATTAATTAAATATGGGACAGTTCATTTTGGCAGGGGGTCTGGGGAAAATTTTGTATTTCTTATATGTAATTTCCTGCATTTTCACGCATTCTAACATCCCGTTTCCAGTTTGAGCTTAATAGGAACCAATACAAATCCTATTATATTTATTATTTAATTACAACCAATACCAATACAATACGAATAAGAAGTATTAACATTTTATCTCTATATATGAGGTCTATAATATATGAGCTTTATGAAATGCCTGTTACAGTACAAATTCACTATTTATAATAGAAGTGTGATGTGCACTTTACTACATATATACAGTGTAACAGAGGGACCATTGGGTTAATGTCATGCAGGTCTCGATTTTGCCCCGAGGGCCGTAATTGCGCATTTCGGTTATTTCATTAAAAAAAAAAAAAAAAAAAAAAAAAAAAAATTTTTTTTTTTTTTTTTTACATCCGGGCCGGATGGAACCCTCCCGCGGGCCGGATGCGGATGTGTAAATGGAAGTGTGGCTGCATACTGTACAGAGTGCATTGAGGCATTGCATACAGGTGCATTATAATATCATACTGTATGTATATCCTATTGCATTGCATGTATTATTGTTGTCTTGTACTCATGGAGCTCTGAGCACAAGAAATGGCTTGACTTTTTTTTGTCAAGTTCCACTGCAGCAATGAATGGTCACCGCTCATCTGTTTTGAAGGTGCAGGATTTAGTAGAATTATCTGAACAAAAAAGAAGACAATCCGCACACTTCAAGTCTTTTTTTGTGCAAAGCTTTACTGGACTTGCACAGAAACCTTGCAAGTCAAGTTTCTTTGCACAAAAAAGACCTGAAGTGTGCGGATAGTCTTCTTTTTTGTTTAGTCAAGTCCCACAGCAAAAGTTCACTGCAATATTGCCTCTATGCCTCACTCATGCCCAAGAGGTGCCCCAAGGCAGCAGGGCATGGGGTCGGTACCACACCTAGGCCTCTGTCATGGAGGATAATCGGGGGGTTATTCACTGCCCCCACCCAGTGGTGTAGTCTATAGTCTGTCTTTTTTGTGGTGGGTATACTGTATATTTGAGCATTTTTTGAGGTGTGTACTGTATTTGTGCTATTCTAAATAATGAATCAATCAATTTTAGGTGGGTATACTGAAATCCCTGAAATTTTGCATATACCTGCATTCTACGTAGACTACACCACTGCCCCACCCCCACCCTCACCCACCACCCATCAGGAATTGAACCTGAAAGCCTTGGGCTGCTTACAACTCTGCCTGACTCCCTAACCTCTTGCCCATGATTTCTACCAGTACCTACCAACCCATTACCCCTCAGGTGCAAACCTTAATTCTGCAAAAAAAATATGCATGAAAGGTGCACCGTGCACTGCTTGAAACCACTGCACAAAGGCACACCTAATATGTGCACAGCACTTGTAGATGTGCTTAGCTGTACAGTACGCTCATACTGTAAGGGCGAGCGCCAGTCAGGGAATGCATTGCATTCTAGGGCA
>NC_085870.1:15158699-15268699 GCF_034702125.1 Engraulis encrasicolus
GCACACCCACATGCTGGGGCCCTCGCTCCATGTGGGACCCAAATCCTGGACCTCACATGTTTTGACCCCTTTTGCTGGGGAAGTTTTGTTGTTACTGGTAAAAGTAAAAGTGTAAAGACATTTCCTTACTGACAGGTTAGGGATTGTTTTGGTTTGGGCACAGTTTAGCATTCTTTAGTTAGGCTTAAGGTTATGAATGGAGGCCCCCACAAAGATATAAAGGGCCCCACAAAGATATAAAGGATGGGCTGTGTGCGTGTTTGTGTCCTTATAGGTGTGGATAAACCTGATGAATGAGATGGACGAGGCTCTCCGTGTGTGTGTGTGTGTGTGTGTGTGTGTGTGTGTGTGTGTGTGTGTGTGTGTGTGTGTGTGTGTGTGTGTGTGTGTGTGTGTGTGTGTGTGTGTCTCTGGTGCTGTTCACACACCGTCCGCCATACATCATCTCCACAGGGATTATCCAGGACTGGCAGTAAATTGCAAAACTTCTACAACTGCTGATAGAAAAAAATGGAAGCGTATGTGTTTCCATGCATCTGTATGTCTCTATATAATTAGCTAGTTCTCTTTCTCTTCAAGCCTTGCAAAGTAAAAAGTAGAGGTGCACCGAAATGAAAATTTGTGGCCGAAACCGAAAAATAATTAATCACTTGGCCGAATACCGTAACCGAAACCGAATATTACAGTTCAGTCAAAAGTGGTTAGGTTTTTCACTATTTTTGAATATTGCTGAAATCTACGGTTTACAATAATGTTTTGACATGTTTTGGAAAGAAAATAAATGTGTATTTGATGTCTTCAAATGTTAGAGTAGAACTGAAATTAGTTCAATTAATGCCCATTTTCAATTCATTTTCTATTCGGCCTCCGATTCGGCCACTCAATTGGCTTTCGGCCGAAAACCGAAAGTGTCTTTTTTTGCGTTTTCGGCCGAATATTTTCTGCGGCCGAATTTTCGGTGCACCTCTATTAAAAAGTGTTGCAGCAGTGCCGTTTTAGGAAGAATACCTGTGATGGAGATTGCACAATAGACATTGAGAGGTGGTGCCCGTGTACACAACAGAAGTATGTGTTTACTTAGCAGTGCTGGGGTGGGGTCGAGAAGTCAAGACTTGCAACGACAGCTTTGACATAGAATATAATGACATGATGGCATATCCACAATGATGTAGGACTAGTCTTGGAGCAGCTATACCCTGTGTGTGTGTGTGTGTGTGTGTGTGTGTGTGTGTGTGTGTGTGTGTGTGTGTGTGTGTGTGTGTGTGTGTGTGTGTGTGTCCGAGTTAGTGTAGGACTCTCAAAACAGTACTTTGTCAAATCTGATACTTCAGGCCTCAGAGACAACCAAAAAGATTGTATTGTCTTCACTTTTCCAAAACTTCTCCAGTGAAGCTTTAAACTCGTTATGATCAGGCAATCTCTCATCTTTCTCTTTCTCTTTTGCCAGTCGATAAGGGCTCTCATGCCAATGTATTTGCCCACAGTACAGTAGGTTAATCTTTACCACATCAATAACAGCCGAGGAGCGGAGGAAAAGCACTCCTTAAAAGGGCGTGTTGTTAAGCTTGTGTTCCATCACTCTGGCAACCTGTACTTTGACTCCACCCTTCATCGGTGGGGCAGGAAGGGATGTTCCACCCAGACACAAATCAGGGGTGTGGAGAGCAGAGGGAGTGGCGACTGTTCAGGGGGTTTAAAAAAAATACCTCCTGGTAATGGCCCATGACGTCTGTTTTCATTCGACTTGTGAAACTTCTGTTTTCATTTACTGAAATCTCAAGATATAAAAACCTAATGTAAATGCTATATTTATTGTTGCGAATTTAATAGATCTGTAAAAAAGCACAGCACACAAGTGAAAAAAAAATCAGCAGCAATAAACACCACTTAGAACCAGAACAGAGATACAATAAATGCTGACAAACGAATAACTATGCGTCCACTCCAACATGTCATTAAGTCATGTCTGTGTGAAATCTCAGGTGTGACTAATACTGTAGGAGAGAGTGTGAGTGCAATGTTTGGGAAGCAAGTAAGGGTATGATGTGGGAAAACGCACCATTGGTTGGAACAGAGTGATGATGTCACCATAGCCACAGTTGCTAGGAGCACCAAGCAGCCAAACAAGCAAACAAAAGGCACACACACACAATCACATACACATACAGAAAGCCCCTCTACTAAACATATCACAAACACTTTGATGGCACTAAGATGAACTCACTGACACAACATGAAACAGGAAATGTGACACCTTTTTCTTTATGCGTGCTGCATTAACACCTCAAATCAGAGCAGCGCTGCATCTGTCAACTCACCAATGACTGTACTCTTTAAAGACTTTCAGAACTTTTTTTAAAGACCAAAAATACAAAACGTAGATAATAACAATAATACAAACACACTGCCAACTTCTCCACATTGCTTCCTTCTCCGGCAGATCATGCAATACATTACAAACTTGCAGTTTTCTTGATGGGGCTAGATAATCTCAGATCACAGTTACTGTTCTTTCTCTAATTTAGATGCTCAATCTGTGGGGCTATTTCCATTCACTAAATTTAATCTGTACCCTTACCTAGGTTTATATCCTAGTTCTTCACCTTGCTCAAGAACTCTGAGATGTGTGGCATCACTGCAGTCGTGACAAACACCTTGCATACCTTGACTGTGGTTAGCTCGCCAACTGTGCAAGATTCCTGAGTTACCACAAGCGTTTGGACTTTGATTGTGGGAAACTCACTTCCAACTGTGCAGCAACTCTGCTGTTAGAAACATGCACTTATTACACCTCTAGATCTGAATTTCCTCACGGGGCATATGGGGTCACTGCAAGGTTACAGGCTTGCAGAGGTAGGCTGGCCGACAGTGGGGGGACAAAAGGATAATTTGCAGCTCAGACCTTCATCTTCACAGTATCCTCTTTCCCAATTGAAACCACATTCTTTCCTGTTCCAAAGATTAAAACTATAAGTGCTCCTACTTGACATGAAATCAAAGGGCAACATGATTTTTAAAACTGTCTGCGCCGATTACAGGCGGTTCACACAATAAAATATCCGTCAGAGGCTGTCCCTCTGGCATTAATCAAGTCATCCGTGCTTTTCTGTTCAATCATCATTTCCTAACGTTACCATTGCACCTCTGAACTAGCCTGATTATTATCAACTTTCAAATCTCTTCAAGACTTGGTTTGACCAAGAGCATAACAATTAACGTTTCCAAAACAGCATGGTTGACCCTCCTCCCTAGGTTTGCAACTGGTTGACTGGTTTCCGACAAAGTGGGTTGAGTTCCCGATTTTTCTGGAGATTAGAAACAATATTTTCGTTGCTCTTGGCCTGACTAGAACCAATGCCAATGGTGTTACTTCTCTAGGAAGGTGTGGCCTGGCTACCTCTGAACAACATTAGAGGTCAGGGTAAGACCAGGGGCCTCAAGCACCTCTGAATCTTTGCATATGTGAAAATCTGAAGAGACACATTTGCACTAAAAAATTCAGATGCATCAATCCATGCATAGACAGGTTCACATGCACATTCTCTTGGTACATCCAATTCCACGTAAAATTTAGTGCAATGCATGTGCACTTTTTATGACAAGTCATTCTTGGTACATCCACATGTTTGCATGAGAAGTTGCATAGTTTTCTTTTTGTGTTATCAAGCTTTGTACATGAGGCCCCAGGTTATGATTATCTCTGCCTCTGGCATGTTCTTACTCTAGCTGAAAATGTGTCTCTATATTATTATTTGTCAGCGGGGCTCTACAGCCCCCCAGGGGGCATTGGGGAGCCCTAGGGGGACATTGAGAAATATACAGCTGAGAGGGGGCAGGGCGTAGTTGAAATTGGAGTGCATTAGTCTACTTTATTTTTCAATACTAAGAGGGGGTGATGATAGGCTTAAGATGAGGCCAAGGGAGCGTTGGGATGCTTATGGTGAGGCCTGGGGGGGCCTGGGGGGATTTTATTCAAAAAAGTTTGAGAACTACTGATCTACAACATGACCTTTAGTCTTATCCTGAGGCAGATCGGGCTCGGAAGCTCCTGCATTATCCCATTAAAATAGCTAAATCTGGCCTTCTGAGGAGGACGGAAAGTGACTATAAACTGAAACAGGCTGAAGCACACTGATTCAATTTTCAGATATTTGGACCAAATGAGGCTCCAGTCTTTTTCCAGATTTAGTGTTCTGTCAGACCTACGTCATTCACCAGGGGCTCATTTGGCAATGGTTTAACATAAACCTATGAGAAGTATTGTAGAATAAGTAGAATAAGTCAATTTTACTGCAATATTTTGAAACAAAAAACTGCATTCCACAAAACATTCTGCGCTATACTGTATAATGCAGTACTGTGGACACAAGGTGTTGCATATGTAACGGATGCCAACTAGCAGAATTTGGAGCACGTTAGTCATTTCCAGATATAGACATTTTTAGCTGCAAAACTTACTATACTTTGGTCATACTAGTAAATGTTAGTTCATTATTTAGTAAATATTCATGAAAAGATCCAATTTGGCAGTAGACAGCAGAGTTTCAATGAGCAGCATAGTTTTAATACCTACTCTAGCCACCGTCTTACACAGTGCACCTTTAAAAAGTGTTAGTACTTTATTTGAAAAGTGTCATTATTACAATATGACGGCTGAAAATGTGCGGCACCACCTAAGTTCTTGGTTTCGAAATGTGTCCTAGATGAAATTCTAATTCAATAGCCCTGATATACAGCATGCATTAAGGGATCCCCGATGACAATATCAAGGTTAGCATCAGTTCTCGGGATTATTGTGGTTGCAGCTACGCCCTACTCAGCTGCATTTTTCCCTCCCCTGAAATATGCTATATGAATTTAAGACAATTTCACACCTGACAACAACTTTCATCAGGTAAGGCATTTCCACGGAAACCACACCTTGCACAACACCCGCCTCCCCCCCAGCTATATGACTGTTCCACCATTGCCCCAACACCTATATGATTGCTCCACCATTGAGCATGGTGCAAAATGTACATGTACATGTAAAAATAATGTTAGAAAAGGCAAGAGAACATAGTACAATAAAGTTTATACAGGTGGGTGAATCTGTGGCAAAATCTTTTTTTTTTTTTTACAGTTTTCTAAAACTCAAAGAAGTCCAGATTAAAAAGTCAAATACACAATACACACTTGCTTACACACCCTATCGGCTGCTTACTCCATAATCTTTGCACTAAAATGCTGTATATTACACCTGTAGGAGTGAGGGAACAGCCTGTTCCGTTTGCACTGAAGCATAACACTGATGTCTGCAGAAGTTAAGCAGAGTATTTTCATCTCTCCGAGTCTGTGTAATCTCAATGCATTGCACAGCACAACATGCTATTTTTAACATACAAATACAGTAAATATATCATGGTATAGATAGTGACCAACTTTACCAAAGCTGTCCGGAAGGAATCACTCATGAAGTGCGACCTTATGGCACGCAGGGAAGTCAATGCAAGGATTTTTCGTTCTTTGTGTTGTGCATGAAAGAATGTGCTCTCGTCAGTGGTCCGTGGACACTAAGACTTTTGTGTTCTATGTGGACAGAAGGTTTTAAAGTGTTAAACGCTGTTGAAAACAGGATTGATGTATTAGGTAGTGTAGAGTGAAGTTAAACTAAAGCTACTTCCTTTCAAAACCCCTTACTCAGATCGCTCTATTAATTACATAACCTACATCAACCATCTGAGACAACCAACCGCTCCATGGTTCAAATGCAGTCGGGCTGTCGAACAACACAATATGTCCATACACAGACTGTAGCCTACTGAAAACTGCAGAATGATGTACAATAATTAGCATAAGGGTTTTCAAATACTGCAGCAAAATATTCTCTGTTAAAAATCAATCTAGGGCGGGTGGCAATTTTTTATTTCAAAATTCAGATCTTCTAATTAGGCTAACATAAGGCATTTCTTCCGTCATATCAGGTGGTCTGTAAAAAGTCTCACTGGGACAAATATATTGGCTTCAATAAGTTCCCTATTGGGGGTCAGCCCAATGTTCCCACGGCCCATTGGTCCCACAGCCCATTGGTCCCACATTGCTAAGACTTTTGTGTTTTTTCAAAAGTAGGCCCAATGGTCCCACAGCCCATTGGTCCCACAGCCCATTGGTCCCACATCACTAAGATTTTTTAATTTATTTTTAGGTCCGTTGGTCCCACAGCCCAATGGTCCCACAGTCCATTGGTCCCACATCACAAACACATCAATGGGCTGTGGGACCAATGGGCCTAAAAATTCAAATAAAAAAGCAATGTGGGATCAATGGGCTGTGGGACCAATGAGCCTAAAAAATGGAAAAAAGTCTTAGTGACGTGGGACCAATGGGTTGTGGGACCAATGGGTTGTGGGACCAATGGGCTGTGGGACCAGTGGGCCGAGGGACCAATGGGCTGTGGGACCAATGGGGCGTGGGAACATACAGTGAGTCCAATATGTATTTGATCCCTTGCTGATTTTGTTGGTTTGTCTACTAACATAGACATGATCAGTCAATAAATGTTATGATAATATGTATTCTAATATGGAGAGACAGAATATCAAAAAGAAAGTCCAGAAATTAACTGAAGAGAATATATATTAATTTATTTCCATTTCATCGAGCAAAATAAGTATTTGATCCCCTGCCAACTGATTACAGTTCCGGGCCCACAGACCAGATGGGCACTTCCGATCAACTTGTCGTCTGAATTAAAGACACCTGTACATACTAACATGCATAAAAGACACATTGAATCAGCAGAATCAGTCCATAGTATGAGTGAATCAGTCACACTCCAACCTCACCAGCATGGGAAAGACCAAAGAGTGGTCAAATGATATCAGGGACACGATTTTAGACCTGAACAAAGATTAAATGGGCTGCAAAGCCACAAGAAAGAGACTGGGTATTAATGACCCAGCTGTTGATGCATTTCTTCCAAAATGTGAGGAATACAAAATGACTATCCATCAGCCTGTCTGCGGTTCTATACAAGATTTGATCTTTTGTAGGGATTTGATATTCATGAGAACAGAAAGAAATCACCCTAGAGCTATACGGTATGAACTAGGCAATGATATCAAAGCTACTGACCAAAATCACTGAGAAAACTACTGGTAGCACTTAATGCCACAGAGGTTTAAATTCCTGTAGTGCACACATGGTACCTTTACTTCAGAAGGAACCTGTGTAGTCCCACTTGAGGTTTGCCAACGGACATCAGACTGATTAAGGATATGATAAGGAGGTGCTGTAGTCAGATGAAACCAAAATCAAGATGTTTGGCATTATCACAATTCAATGTGTTTTGAGAAAGAGTACTACTGTCTATGATCCCAAGAACACCCTCCTCACCATCATGCATGAAAGTGGTATCATTATGGTTTGAGTGTGTGTGTGTGGCCAAGGCACAGGACAACTTCACATCGTCAACGAATGGATGGAGGGAGACATGTAATGTGCAATCCTGAGTGCAAACGTCCTTCCCTGCACCACTACACTGAAGGGTGGACCATTTTTGGATCCCCCAACATGACAATAATACACAACATACAGTCAAAGCAGCGAAGGAGTGGCTCAATAAGAAGCATATTAAAGTCGTGAAGTGGTCTAGACAGTCTCCAAATATTAACCCTATAGTAATTATATGGAGAGAACTGAACCTCCCATTTGCCAAGCTACAGCCACAAACTATTAATGTTTTAGAGACAATGTGCAAAGAAAAATGGGCAAAAATATTTTCTACTATATGCACAAACATTGTCATCAACTAAAAGAAGCATCTGACCTCAGTGCTAGACAACTAGGGCTTTGCCACAAAGCACTTTATCTTCTTTAGCTAGAGGGGTCAAATACTTATTTGCCTAAATTAAATACAAATAAATTAAAATATATTATTTTAAGTTATTTTCTGGAATTTATTTTTGATATTTTGTCTCTCCATGTTTGAATACATATTATCATAAATTTATAGACTGATCATGTCTTTATTAGTGGGCAAACCGGCAAAATCAGAAAGGGATCAAATACATATTGGACTCACTGTAGGTACGCTCCCCTATATTGTAGAGGCTTTTTCCAGCCATTTACTGAGCTGACTAATATACCATACTAAAAATCTTCAGAAGGCAGGTAAGCCATTTCCTAGCAGGCACATACCGTAAGTAGAAAGTGTCATTCTGATGTATGAACAATTTCATAACAAGCAGACAGGTAAAATCTAGTTAGAAGGGGGAACCTTGCCTTTACTCATGCTAGTCATCATCTCATTCTTATCTATGTTACTATATGAATATGATCAGAGCTCTGGCTACCTGACCTAAGTTCTGGCTGAATTTCAGTAGACCTCGGGCCAATAATAAGTCTGGGTAGGACCCCGGACCAAAACAAGGCCCAGGCATTTTTGCACGTCCTCTCTATATTGTGAGCCAGGAAAATACAAAAAACAAAAGAAAAAAACAACAGCATTGGCCCCCTGACGACTGGCGCGCCACTGGGAAATGCCCCATATGCCAGATTACGAGCCCAAGCCGCTTGGACCAAAACATAGCACGATTACTCAGCCTTGATCCTACACTGATTGCATTTACATGCAGGGAATGTTCCAATGCTAAACGAAATACTTTCTGTATTCGGCTTGTGCACGACTCTTGTTAAGCTGTTTATTGATTCAAAATCTCGGTGTATTCCAGGAATGTTCCAGTAGCAGAGCGTTCACACATACACATTAAATATTGTGGAACATGCTTTTAACAGAATTCTGACAATATTTCGTTTAAAACTGGAATACTCCTAATATGTTATTGCAATGACTGATTTGTGAGCTGGATGGTACGATTACCCTTTACGATTACTTTTCAACCCTGGTTCTAACCACTTATGTCGTGTCACTGTGCATTTTTCTGTTGCGTATGTTATGTCTGTTGTTTCTGTGCGTATGTTTTTCAATATGATTTCACTGAGGGTCTGATGACAGTTTTTGGCTGAAGGCGTCTTTTGAGCAAACGTGCTTCAATGCCAGTCACAAGGTTGTTTGACTTGACACTGACAAAGAGGCCCCTTCATGCCTCAGGTGACAAATTTCCGAGGGGACATATTTTTTTGTTCACTCTGCAAACAAAACAAAATGCAACGCAACACAACAGAACAGAGAACTCGGCTGGCAGCATTGCAGAGTGGCTCCACAGCATACCTGCACGACTTGTGGCATCGCTATGTCTTTCCACGCTTGGCGCCGAGCCGAGGACAGAGATAAAGGGTGTGTGTACTGCTCAACCACCTACTACGCCCACACCCCCCCCACACCACACCCAAACAATCATGACACACCCGACCCTGCATCCACAACCACACGACACACCCGAAACTACTCAACAAGAACCAGAGCAGAGGTCAAAGGTGACACTGGAGAAGACAAGCATGAGGTGTATGGAGAGACCACTGAGTAGCAGCCCTGTAAGTAGAACACTGGGGTGCATTTCTCAAAAGAGAAGTTGTTAGCCTGTTAGCAACTTCAGTAGTTGGCAGTGGGAAAATGCATTGAAAACAACAAAGTAGCTAATGTAGTAAGCAACTTTGGTTTCGAGAAATGCACCCCAGTAGCAGGCCTATGAGTAGACCACCGAGAAGCAGCCCTATGATAGAGTGCGTTGCAATATGCGACCTTGCCTCCTCCACTTGCCTCCTCCACTTGCTTCTCCTCATGATGACATCACTGACAACAGCATTATATTTCAATATCTTGCAAAAGCTCAATTGTAAAGTCTTTTTCTCATTTGCAATTGGGATGGTGAATGAAAAACAGTCCCTCAAAAGTTGTTGTGGCGAGGCTGACAGCTGGGAAACTTTATCATTTTCTCCACGGAGGAGGGGCCAGGAGGCGGGACGAGGAGACAAGCACAAGTGGAGGAGGCAAGGTCACATATTGGGATGCACCCATAGACTACTATGGCCAGGCCGTGCCCTCCTAGTAAGGCAACACCTTAAGCGTTGCTTCTAGTCAGGCCAGGAGCAATACAAATATCATTTCTGAGTTCCGGAAAACGGGAACTCCTCCCACTTGGTCAGGAAGCAAACAACCAGTAGCAAACCAAGGGAGGCGGGTCAACCAGGCCGTTTGGGAAATGTCAGTTTTTATGCTCTTGATCAGACCAAGTCTCGAAGAGATTTGGAAGTCGATGATAACCAGGATAAGACTACTAGGCTGTCTGAGAGGGAGCAGAGACTTTAGCCTGTCCAATGCTGTCTGAGATGCATACTGTATAACAATGTCTGCTTTCTAGAGCATAAAGACAATCTTGTGAAGTGATTGCAGTCCATGTTAAGTTTAACCCATTTTAGCCCAAGGCACCTGTACTGCAAACAATGCCTGCTGAATGCCTAAGCACTTTTTTTGGGAAAATGTGCCTTCTGCCTATTAAAACCTAAATACTGTTCTCAGCCTCCGAAGCACATAAAACATGAAATGAGTTGTATTTAAAAGCTAGGAACTGCATTTTGCATTATAATGTGTTCATTCAGCTATATAGCATACCCACATTTGTAATAAAAACCTCAAATCTCGAGAGCCTGAATGCAGCATATACTGTTTGTCACTCCAGGTGCCAAAGGTCAAATAATGTATACGCAGAATCAGGCTAAAATGGGTAAAAGGGAGCTTACAAATAAAAAAACCTTTCGACTCACAAGTAGTTTTCAAAAATGCAAAAGCAAAAGGTCACTTTCAAGGAACTATAGCCAGTAGAAGTAATAAGACAAAGTTCCTAAATTGGTTTAGATATGTGATAAGCTAAGAGATAAAAACGAACAAAACAGTAAATTAGCAAACGCACGGATAGGTAATTTTAAACGCTTCATTTGTGATCTCCGGACAGGCGTTTACAAGCTTTTCTGCAAAAACTACCTGCTAGCTAGCTGCTACAGAGCCCTTAGACTGCCAAACATCCTGAATGCTTTGAAGGGAGGGAAGGCTATTGTTATGAGAGATTACAGACCCACCCAACATACAGTCTTGATTTGTGTTTTTCCGCGCTCCTCTAGCCTTGGCAACCATTTGGGGAAAAAAGAAAAAGAAAAACAACCACCCTCAACCCCACACCTGCCTACCTGAACTTCCTGAGCTGTTGTGGATTCATGTTTGTGGTTGAACAAGACATAGCATCCTTTGCAGAGTAGCCGACAGGGTTGTTCGCTGTCCCGAGCCGAGGGAGAGAGGGGGGCCGAGAATTATGTTCTCATTATATTCTATTGAGCGAGAGAGGGCCTTTCAGCTGACTTTGTCCAAGGGGCCCAGAGAGAGCTGCCAGCGGCCCTGATCCTACGCTATATGGATCTGAACAAAAACTGTCAGTCAAGTTACTTTGCCAAGGGCGTATTAAAAGAACTGTTCTCATTGGGCATAGTAACTAGCTAGTGGTGAAAGAATGATGGTAATAATTGCAGATGCAGAGTGTTTACACAACAGAATACAGGTGTTAAGTTAACTCCAGATGGGACACTTCAAAAAGGACGAGGATCTGAAAACCAAATTATAATATTGAATGAATTATATAATAAACATGAAGGCACACTAGATGGTATCACATTGAAGCTTCATAAACTGCATTCATATGAAATGCATTTGTGAATACTATACAAACACACACAAACAAGGACAAGACACCTTCATTCACACACGCACGCACGCACGCACGAACGCACGCACGCACGCACCATCAATCAAGCAAATGATCTTAAGCCATTGCACATACTGCACATTGCACAGTCTCTTTTTTCTTTTTGCAAATGTCCTACTGGAGACATTGAGAATGGACTAGGTCCGAAACGTCTGTTGCTTCAGTTGACCTCTGACTTCTGTTGTAAATTTTCGGCTACAATATACATTTTTCAAACAAGCCTTGTGTGCGCCTCATTTTTTTCATTATCTTGAGTGCACATGGTCACAGACATTCAGTTGCGCACACACAAATTCCCCTTGAATACACGCCCTGCGTAGCTCAGGTACTTTTGTCTGTTAATTTGGTTAATTTGCTTCAGTAGCGCCGGATAATAAAAGCGCCCTGACTAAGGGATGCTGAACGCTGGGAATCTAATCTCTACAGTCTACACACACCCCAGCTCTTACTGAATAATTGGTACACACACACACGAACGCACACGTATGCACGCACACACACACACACACACACACGTACACGTACACGTACACAGACACAGACACAGACAAACACAGACACAGACAGACAGACACACACACAGAAAGGAGGGAGGTGCACTGTGTTACACTCACCCAGCTCTTACTGAATAATTGGTACACACACACACACACACACACACACACACACACACACACACACACACACACACACACACACACACACACACACACACACACACACACACACACACACACAAAGGAGGGAGGTGCACTGTGTAACATTCACACATACAAACACACCTACAACACTTACACTTACAAACTCACACACTCTCCCACAATTGCACTTCATGAGGAGAGGGAGTGACACTGTATAGTAACACAATTGCACTTGGAAACACACACACACACACACACACACACACACACACACACACACACACACACACACACACACACACACACACAAGTTCTTGGTGAGGAGGAGAAGGAGTTACAATTATATACATATTTACACACTCACGATAACGCACGCACGCAAACACACACCGTACACTTCAGTGAGCTGCAGCAGTGACGTGGGCATGTGCAGAGATGTAATACTCATTGGTAATAGTCATTGCAGACAGTGAGAGTTGGCCTGTGCCCTGCCTCTTGCACACCTGTACTGTATGTATACTCACTGGGGACAGTGACAGCTGGCCTCTTGCCCTTCCTCCTGCACACCTGTTTGCCAGGTGAGTGTCTCTCAGGTGTGTGCCAGCCACTCTCACAGAAACCAGCCCCTGCCTACCAGGCCCGATTAAATGGCCCGGGGCCCCTAGGCTACTGTGGTTAATGTGGTGTGCCCCCGTGAGGATCCACAGAAGCAAAGAGTAGAACTCGCACACCAGCAGCCGATGCAATAATTGATTTATTGCTTTACATATGTACAAGTGATCAAGGTGCTACCCAAAAGTGCAAAACGTTTTCGGTCACCAGACCTTCCTCAGTGCTCAGTGCCCCCGTGAGGCAAATTTTGCGCCAAACGTACATACAGTAGACAGATGAGGATAGGACAGGATTCACGTCACATCATGTCACAATTCTGTATTTTTGTTTCACTTGTATCTCTATGTATGATATGGACCATTGTGTCTGTTACAAATAAAGAATTGAGAATTGAATGTTGGCCAATCGGGGGGCCCCCTGGCAGGTGGGTGCCCCGAGGCTGCAGCCCTATCTAGCCTGTGGGTTAATCCGGCCCTGCTGTCTATCTACACTACAGTATACCTGAAGCTACTGCTGGAAGTAAGCCTTTGGACAACAGTGACATCTGCACCGGGGAATCCGTGAGTGAGCGTCTGGCTCAAGTTGCAACTTGCAAAACAATGAAATCATTGTGTGCCTCATCGTGTGATTCACCTGTGAATCCTATCCTATCCCATCCTCTCCTCTTCGCAACCAAAAGAAATAAATTACATCCACGATGTGTAAACCCAGTCACACACGCACATACATACGTAAACAGACAGACAGACAGACAGACAGACACACACACACACACAGACACACACACTTTTTCGAAGAAAATTGTTGGCCCTCCTAATGGACAGTGTTTTGCAGTCCACATTCCACAGTTCATATACAATTTAAAATAAGGGGGAAAAAACACAAATTAAGAAAAAAATAATGGTAAAAAACACACCTACACTGCAAATCCATGCTTCTTAGCAACTTGGAATTGTCTTTTCCTGGTGCACTTCACACAACTGTGTGTTCCTCAATTGTATTTGTCATTAAAACCCGTGAAGACATGGCTCCTGTTATAAATTTGCTGTTACCAGAATGGCAATGACCAAGTTGTAATGTATTACTTCAGGCACTGTGTAATGCCATATAGTGAAGTCTTTTCAACGACTTTTACAGTGTTCCATTGATGGAACAGCATGCATTATGGGGCTACAAACACCAAAACCTTCAAGTGCTGCCTCAAGTTCAACACAATCAAAACAACACTACAGTGCTCATATTGAGACATTTTACAGAGCTGAGTTGGGTTCAGTATTACAGGCTTGTTGCAAATGGGTAGTGTTGTACCTGACAGCTAACGCACAACAGCTATATTCTTATGTAGTCATCATGTCTAACTTTTTTACTCACACTTGACGGAAGTTATACCATCGAAACATGTCAGGTAAAAGGTAAAACTTTTCATGTCTGAGGTAAAAGAAAACATCAAGTGTGATTTGAAAAGTTATATTTGTTCTAAATACATCAGTCTCGTCAAGTGCTTCTGCCCCAGAGTTTGAACAGAATCACTATATTGCTGTGTGCACATAGAGGTATTTGAAAGAGCTGGGTTGGGTTCAACATGACAGACTTCTTGCAAATTGGTAGTGCTGTACCTGAATGCTCACACATTTAAAAAAAAACTTATTCTGCAGCATAGTTTTTTGGTTGTTTTTTCTGCATAAAGGTGTGTCTCTCTCAGCCACCACATCCATCCATCTGGCTGCAATCCCTCCCTACCTGTCCAACAGGTAAGGTGTGAGAGTGCTTGTATGCGAGCACAACTGGGCGTGTATGAATGTGCGTGTGTGTGTGAGACAGAGAGAGAGAGAGAGAGAGAGAGGAGCGTAGCCTGCCCCTCCCCTGTTCCGGTGTGCATAAAAGGCGTCCGTGGCCAGCGCAGGGACACACAGAGGGACTTTGACTCTCCTTTGTGAAGTAAAGCGCCTGCTCTCCGCCGCCTCCTGCTCCAGACGTTCTCTCACTCTCTCCAAACACACACACACCAACAGCAATGGAGTCCGTAAGAACAGTCAGCTACCGCACCAGTTCCAGCCCCGTGGTCAAGAGGGGTTTCACCAGCCAGTCAGCCATCATCCCCGGCGGCTCCTCGCGGGTCAGCAGCGTGTCTATGCGTCGCTCCGGCAATCTGGGCTCCAGCATGGGCGGCGGGTTCGGCGCCGGCAGTATGGGCGGTGGTGGATACGGCGGCGGCTACAGCTCCTTCAGCAGCAGCAGCATGGGCGGCGGGTACGGCGGAGGCTTCTCCGCTCCCATCACCGCCGTCACCGTGAACCAGAGCCTGCTCGCCCCCCTCAACCTGGAGATCGACCCCTCCATCCAGGCCGTGAGGACCCAGGAGAAGGAGCAGATCAAGACCCTCAACAACCGCTTTGCCTCCTTCATCGACAAGGTGAGGCATCATGGGAAATAAAACTTCTTGCTTGCTCCTCCATTGACAAAAATGTTCGGGCTGTGTAGTAGATTACAAATGAGTTCTTGGACCTCCTGTCATTGAAAAAAAATGCATCACGACAAACATCTAGCACCTCCAACATTCATAACTTGAACAGCTGGTGCCACACAAGGTGCCAAACAAGACAGAAATTGAAAATACTAAAGCTACACTTAGATCCTTCATAGAATGATTTATATCTAAATGTTTGGTCATAACAGACCTTTCTCATTGATGTCTCATTGGCAAGTCATTAATGAAAATGTTTCTGCTTGTGTGTGTGTGTATGAGACTCTCTCTCTTCGTAATCACATGGGATTTATTGTTGAGATGCAAGACAGAAGTATGCGTCAGTAAGAGCTGTTGAAGTGCCGTTTCTTAATGTCTGTTAGTGAGTTGTGCATGTTTGCAGCCCTTTAAGTGTCAGGAGCATACCTTACGTCGTGCCACCATTGATGCCAGGAGTTCATGCCACTGCCACCTATAAGTTGCAAACTAAAATGTATGCGGACAGCAGAGTTAGTGCCAGGGGTGTCACCTTTAAAGTGGCACCTACAATGGCAGCACAACAGAATGTATTTGCATCCCCTTTAGTGCCAGGAGGTTAGTGGCCCTTACATAGGTAGTGCCACCTTTAATGTCCAAAGCGTATGCCACCGTTAGCTTTTCAATCAGCTGTGCATGAGGTCGACTACACATTTAGTGCCAGGTGGTGTAACGTTAGTGCCACCTATTATGAGAAAGCCATGCATCAATGCCAGCTCTAGGGAGAGTGTTAGGTCACTGGCACTTTTACAATCAGCCTGCCAAGTATGTGGGCAGCAAACAATGCCAAAGGTGCCACCTTCAATTTGAAAGGCGGACATCATTGCTAGTCAAAGGTGCCAGGCCAGCTCTAGTGATGATGTGCGGTATGTGTTAGTCAGTCAGTGCCCACCATTGGATGCCCATTGCAGGTGGTGGCTCACGCAGGGAGCTCATCTGGGCATGTGTAGACATAAAATATTATGATTATGGCTAGATCCTGTGACCAGTGGCCACACCTGTACAAACAGGGGCGTCACTGCGCTCAGCTAGAGTACAGCATGAGTCATGTGAAGTGAAGTGAAGTGGGAGAGAGAGAGAGAGAGAGAGAGAGAGAGAGAGAGAGAGAGAGAGAGAGAGAGAGAGAGAGAGAGAGAGAGAGAGAGGGTGTGGGAGACTGAATGAACTCAACTAACTTAATAGACGACTTGTTCAATGGGAGTTGCGCACACACACACACACACACACACACACACACACACACACACACACACACACACACACACACACAATTTAAAAGGGGTTGCAGCACATGACATGCATGTGTGTATGTCTATCTGTGTGTGTGTGTGTGTGTGTGTGTGTGTGTGTGTGTGTGTGTGTGTGTGTGTGCGTGTCACATTGCCTGCAGGCAGTCAACAGGACACACCCTTAGGTGCATATCCAAGCCCTTTGTGTGTGAGAGTGTGTGTGGTCAGGGGACACACCTTCAGACTGTTGCCATAAAGACAGACACACCTATCTTTACTGCTAGTGTTTGAATTACTCATAAGACAGCACAGGCAATATTTCACTGATGACAGGGGATTACATTCACACACACACACACACACACACACACACACACACACACACACACACACACACACACACACACACACACACACACACACACACACACACACACACACACACACACACACACACAATGTCTTTCTCAGATACACACCACATGCACAGAAAGTATAAACTCACACAATCAACACATACCAGAACACACAAAAATCAACCCCAGAGGATAAGCATTCCTGGGCTAAATTTGTCACGAATTTGTCCCAGTTGCGGTAAACCATTCCGCTTTGCGTTGCTAAGAGCCGTAAATTCTGGTGTCAAACAAGGTAAACTACAGTAGTGAAGACGTTTATGACGTGTCCATTCGCTGCGACCCCATGTTCAAAAGTGAGAGTGAGATAGCAGAGAGAAAGAGGATATACAGACATATAACCAGCACTGTGTACACATACGCACTAATATATTATAGGCTCAGGCACACATACATGCAAATGTATACTGATGGTGTGTGTGTGTGTGCATATAAAGGCAGTCAGTCACACACAAACTCTGAAATACTATTGCACACAGATAGACACAATTTTTCACATGCAGACATTTGAATGTGCACTCACACACACACCTTCACACTTGTGTGCTCAGACTATTTTGTTAAAAGAGGGTGTGGCTACTGATTAAAAAAAAGTTGTTTACTTTAGCCAAGTTGGTGCTTGCACTGTTTTCTTTCGACTGTCAAGACTTGCAATAAAGCGTGTTCTTCCCCTCTCTTATCACTCCCACTGTTATCTTGTGCAATTACATACAGTATACTCCCATAGGCCTACTGTATGCATTTCAGCTATGTATACCGGACCTATGCATCACCCTAATGTCCACCAGTTAGAATGACGTGGCCAGTGCTAAGTGTTAATTCAACACTTAGAGATTAGAACTTAACACTCTACTCAACGGTCCTACTACTCTTTAAATGTTGAGCTAACGCTGCTAAATGCACTGTATGTGTAGGCTGGCTCCAAACCTGTATCTGAGATGTCGAACAGTCGAGTGACGATGTCGTGCGATCCTTCTCTTCTCAGGTGCGCTTCCTGGAGCAGCAGAACAAGATGCTGGAGACCAAGTGGAGCCTCCTGCAAGACCAGACCACCACACGCTCCAACATCGACCAGATGTATGAGGCCTACATCTCCAACCTGCGCCGCCAGCTCGACGGCCTGGGCAACGAGAAGTGCAAGCTGGAGGGAGAACTCAAGAACATGCAGGGAGCCGTCGAGGACTTCAAGAGGAAGTGAGTTGGTTAGCCTCCTAGCTAATGTCTATGCAAGATATAACAATTACATCAATTACACAGTTACTTACATAATTTATTCTTTGTAATAATTACACAGTAATATCAATGGAAATATGCAAAGACAACCTGTTAATGGTTTATAATGTTCATATGTTAAAACTGATGGTAAGTGTCAGTGTTGTGAGTTTGTGTCTGCTAGTCAACGGAGAAGTCAGTTAGCCAGCCTGCTAGTATAAATTATGCTAACTAAATACAATTACATAATTACTCCACTTGCATAATATAACATAGCAATATTGATGGTATGCAAAGGAAATATGTCAGTAATGAGTTAAGGTGGGCTATGCCTACTAAACTTGATGGAAAGTGTCAGAGTTGCATTTTGTGGTGGCAGAAGCTAATATTTCAATTCCCTGCAGGTACGAAGACGAAATCAACAAGCGTGCCGGTGCAGAGAACGAGTTTGTGCTCCTCAAGAAGGTCAGTTACTCATATTGAAATGTTTTTTTTTTATTGTCAAAACATTTTAAAACCTTAAATATTTTAAAATACATTTCAATAATAAAAAACATATTTTGGCTGATCTTTCACAGGATGTAGATGCGGCCTACATGAACAAAGTGGAGCTGGAGGCTAAAGTTGACGCCCTGCAAGACGAGATCAACTTCCTCAGGGCCGTTTACGAGGCGGTAAGTCATCTTCCGTCATCTTCTTTTTTAAACCACACATTTAGATACATTTTACACATTTGGAGTCTCTATTGTACCATTTTCCTGCACATACCCATTGTTGACTGCAATGTTTTAGCCACATACACACAAACTAGTCTATGCCCCTATGCTGCCTGGCAGGCCGGTTGGTCTGTCAGTTGGAAACCAGTTTGCTTTGCGAGTGTTTGCATGTGACTTAGCTCTGTTGACCTTGTTGCTTAGTTACCAGCTGGACTGCAGACTTCAGCAGACGGGCTGCCATCTTTTCTAGATTCCACTAAATGCAGAAACGGTGCTACTGTACTTTCCCCAGCAGTTCTGCTATTATAAGGATTTGTTTTACTGAGTGTATTACATCTTTGCTGTTACAAAAGTACAGTAATGTATTATTTGGAGTAAGACAACAGTAAAGGAATACAAGTAGATAAATTCCATTCATCAGAAGTGAAAGATAATTTAAATGTACAAATGTAGATAAAATCCTCTGGTCATAATAAAAGGTCTAATAAGTATAAATAAATATAGTTAATTTATATAGATAAATATAGTTTATGCAAACCCAATAAACGTAATTGTTACCCTGTTGTGTGGTCTGCAGGAGCTGCGTGAGCTTCAGTCTCAGATCAAGGACACCTCAGTCGTCGTGGAGATGGACAACAGCCGCAACCTGGACATGGACGCCATCGTGGCTGAGGTGCGCGCTCAGTACGAGGACATCGCCAACCGCAGCAGAGCCGAGGCAGAGACGTGGTACAAACAGAAGGTGAGGATGTTACACGCTTTCTTTAACATCTCTCTCTCTCTACTACACACATGCAAAGAAATACATTACTTCAACTTCAACTTTTCAACTTTATTGTCCTCAAAAGGGGCGATTAAGTGTGCAGCAAGACATAAGCACATATAGACAGCAAGTTCCATAGCAAGTGGCCTTCTTCTTTCCAACAATAACCTGTAAATTTGGCCCTGTCCTGTCCTTTTGTAAACATTTCTCCACTCACCGTTTCTCTTTCCTGCAGTTCGAGGAGATGCAGTCGTCGGCCGGCCAGTATGGTGACGACCTGCGCTCCACCAAGGCCGAGATCGCCGAGCTGAACCGCATGATCGCCCGTCTGCAGAACGAGATCGAGTCCGTCAAAGCACAGGTAAGCGCAACGCGAAACACGACGGAAAACTAAAGACATGGGGTATCCACCTTATTATCCGTGGTTACAAGGGTGGCGCCATTACTATTTTGGTAGCCAAGCATAGGAAAGCGAAACACTTAACACGATGTACAACTGAAGACATGGGGTATAGATTTCGCAAAGAAATTAGATTTTCATCTCCAAATTACAGTACAAGCTTATTGAAATCATGAGCTCATTATGTTTCAATAGAATGTAAGAAAATGGATGTCGAATATACGTATGTTATACATTAGCAATACAATGATTAGCCTCTTTAGCAGTTAGTCGGTTAGTGCTATGAATTCTCCTACAGGACAGTTATTAAGACCCATTCCCTCTCTCCGTTTTTCATAGCGCGCCAACCTCGAGTCCCAGATCGCAGAGGCTGAGGAGCGTGGGGAGATCGCCGTGAAGGATGCCCGTCTGAGGATCAAGGACCTCGAAGACGCTCTGCAGCGCGCCAAGCAGGACATGGCACGACAGGTGCGCGAGTACCAGGAGCTCATGAACGTCAAGCTGGCCCTGGACATCGAGATCGCCACCTACAGGAAGCTGCTGGAAGGAGAGGAGAACAGGTAGAGATTTTTTTTTTTTATGAACAATGTCTACGAACATTTTTTTTAATTACTTGTGGGCTTCTTAGCCTTCAACACAATTGACACAATCGAGACATTCATACATGATTCAGTAATAACTAACGTATCATTTTTTTTAAAAAAATTTTAAACAGACTGACCTCAGGAGGCAACAGCGCCACCATTCACGTTCAGCAGAGCAGCGGTGGAAGTAAGTCAAGTTCATTTCTCTACCACAATCTCTTAAATTAATATTAGTTATCGGAGTAATTGATGAATCATTTTAAAGTGCCATCTCTCATTTCATATTTTTATCATAAAATAGATCAACATACATTAGATGATCTAATCTCATTTAGATCAACATACATTTCATAAGTAAACACATACCATACCATTGCCATACCACAACATACAAACAAATATACAGTAAATACACAGTGCCTTACATTATACATAGCTGGATATCCTAGCTGACCTTAGCTCTTCATAATTGACCTTTTGACCTCCTCTCGTGTCTCCACAGCCCTCTCCAGTGCCGCTGGCGGTGGCTTCGGATTCGGTGGCGGCTATGGCTTCGGTGGCGGCAGCGGTGGTGCCACCATCACCAAATCCTCCGTGGTGTCGAGCAGCAGCTCCAGGCGTTACTGAAGAGACCCCAAAAACATCCCCCACCAAAACCTCACAAAATAACGGCGTTCCCATTCCCAGAGCCAAACTTCCTGTTACCAGCTTCTCCACACTCACTGCACTCACTACAACGCCACATTAAGTTTCTGTTGTTTTGATCTGTGTCTCAGCATTTTAACAGTGGCATAAAATTATACCAAAGAGAGGAGTTTATCGAGCCAATAAAAGGCTATCAAGAGGCCGGTGCTAACATGAGGGTCTGCATTATAGGCCACGTGAGTGAGAGTGTCCTCAGGGTTGTGCTAAATGTTTACAGGCTATGAGGTGACGATACGGGTTAGCCCTCTCCCCAAAGCCCCCATGAGAACGACACGTCACAACTTATCCGGTGTTACAAACTCAGCAAAAAAGTTGTAAACTACTTTTATGTCATACAGTAAAAAAAGCCTGTGAGCATGGGTCAAAAGTACAAGCTCTTGTGGTCTGTGCCCTTGTGGTCTGTCGTCTCTTTCAGTCTTACTGCTGCCATATTCTGCTGTCGAAATAAAATCAAAAGAGAAGTGCTACTGACACCAGGTTTATTTTTGAACAGAACATCACAAGCTCAAATAAATCTGAGATCCAAAGACATCCTTTTGTGTTGTGGTTTATATTTCCTCTTATCTGTTGTGGGTAGTAGTCTATAAGCTGGTTCAGTAGTAAACCAGGTGAAGTTAACCTTGGGGTAGTAACGCTAGTAACGGTAGTATCATCTAGTAGTAGCGCTTGGAGTCCTCATTCTTTAAAGGGACACTGTGTGAGATTTTTAGTTGTTTATTTCCAGAATTCATGCTAACCATTCATTAATGTTTCCTTTTTCATGAATATTTACCACCACCATCAAATTCTAAGTATTCAATTTAACTGGAAAAATTGCACTTTTCATGCATGAAAAGGGGGATCTTCTCCATGGTCCGCCATTTTGAATTTTCAGAAATAGCCATTTTTAGCGGCAAAAATGACTGTACTTGGGTCATACTAGAATATATTAGTTTATTACTTAGTAAACTTTCATGAAAAGGTCAAATTTGACAATAGGCAGCCCAATTTCAATGAGCAGCTTAGTTGCAGTACCTTTTTTGACCATTTCCTGCACAGTGTCCCTTTAAACTAAATGACACATGTGGGCTAATGACAGGGTTACCTCTTCCTGTTAACTTAGGTTTATCCAAAGAACGTGGATCTAACAAGTAGCGAAGGCCAATACAACGTCCCATAGCAACATCTGGCGTGACCACCATTCTGGAATGAACATCGGAGAAATTACATTGGAATGCATTGGAAATGTATACAGGATTTCTACATAGGCTACCGGTAATATGGTAAAAATAAATGTATGTAAATGTATTATCTATAAGGCTAAAGTTGCCAAAGTAGCTAGCCATATTATGCCTAGCCTAGCGTTAGATCCACGTTCTTTCCTACTGTTCATTCCAGAATGGCGTCGCTTTAGGTTAGATCAGGGGTCAGGAACCTATGGCTCTAGAGCCACATGTGGCTCTTTTGGGAACTGTATATGGCTCTTACTTATCTAGGGTTGCCAACCATTCCTTGAAATATGGAATCGTCCTGTATTTATAAATAAAAGGACAGGTTCCATACTGAGTTGAAACGGGACAAGGGAGGTTGAAAAGTGTTAAAATGCAGGAAATGACATCTAAAAAACCACAAAATTCTCCCAGACCCTCGCCATAATGAAGTTGACAGTTGACAACCCTATACTTACCTGTTATCAATAAAAGCAATAACTTGACAGTACACTCTAAAAAATGGTTGGGCTTAATTGAAATACATACTTTATTGGGTGTTTTTAAAAAATAGTATGGCTGTCATGAAAATTTCTTTTTTAAAATTTGGCGTTTGTGGCTCTCTCCACCAAAAAGGTTCCTGACCCCTGGGTTAGATCCACATTATTTGGTTTATCACTTGACCATGTTCTTGGAATACCCCAAGAAGATACTAGTAGCCAAGGGGACAATGACACACCATACCTACTATTGGCAGTTAGGAGATATTAAGTACCATAATACCAGCACAATAATACTGCCATATAAAGCTACACCCACATTGAAACTGAGAAGAATACCAATAAGTATCATGTAACGGAGGCTAACTAGCAAAGTTGGCGTGGAACGTTAGTAGAACCTCCCTCCCAAAGCCTCATACAGTATAAGTAGCGCTGGGCTAGGGAACTTAGCCTGGTTCACACCAGACGGTGTGTGTGTAGCTTTGGCGCCCCCTGGCGGAGCAGAGCTACACACACTACCGTCTGGTACACAGCCATAGAGCACGCTCCGTCTCCAACCAGAAAATAGGCTGAGAATTTATTTCTTAAATATAAACGGTAACTCACATTGAGGAGTCACAAGACAGATTAGAGACTATATTGACAGGAAGGTTTAACAGGAAGGTTTTTGAAGGAATTTGTTGGTGAGGAGGCTGTGCAGAAGCAATAAATTCTCAGCCTATTTTCTGGTTGGAGACGGAGCGTGCTCTATGGCTGTGTACCAGACGGTAGTGTGTGTAGCTCTGCTCCGCCAGGGGGCGCCAAAGCCACACACACACACCGTCTGGTGTGAACCAGGCTATAGGGAACTGGCCCTTTAGTCCAGCAGTATCGTACTGTGTCTCCCATTTCCAGACTGTTGTAGTTGACGAGGTGGCAGGTTTGCATCCCCGAGGGGGACGAACAGGTGCAGGAATAACTCCGTCACAGTGGTGCCGTGACCCGGATTGGGAGTGAGGTTTAAGGGGGAGAGTGTATTTTATACCTTACCTTATATCGTTGTTTTCAATCAAATGTAATATGTCGCTGTAAATAACGTGATATTGTGCCATGAATTGTGAGTTGGTTAGCTAACCAGTTGCAGACCTTATTTAGCGTTTGACAGTTCTATATTTCATATAAAACAGAGTTTAAAAAGGAAATTGCGTCCTGTGGGCGGCTGCAAAATAAATACTTTAATTATTGTTTCACTATTTACTTTCACGTTTTATGTTAAATGCTGTCGCTGAAAACACACGTCAGGACAGATCAGGCAATTCCTCTTCCTGGTATGTCATAATGTGCATGTGCAGTGTGCAAAGAGCCCACATCGGGTAGGTGTGTGTGTGTGTGTGTGAGAGAGAGAGAGAGAGAGAGAGAGAGAGAGAGAAAAAAAGATTACTGTCAATTGGTACGTTTACATGAGGCATTTAAATCCGATTTAACTCACTTTAAATCTCATTAAAACTTAATTCCACTTTAAAAACATCATGTAAACACTTACCGAACAGGATTTAAGTTTATTCCGATTTAAACTTAAGTCCGATTAAAGTGGGTGGTTTATTCCTCTTTTAAATCCGATTAAACACGTTCCTCTGTCATGTAACCTTTTAATCAGAATTACAATAAATCCGGTCGTTCCACGCATGCTCGTTGACCACACGATGGCGCCAAGAGCCCGTGCTCTTTGTCAGTGAGAAAAAAGATGGCGGCACTTCCTGTTGATTTTCACATGAAAGTTTTGCTTAATTTAAAGTCCCTAAGCGACTATAAATGTTGTGGCTTCCATATATTGATGTAAAAGTGCCCCACGAAGTAATTAAGCACAACAAAGTTACTCCACATCACCCTTTCACCAGTTCGTTTTTCTTAGCTAGGAGGGTGCTAACTAGCATTTGAAAGAACCAGACCCAAAGGGGATTTTACCAGCCTTGAGTCCACTGAGGGAATTCATTTTCGGGCTGAAGATTAGCTTGTGTCCCAGTAGTTCCTCGGAGGTTTGGCGCCTTATTTGGCTCACTCAGCACGTGCGTCCTCAGTCCAATCGCAATGCTTTATTTTCCCCAGACGTTTAATCGCATTTAAGTGAAATTGCCATGTATACACGTCGCAAAATAACTCTTAATCCGATCTACTTAAATCCGATCTATTAGATCCGATTCAAAAACATCATGTACACGTAGCAATTGTCTTATTTATATGTTTTTAGGAGGGCTTGAAAACGAAATTATTTTTCAATCGTTCCGTTCCGAACGGTTCAGGTAGGCCTTTATTTTACGTTTTCGTTGCTGAATTCGTTCCAGCACCAAAATTTCGTTCCTGAACCGATTTGGAACGCAAAATATTGTTCGTTCTTATCGTTCCCGGATTTGTTTTGCGGGCCTATCAAGTTTATTTTTATGGACTGTATCTTATACCTAGAATAGGCGTACCCATTAGTATTTGCCCTTGATTTACACAGTAGCTACTCTATCCCCAAAAATAATAGGCTAAATCACATGCGGCATCCAAAAACATTCAGATCTCACATTCTGGATACGTGCTAAACTCCTTACCTGGCTGTAAGTTTTATCCATATGGAGATCTTGTGCTATAATTCCTAACCCTGCATGGTGTAGATATGGTGTAGCTGGTCTGTTGCTGACAAATAACTCCAATTTCCTGTGTAACTCTACAGCGCAAACACTTCAATGTATGCTTCAGAGTATGCTTTTGTGAAATTTTATAAAATATATAGAAAACGAAATAAACCGTCATTAATCGGTTTTGTGGATTTCAGAATAACGTTTCTGTTCAGGAACAGTTGAAGATCATTTCGTTTTCGTCTCTGTTTCTGCTCCTCATAAAATTGCATAAAATTTCGCTCGTTCCCGTTTTCGGTTTTCGTTCCTTCAACCGGTTCGAAGCCCTGGTTTTTAGATTAACTGCACATTGGAGACTGGTCAAACACAATTTCAAACTTCTGTGTCAACCCTGTTAGATAACGTTTTTTTGGTTTTTTAGAAAGTGTTTTTTAAGTACACTTGACTTGACATTAGCAGAATGCTAAGCAGTACAGGTCAAGATCTTATGTCCTGCTGCTCCCCAAAACTAGACAAATCAGTACAGCCTCTTATATAATACCAGCCATAGTTCTTCACATTAGCTTTTTATTTCTGAGGTTTATGACTGGAAATTGGAGTAGAAAATCGCAACAACACAGTAAGAAGCTCCGCAACTTTTATCGCGATTTTCTGGAAATCCTTGTGCACCATCTGGCAATGCCGACCGCGATTTTTTGAGAAAATGCCCGCGATTTCCTGGTGGGACTGACTAGCCAGAACTGCAAGCCTATTGGCTCCAATGGGCTCCAATCAGAGTGCCCTTTGTCATTTATTCTACATTCTCTGGCATTAGGTTGGTTATTGCCGTTGCTGTAAATTTGACATAGCAACACCTCTATAACAGGACACATTTGGACCATAAGGCTTTGTCACAAGATAGGAGGTCTTACCTAGACCATTTTCAGTCTAAACCCATTTTTTGCATTTGCCAACTTTGCCTTAGTAGGGCAGAATAATAATACTGAGAGGGAAAATCATTAAATTAAATGAAATAGCAATACACATATGTATCAGAAGATAATAATTACCTAGAGCAGGGTTATTCAATTAGAATTCCATTTGGAACTTAAAGGGGTATGCCACTATTTTGGGGCTTAATACAGTTAAAATCGTTGGCCAGGGTTTATAAAGCTGGTAAAGTGTCTTATTTTTCATGTAAGCCGTTGTCTTGCTTTAAGACGAGTTAAAAGACGGAGCGCATGTCGCTAAGCTAGTGAAAGTCAATGCATCCGTGTAGCATGCTACATGCTACAGTGATTGATTGACTTTCACTAGCTTAGCTACATACTCCCTCTTTTAACTTGTCTTAAGGCAAGACAACTCTTAACATTTTTCGGCTAAGCCCTTTCCGAGATATGAGCTATTCTAATGGGGACAGCGTTTGTTTACATTTTAAAAAAATTAACATAGGCCTACTCCAAATATTTTCCCAAAAGGTACCACTGTTTGCTAGTTTTCTGCTGATGTTGTATAACCTTTCGAATGCTTTTGGGAATAAATAACAATGTTTTTTTGAAATGTAAACAAAGCGCTGCCCCCATTACAATGACCAGGATCCCGGAAAAGGCTGAAGAAGAAGAAAAGGTACTGACAAGTCCAGGGTAGTGTGAGCATTACAACTAGGGTTGCCAACCGTCCCGATTTGTCCGGGACGTCCCTAATTTTAGGTGTATTTTATTTGCCCCGTGAAGAACGGCTCCCGTCCCGCATTTCAATGAGTCTTGACGTTTTTTTTTTTTTTTAATTTTTTTTTTTTTTACGGAATGCTTATGAAGCATTTCGTCCAATGATATACTGGTGATATGTGACACATTCTGATTTAGAAATTTTGATAGGCTACCTACTGTGCACCAAAATGAAAATGTTTACATTTTGTCCAATGATCAGAGCAGCTGGCATTTGATGACATTCTGATCAGGCAGCTGATTGGCTACGCCAATTTACGTGTGTGTGTTGCTATGGGAGACGGTAGTAGCAGAGATGTTTTGGTAGTGGTGAAGTGTATTCCCTCAGTAGAAATGGACGAACCGGTAAATAAAAAGAGGCTTTGCAGCTACAACCGAGACTGGGAATTGAAAAGGTCATGGGTAAAAGCCACCACCAACCCGAGGAGAGCATTTTGTAATTTATGCCGCAAAGAAATATCCATTGGCCACGGAGGCGAGCATGACTTGTCGCGCCACGAAGAGGCAGAATGTCACAAAAAGGCTGTGCTAGCCAAAGGTGCTAGCAACATCTCAACGTTCTTCACTGCTTCAACAGGAGAAAAAGACAAAATATCCGCGAGCGAAGTAGCTGTCGTGTACCATACCATCAAACACGGTCACAGTTACACCAGCGCGGACTGCACAGTGAAGTTGAGTGCTTCTTTAATAAATTGCATACTTGAGAATACATATTTGTCGTCTGGCTTCTCCTTCAAAATATTTCTCTCAAATTGAACATGTGACAGCAGTTGGTTCAGGCCTAAAACTATAAACACAATACCATTTTACAATAATTAATTTCACAAAATCCTGAAATTAGTAAGATTGCGGTCTGGATAAGAAACCATCATGATTTCTGTCATGGGTAGGTTGAAAAAACCTTTTCAATACATTAAAATGCAGGAAATTGCATCTAAAAAACACAATTTTTTCTGGGGGAGGGCCCCCAGACCCCCCCTCCGACAAATGTCCCTCTTTTCAGGATCAGGGAGTTGGCAACCCTAAATTCAACGGCATGTTGAAATTGACTGAACTGGTCCTTTAAGTGGCTGCACATTTTCAGCAATCACCAACATGTGGTAAAGTCAGTACAAACTGACACGCTTTAAAACATGTTCTTCTTACCTTGAATGTTAAATGCCCAAGACAAGAAACGTGCTGTTGTACAGTGCAGTATCAAAGCGGTAATGCATATTGCTACAATTGAGGGCCACGTCTGGGCCGCATAAGGGCCTTGTCTGAGGCACATATGTCCCTCAGGTCGACATTTGAATAGACCTAGAGGACAATGGTACAATCTTCCATTGGCAGTAAGGAGTCATTGGTGTCAGCAGGACGAGCACAATAACAGTAAAACTGAGAAGAAAACTTTATTTTTAAACGAAACAACAATATACATGAGTTCGAGTTTTGTGATAAGGGACTATTTTGAAATGCAAACAATGCAGCTCAGCTTCATGCATGCATATGAAAATTAAGTTTTCATTACCCAGTCAATGCACAACCCACCTTTGGTCAAAGCCATGGCCAACAGATTGCACTGAAAGAGTCTCTAAAGACAACTAAATATTGTCACATAGTTCTGGAAGAAAACACACAAACCAGTGAGTGGTAATTATCCTATTCATATTAAATACAATCTGCACAGAAGGCTCTAAGATAAGATTAATTATCATTTTAGATATTAGTGACATAATATGAACAGAACAGATCTGATCAAACTCTTTTCTCTCAAACATTGTTTTCATTGCACATTAAACACGCAGTTCACGAGTGTTTTCCACACAGGCATATGCGTGGGATACAGTAAGCCAAACTAATTTAACACAGCTTTAGGGTGACCCCTGCTGGATCTGAAGTGAAAACTGGAAGAGCAGAAATAAGGATATATTTTTCCCCTCTCAATCCTACTTGTGATGTTTCGGTTGTAATAAACAACAAACTGCTGATTAAAACAAGATTGACTTCACTGAAGTTCTACTGCAGTGGCATGCACAGACATTTTGGGGGGCAGGTGCTGAAGGGGGGTGGAGGCATGTGGAACTTCTGGCTAGATATCATATTGGGGTATTAGTGTCACATGCTTCTGATCGTGAAGCATTTGTAGATTGCTGTGTCATGTCAACATGGACCACAGTACATTGAGACAAAAACTTTCAAAAGAGCCCTTTTTTGGCCCTGCCATATGACCGACCGGGTTCGATTCCCGCCCCAGGTCCTTTGCCGACCCCTCCCCATTCCAGTGGAGTAGTCTACGTTTTTGTGGTGGGTATACTGTGTATTTCAGTATTTTTTAGATGAGTATACTGTATATATTTGTGCTATTCTGAATAATGGATCAATCAATTTGAGGTGGGTAGGCTATACTGAAATTCCTGAAATTTTGAAGTGGGTAGGCCTGTACTGCGTATAGGCCTAGGCTACCTGCATTGCGCTCTACTACACCAATGCCTCATTCGCTTCATGTCCACCTGTCAAACTGTCCTATCATCAATGGAGTCGTAAAAGACCACAAAAAGAGCGCATTTTTTGTCCAGTAGTCTTGGCGGGCAAAGGGGCAGGTGCTTTATCTGTGCAGCCTAATCTCCATAGAATCGTCTGGGGTGCCTGAACCTTTCTGAAGGAGTTCCTTGTGATGGAATCAAGTAAAATGTTATAGCAAGATGAAACATAGCTTGCGTCATCAATTCAAATGAGTGTGAAGTCAGGTCTCCTAAAGGAACGTCTACAGGAACTGTGTGTGTGTGCCCCCCTCAAGCCTATGCTTTCCCACTTGCTTTCCGAACCTGGGGTCGCGCGGTTAAGGTTAATCCAGTGTTTTGAGAGGAAAACCAAACGATGGCTGGCACTCAGACCCACAGAAAAATGCATCCTATATTCCTACCTGCAAGTCATGCGGAGTTCTCACGGCAGCTGTGGGCCTCGGTGTTCTTGGCAAACTCTCGCAGTTGGATCCTCTTTTCTGTTGCTGTTCAGTCTCCTCATTCTTATAATTTAAAATTAGTTCTACCCCGCTGTTGCGTCGGCATCCCCGTGAATAAACACGGCGGCGTTAGGCAACAAACCAAACCAAAACTTCGCCGGCGAACAAAAAAAACAAACATGTCGCACCAAGCACTATTATTTTCCTATATGGCTATCAGAAGTCAGCCTGGTTCTCACCAAAGAAACTCAACAGAAGAACAATCTCTCGGGGGGAAATGCATTGTCCACGGTGTAGTACGGGGGCGTTGCCTGAGCACGAGTGGATGGAAAATTAACTCCCTTGCGCATGGTCATTGGTCAGTGGGTGCGATGGATACAATTTTCGTACTCCCTTGCACATGGTCAGTGGGGGCGACACCATGATGGATAATTTGGATCATCTTGGATTCAGCCATCTTGAAAGTGTTGTAGCTCTGCGTTTTGGGGATATACTAAATGACATACATGGTATTTTAAGTTGGCTAAGGAACACTGCATATGATATAATTTTGAAAATCAACATGGCTTTGAGCGGGATTCGAACTCACAACCTCCATATCTGTAATCCAGCCCCTTTGCCAATGATATTAAATGACATACAATACATGATATTTGAAGTTGGCTAAGGAACACTGCATATGATATCATTTTGAAAATCAACATGGCTTTGACTGGGGTTCGAACCCCCAACCTCCATATCTGTAATTCAGCACATTTGCCATTGATGATAAATGACATACATGGCATTTTAAGTTGGCCAAGGAACACTGCATATGATATAATTTTGAAAATCAACATGGCTTCGACTGGGGTTCGAACCCCCAACCTCCATATCTGTAATTCAGCACATTTGCCATTCATACTAAATGACATACATGGCATTTTAAGTTGGCCAAGGAACGCTGCATATGATATAATTTTGAAAATCAACATGGCTTCGACTGGGGTTCGAACCCCCAACCTCCATATCTGTAATCCAGCACATTTGCCATTGATAATAAATGACATACATGGCATTCTAAGTTGGCCAAGGAACACTGCATATGATATAATTTTGAAAATCAACATGGCTTCGGGTGGGGTTCAAACCCTCAACCTCCATATCTCTAATTCAGCAGCATGCTTTACCACTAAGCCAAGCAGCTAGCTGTCATGCACAGTCCAGCAAGACTATATTACATTGCATTGCAGAGCTGAACAATAGACTTCTAGAATGGTTGCTCGCACCTGCTCGTTAAGAATAGAATCTTGAGACAGTGACAGTTGAAATGGAACCCTTCATTGACTGCACCTGTTCTGAATGACAGTTAGTATTGTGCTGTAAACAGGGGAGAGAATGAGAATGAGTTTTTTGTCTTTACAACATCGTTGTAAAAAAACTAAAAGGAGTTGGCACGTGTCCTTTTCACAGATCAGAGTCATGCTTGTGATCTCTCTAACAGTCTTTGAATGAAGTTTATAGGTTAAATGGTTCAGGCAGGGCCGGTTTTTAGCATAGGCCGGCTAGGCGGTCGCCTAGAGCGCCATGTGAAGAAGGGGCGCCGAAATGGCGCTCTCCTATGCGTAATTTTGCGATATGAAGTTTTTTTATGAAGTCGCAATCAACAAAGAGTGGCGAAAGCGCTCCTCACGGCAAAGCGCCCCTCAGCCAATAGTAATATCTCTTCCAACTGTCTCTGGGAAGTCTGTGAACCAATAAACAGACAGTTCTGAGAAAGGGGGCGGGACGAGTGACAGCGTGTGGTCTATTTTGAATTTGGAGACTCACTCGAGAGACAGAGGGGGCAAGCGCAAACAGTAGTGCTGCTCTGCTGGATGGAGATTATTATGTTCTCATTAAACCACTCATTGCATGATGCAGGAGTTTCAGAGGGTGTTTTGGAACTATGTGATTTAATCAGCAACCGTTTGTGATTATGGAAAGCCTAATTGTTATGAGGTTACTATTTGGAATTAGAGAGAAAAAGAGCTTTGTTTTTGATCAGAGAAATCGCTAGTTAGCATGCTAACATTAGCCAAGTATGCCAAGCAATGAAATCCAGTAAAGTAGCTGTTAGTAGCCTACTCACTACTCACTAACACCCACCTGATATCATAATACTTGCTTAGGTTGACAAGCAATGTAAAGTAAGACTGGTGCAATGTTTAAAACAATTTTAGCTGCCATATCTCCTTCCATCCACATGAATTACCTGCTTGTTGTAAGCTTAAAAAAACATTAATTTCCAGACCAGAATGACATAGCCTACATTAATCATGTAACAGAACCATGCACAGCAGACAAGTGAGGCTATTTACTATATTTTGTATATTATGAAATTCAATAGCGTGACAGCTCTTCTCCCTTTCTCTCACCCTGTCCCTCCAAACACATAGATAGCCCCCTTCTCATTCTCCTACTCACAAATGCACCACTATTTCCAGTCCAGAAATTAAATTGGTTTGGAAGACAGCACAAATGTGTAGCTTATTAAAATTGTTATGCTGCCATGCTTTGTGATGCTGTAGATAGTGTAGATCAATGCAGACCTCCTTGGTAGGCTTATTGTCTACACATGCATTTTACATGCAAATGTAGGCCTACTGTATCACTCTCCTGGCATTTCAATTTCACATTACAATTCAAACACATTGATAACCTCCCTCTCATCTGGGGTTGGGGGCCCCACCACCATCACATCCAACACACCACACAGTGAAGCTACTTTCATGCGACTCAATCTGATGTGTTGGTCGCCTGTCAAAAAGAACCACAAATGATGAAAAACGGTTATTGTTCTTGATGCTATTTAGTTAAGCTTACTAAGGATATTAGTCTTGTGTTCTGTGAGGTATAAGAAAGATTTTTTTTTTCTTTCAAAGGTGGGGGGGGGGGGCGCCAGAAATCAAACTCGCCTAGGGCACCAAATAAGCCAGAACCGGCCCTGGGTTCAGGCACAAATGGACCTCCGTGTGGGACATGCGCTGATCTCTTGAAAAATGCACTTTTGGAAAGACTGGGATTCTCCATAGACCCAGGCCTGTTTTTTTTACAAACCTGCCATTTAAAAAGTATTGGGAGTTGGGAGATGAAACTTTGACAATTTGGAGACATCCCATAGAGCTCGCTAACAACGCGTCAACTAAACTTCTAGGTGAAAGTGTTGATGTTTTATGACCGAAAAAGCCTCCTACACTCTAATCTTTAGAGTGGCGGAACCTTGGTTCATGAAGGTTCCACCATTGTTTTCAATGGGGACCCAAGCTTTCACAAAATCGCCAAAAACGGGAAAACGACAAGAGACACGGAAAAGCCTATTGATAGAAATGATCTCCAAGCCGAGCCGGTCGTTTTAGTGTTTGAACGGTGTCTCTATCTCGAAAGGCCTAGGAGGAGATCCATTTTCTATTTTACTGCCCGACACAAGAGAACCAATAATAACTAGATTGCATTCTCACAGAAAATGCTGGAAGCGGGCTTGCCTTTTGGGGCAGAGATGAAACAAAGTACTATTGAGAAAACAAAGCTAAAAGAAATCTTGCAAAAACTCCATCCACCCAGTCAGAAGTTATGGGCCAAACAATTCAGCCATCTTGGATTCAGCCATCTTGAAAGTGTTGTAGCTCTGCGTTTTGGGGATATACTAAATGACATACATGGTATTTTAAGTTGGCTAAGGAACACTGCATATGATATAATTTTGAAAATCAACATGGCTTTGAGCGGGATTCGAACTCACAACCTCCATATCTGTAATCCAGCCCCTTTGCCAATGATATTAAATGACATACAATACATGATATTTGAAGTTGGCTAAGGAACACTGCATATGATATCATTTTGAAAATCAACATGGCTTTGACTGGGGTTCGAACCCCCAACCTCCATATCTGTAATTCAGCACATTTGCCATTGATGATAAATGACATACATGGCATTTTAAGTTGGCCAAGGAACACTGCATATGATATAATTTTGAAAATCAACATGGCTTCGACTGGGGTTCGAACCCCCAACCTCCATATCTGTAATTCAGCACATTTGCCATTCATACTAAATGACATACATGGCATTTTAAGTTGGCCAAGGAACGCTGCATATGATATAATTTTGAAAATCAACATGGCTTCGACTGGGGTTCGAACCCCCAACCTCCATATCTGTAATCCAGCACATTTGCCATTGATAATAAATGACATACATGGCATTCTAAGTTGGCCAAGGAACACTGCATATGATATAATTTTGAAAATCAACATGGCTTTGACTGGGGTTCGAACCCTCAACCTCCATATCTCTAATACAGCAGCATGCTTTACCACTAAGCCAAGCAGCTAGCTGTCATGCACAGTCCAGCAAGACTATATTACATTGCATTGCAGAGCTGAACAATAGACTTCTAGAATGGTTGCTCGCACCTGCTCGTTAAGAATAGAATCTTGAGACAGTGACAGTTGAAATGGAACCCTTCATTGACTGCACCTGTTCTGAATGACAGTTAGTATTGTGCTGTAAACAGGGGAGAGAATGAGAATGAGTTTTTTGTCTTTACAACATCGTTGTAAAAAAACTAAAAGGAGTTGGCACGTGTCCTTTTCACAGATCAGAGTCATGCTTGTGATCTCTCTAACAGTCTTTGAATGAAGTTTATAGGTTAAATGGTTCAGGCACAAATGGACCTCCGTGTGGGACATGCGCTGATCTCTTGAAAAATGCATTTTTTGATAGACTGGGATTCTCCATAGACCCAGGCCTGTTTTTTTTACAAACCTGCCATTTAAAAAGTATTGGGAGTTGGGAGATGAAACTTTGACAATTTGGAGACATCCCATAGAGCTCGCTAACAACGCGTCAACTAAACTTCTAGGTGAAAGTGTTGATGTTTTATGACCGAAAAAGCCTCCTACACTCTAATCTCTAGAGTGGCGGAACCTTGGTTCATGAAGGTTCCACCATTGTTTTCAATGGGGACCCAAGCTTTCACAAAATCGCCAAAAACGGGAAAACGACAAGAGACACGGAAAAGCCTATTAATATACGCGATCTCCAAGCCGAGCCGGTCGTTTTAGTGTTTGAACGGTGTCTCTATCTCGAAAGGCCTAGGAGGAGATCCATTTTCTATTTTTACTGCCCCTGCACAAGACCAAGCTATAACTAGAAATGCATTCTCACAGAAAATGCTGGAAGCGGGCTTGCCTTTTGGGGCAGAGATGAAACAAAGTACTATTGAGAAAACAAAGCTAAAATAAATCTTGGAAAAACTCCATCCACCCAGTCAGAAGTTATGGGCCAAACAATTCAGCCATCTTGGATTCAGCCATCTTGAAAGTGTTGTAGCTCTGCGTTTTGGGGATATACTAAATGGCATACATGGTATTTTAAGTTGGCTAAGGAACACTGCATATGATATAATTTTGAAAATCAACATGGCTTCGAGCGGGATTAGAACTCACAACCTCCATATCTGTAATCCAACCCCTTTGCCATTGATATTAAATGACATACAATACATGATATTTGATGTTGGCTAAGGAACACTGCATATGATATCATTTTGAAAATCAACATGGCTTCGACTGGGGTTCGAACCTCCAACCCCCATATCCCTAATTCAGCACATTTGCCATTCATACTAAATGACATACATGGCATTTTAAGTTGGCCAAGGAACACTGCATATGATATAATTTTGAAAATCAACATGGCTTTGACTGGGATTCGAACCCCCAACCTCCATATCTGTAATCCAGCACATTTGCCATGCATACTAAATGACATACATGGCATTTTAAGTTGGCCAAGGAACACTGCATATGATGTAATTTTGAAAATCAACATGGCTTTGATTGGGTTTCGAACCCCCAACCTCAATATCTGTAATTCAGCACATTTGCCATCCTTACTAAATGATATACATGGCATTTTAAGTCGGCCAAGGAACGCTGCATATGATATAATTTAGAAAATCAACATGGCTTCGGGTGGGTTTCGAACCCTCAACCTCCATATCTCTAATGCAGCGGCATGCATTACCACTAAGCCAAGCAGCTAATTGTCATACATAGTCCAGCAAGACTATATTACATTGCATTGCAGAGCTGAACAATAGACTTCTAGAATGCTTGCTCGCACCTGCTCGTTAAGAATGGAATCTTGAGACAGTGACAGTTGAAATGGAACCCTTCACTGGCTGCACCTGTTGTGATTGACTGAAAGACAGTTAGTATTGAGCTCTAAACTGGGGAGAAAATGAGAATGAGTATTTGTCTTTACAACATCGTTGTAAAAAAACTAAAAGGAGTTGGCACGTGTCCTTTTCACAGATCGGAGTCATGCTTGTGATCTCTCTAACAGTCTTCGAATGAAGTTTATAGGTTAAATTTTTCAGGCACAAATGGACCTCCGTGTGGGACATGCGCTGATCTCTTGAAAAATGCACTTTTCGAAAGACTGGGATTCTCCATAGAGCCAGGCCTGTTTTTTTTACAAACCTGCCATTTAAAAAGTATTGGGAGTTGGGAGATGAAACTTTGACAATTTGGAGACATCCCATAGAGCTCGCTAACAACGCGTCAACTAAACTTCTAGGTGAAAGTGTTGATGTTTTATGACCGAAAAAGCCTCCTACACTCTAATCTGTAGAGTGGCGGAACTGTCGTTCATGAAGGTTCCACCATGGTTTTGAATGGGGACCCAGGCTTTCACTAAATCGCCAAAAACGGGAAAACGACAAGAGACACGGAGAAGCCTATAACTATACGCGATCTCCAAGCCGAGCCGGTCGTTTTAGTGTTTGAACGGTGTCTCTATCTCGAAAGGCCTAGGAGGAGATCCATTTTCTATTTTACTGCTGCCCTGCACAAGACCAATAATAAGAAACAGGACTTAGAGATTACTATAAACGGGCCTTGCTCTGCAAGGGCCATGCTCTGCATGGTCCTTGCTCCGCAAGCCCGCTTAATAATAAGAAACAGGACTTAGAGATTACTATAATCGGGCCTTGCTCTGCAAGGGCCATGCTCTGCATGGTCCTTGTTCCGCAAGCCCGCTTAAATAATAATTAAACAGGACTTAAGGATTACTATAATCGGGCCTTGCTCTGCGAGGGCCTTGCTCCGCAAGCCCGCTTAATTAAACAGGACTTCTAGGCAGTGGGCCAGGAATCATAGCTCATCTAGAAAATGAGTTTCGTTGTGACCGTTTAGTGGCAACTTAAAAACATGTTTTCTTGATCAATTTGGGGGTGCTGAATCCAAATCTGCCTGTTGCCACGGCGTCAGCCTGCACATTTGGCCACCACAAGGGGCGCTATATTAATTTTTGCTTATTTATGGGTAGAAACAGAGTTTTAAAGTTTTCCTTCCTGTTCAGTAATAACATTTTACAGATTGCTTTGTAACAACATTTTCCATGAAGTTTTGGACCATTTCTTTACTTCAAACCATGTTTTTCTCCAAACATGACAGTTGATTGGTTGAATTATAGAACAACATGTGTTGCATATACATTACAATCTAGACTCAAGATGGAAGAAAATACTAAAATATGACTATTTTGCAGGATATTCTGTGCGCGTCATCATGGCTCCCTATGCGGGCGCCATTGAACATGTGGAACGCCATGCCCTCTTTGAAACTTTCATATCCCTTGCCAGTATTAATTAGGCCTATGGACTTTATTAACTGCTACGTGAAAGTTTACACGTTTGCAATGTGTTCATGCCTTGTAATCTAGCATATGGATGCACACATTAGAGTCACAAACCCTATATTCATATTCAAACATTTCACACACGCATCCACACATTCTTAGTTAGAACTATTGTACTACTCCCCTACAAAGGAAAAAATAACTCAGCTGATCAAACTGTGCAACTGAGAGAAGTGACTTCCAAGTTTTTTGTTTAATCCTTATAATTTCTTTGAGTTCCGACACAGTAGTAGACGTACAGTAGTTGCTGTTGCCCCTTGTACTGCTGCAGAGATCTGAATTACTATTTTCTCAATTGAATAATTATAAATAATCATTATAATAAAAAGACCATGGCTATAAGATTATTGGTAAAATGGGCTCTGCATGGAATAATGATGACACATTGATACAATTATTACAGTATGCAGGCCTATTGATACCAAAATTGACCTTTGACCCATAGTTGGCGCACTATTACTGGATATTCCACCTTGTGTCTATCATTCTTGTGTCAAAGGGTCACGTAAAGACAACATGCAATAACTGACGTGGTGATTACTTGTTTTGTGCTCATAGTTATGACAAGCCATAATCTTCTAACCCTCCACTGCACAACATTGCCCTCTGGCAACACAATGTTTTTTAAAGCCTCATGTCCAGTGTGTGTCTCTTTACATTATCAAAACCAATCAGAATGTTAGAAAAGACATGAAGGAACAATTTAGAGTGGTTTGGATGACACTATGTTGTAGTATTTGAAGGCGGGACTTCCTCTTGGGGTGCGAAGGACACAAGATCTTTTGCATTATTAGTGTAACTAAACATGATAAAATCATGAAATAAAAAATAATTTTATGCGCACAAGGCTGTATAGAAGACTCTTATCAGGTTTTAAAAAGGGTTTCCCTTTGTGATTGTTTGGAACACTTTGTCTTTGCGTTGCCTCAAGGCAATGTTGTTCGATAAAGGGGTACTTTTTTGGGTGACTTTGTTATTATTGTTTTGTTTGTGTGTGGTTGTGTAACCACATCATCACATATATTTTATGCAGTAAAGACAACAACTAAATGTTCTGAAGTACTTTTTAAAATTGAAAATATCGTATACATATCTGATATTTTATAATGTATACACATTTTGACAAACAAAATGAATGTAATAATGCTTTATGGATGAGCGCATCAGGATCTGCATGCTAGAGAAATTTCATCTGAAGTTAGGTACTGTAGGTCAGCAATGCCAGTGATGAACATCTAAATGTAGAAGAGAGGGAGTAATGGTATAACATCCTGTAGAAAGAGACTATAATATATGAGACAACAGTTAGTGTGCTTTGACTTTATCAATTAGTCTGATTCTTTAGGTAGGCTCCTACCCAGTACCACTATTGTAGTACCCAGGTGGTCTGAGCTTGAAGCTGGATACAGCAATTCTCCCCCATATTTAGAGGAATAATAAGCATAACTACTGCTACTTGCACAAGTGAGGGTTAGGAGCTGAGGACATACAGTAGGCAGGCTGTCTGTAGATCATGTGCCCATTTGGAGCAAAATTTCCCAGAAAGCCATTTATCACAAAGGAATATCTTAGTTTCACTTCAAAACTATTACTTTTAGTTATATTCTGCATTTATTGTAGGGTTTGTACAATTAAATGTGGTACATGAAAAAGGATGTTGTATCCACCATCATTGAGGTGTCCCCCGATATACAGCATAATTGCTCCCGTTTCCATCGAGGCTCAGAAAGAAATTTTGGACTAGGGAATATAGTATAGAGTTCATTTCTTCCTGGAACTTTGCTGCCCAGGGTGGGCTGGTGACGGGGCCCTAAGCCACTGCATAGTTTGCTTATGCCTCGGGCCAGCCCTGCCTGAGTCCTACAGATTAGCCTATCCTTGTAGTCACTTGCACGGAATTATGGCTCACATGCAGTGGGTGTCTCCAATGGCCCACTTCTGACACCAGCAAATGGGGATAACTTTGCTTGTCCAGCTTCAAACTCAGGCCCTCGGGGTGCCAAATGTGCAATATGACCACCACACCAAGCAGCCAGTCTCATTAACATGACATTTAGGACACACACACACACAAACCTAGTAATGATCATTCCATCACTGTGCACTAAGGATCGACCGATTATCGGGCCGATATTTGCGTTTATCAAGTGTATCGGTATCGGCCGATACGCAGGCGGTTTTGGCCGATACGCCCACCCCGAGAGTTTGACTACAGACGGGCAGCTCTGTGTTGATGGCAGACCCGCAATGCACGCTGCTGCGTCACCCCTCCCCCTCTCATTGAGTACAGTAAACAGCCTTGCAGGCTGCCACAAAGTTTTAGACTTTCAGACGCATAATATTTTAATGTGGACACTGAATGACATGGCATGTGCATGTAATAGGCCTAAAGGGAGAATGTTTCAGCTCCATCCATTTTCTGTACTGATTTTAATTCCCTGGTTCATTGTCCAGTCAATAATCACCACCATTCGCCATCTTTTACCTACCGTTGTAACTGTCTACCGGCATATGTTTCAGTGTCTAATTTCCACAGCCTTTCAAAATGCGCATTTCATACCGTCATTCATTCATCAACTTCAATCTGTTTTAGCGACATCTAATAGGTAGCAAACACCACTTGCAAACTGGCTAAATTAAAATATTGTAAACTATTTCTGTAGCATTTAACCAACCAGCGTTGGTTAACTAGCCTAGGCCTACTGTTTTTATTTCCCTGGCTCATTGTTCGGTCATTTATCACCCCCAGTTGCCATAACCCTTACCTAGTGTAGCCAGAGATACTGTTGCTCCTTTAGAAACAATCTCTAGTGTAGCGTTGTAACGAGTGCCTTCCAGCATGTTTCAGTGTACATTTCCACCGCGATTCAAAACGCGCATTTCGTAGCGTCATTCATTTATCAACTTCCATCTGTTTAGCGATCTCCAATGAGTAACAAACATCACTTGCAAACTGGCTATTTCAATTCAGTTTATTTGGTTAGAAATACTGTGTAAAACAGTTCTGTAACATTTAACTGACCAGGTCACCGGCATGCTGCCACTTCCTTGTTCAGCAACAAGTGAATGTTCCAACATGTGTAAAATATAGGGGTGTCCGCCGTTTGGCGCACCAAACCATTTTGAACAGGGGTGTTTTTACTGGTGGGATTATTTGCTATGTATTTTATAATATGAAAATAAGAACATGGTTTTACTTGTCTATGTGTTTTGTTTGCATTTCTTTGGTTTGTTATTCTGGGCTTTTGTTTGTTAGTTGATTTGATTTGTTTTGTGAAAGGCCATAAATCAAGTACACCTATACAGGTGAAAAAATAGGCATTATTTAAACCCATAATAATCTTGGGGTCATCCCCAACATTTTTCAAATTTACAGTCAAGCTCTATGCTATTGTACCACTGTCAAGCCACAGTCCTTTGAATTTTTAATGCCTTATGTACTTTTTAGGAGGCTATAATGAAAAAGTTGGAAAAGCTAGTTGCTCAGTGTGCTTTGTACATGACAGTTATTTTCCTGTTATTCATGTTATGGTGTGATGAAAAGGTGATGGGATAGGATTTTTTTTTTTTTTAAATGATACAGTACTGATTTTTGTCATTTTTAACACTTTTTAACAATATCGGCATCGGCGTATCGGGTATCGGAAATCGGGTATCGGCCAAGGGTGATGGAAAAAATATCGGTATCGCATCGGCCATTAAAAAACCTGTATCGGTCGACCCCTACTGTGCACCTCTGTTTACGTGAGGTAATTGCGTGTTTTGTTCAATTTTAAACTGAATAAAAATAAGAATATTGGGCCTACAGGATAAATAATAATAAATATATATATATATATTTTATCAATAAAATGTCTCAAAATGAACAAAAAAAAAATCATGCATAGCCATATTGTGTGCAGTAGAGGGCTAATTATCAGTAATGTCAAGCAATGTATGTTGAGTTCAAATTAATTGTTAACCTGTGGTACTTTTGTTGCCATGCCATCTTCTTATTTTACAACATCAAATAACTTTTCACAAAGTATGTTTAATAGAATATACACATTAACTTCATCCTTTTTTCATAATATGAAATACACAGTAGCTACAGTGATTTCAAGCAGTTCATTCACCTACCACATGGTGGCGCTATGCCTAACTGCCATTTCACACACAGAGAAATGTTGGTAGGCATAATACACAGTAATCTGGGAAGTTTCACACTTGTGAAGCACTCCAAAAGGAGTTGGTGACACATTTCCTGTTGAATGGACAATTTTAATTAAATTCCCACATTACCAAATGTCGCTATTTCAACCTTTGTATTTTAAATCAATGTGCAACTTTTGACGATGGCAACACCTGGAATATTGATTTATGTACTATCAAGTACTTATATCAGCAAAAACCAAGTTGCCACCTGATCACTCCGACGAACCTGTAAGATAGGATTTCTGGCCCGCTGCCTATTAGAGATTACTATAATCGGGCCTTGCTCTGCAAAGGCCATGCTCTGCATGGTCCTTGCTCCGCAAACCCGCTTAATTAAGGACAGCTGACAGACATTCACGCTGTCCTATGACCTGTTCCACAGTGAATAACATTTCCGTACTCCCCTCGCCATCATTTCGTACTACGCTGTTATGACGTGAGTAAGCCCTCTTGTCTCAAGCCTCTTTGGTTCTCACTGACGGTGCGCGTGTGTAGCGCTGGAGACCAGCAGAGGTGGAAAGAGTAGGCCTACAGAAAAAAAATAATTGAGTAAAAGTATCATAACTTGTTTTGAAATCTACTCAGAGTAAAAGTAAAATTACCTCTTTGAAAATCTATTTGAGTAAAAGTACAAAATTACTTCTTTCAAAATGTAATTTGAGTAAAAGTTACTTAGTTGCTTTCAGTTAGCTTTTCTATCGAGGAATTCGACTTTTCTTCTTGAATAGCGCCATCCGTGACCTCTGTCTATTTCTGCACCAGTCATCTTCCAATAACCTGGCTATCGTGACTACAAAACCCTGCGAGCGTGGACCTGGCCCTGAGCACTGTATTCTCAGAGGGCCTTCACAACATGCATCTACGTGTATCAAATGCCTCGTTATGGCTGAAACGACCAATCAGGCCACTCTTGCCTCTGCCTTATTTTGCAGTGGGGAAATTTAAATACTAAACTTTTATTGTCTTAAAAAATGAGACGGATATGAACTTCAAATACCCATGTTTGCCAGACTGACTTGGTCATGGAATTTTGAGCAGAATCAAAATAATAAGCAGGCCCAGGGTCTGCCCATTGCCGACTATTGGGCTGTCAAACCAGTGACATGATACCGATGGGCGCTGGATAATCATGCAATGGATTAGTCCAAAATAGATCATTTACTGTGTGAAATGATAAATACGCACAGGTGGCAGATGTTTTCCTTAATGTCATTTTTCTCTACCCATCAGAATTTACTCAGTACTCAAGGCAGGTTCAAATGTAATTAAAGGAATAGGTCGGTATTTTGCATTTGGGACCTTAATTATGGTGTATCATACACTGAGCTACCCACCTGTGTCACTTTTGTTTGATTTGAAGCCTTCCTTCCGTGAGATTTTGGGTTTGCGTGATATCCACAAACCACCATGCAACGGGAGTCAACGGGGCACAGACTTTAAATCCGTCGTACACGCATAAACAGTATCTTCTTATTTTGTTTAGGGTCATTGGGATGATACAATTACGTTGCCGCCTCATTTCAATCTTTAAATCTCCCGGGTTCAGTGAACGAATTAAAAATCTGTATTGACTGAGGTGTGCCACGTCATCTTTCTGCGACGCTCATTCTGACAGCCAGCCAGCTCTACTACGGCAGTCGGCAACATGATACTGTAACAAGAAGCAAACGTTGAAGCTCTCAGTTTTTAACAGTTCTTCGGCTAGAACTTTGCTATGGGTTGAATGTGCGCATATACTGGATGCTGAAACAAAATGACAAGCTTTATGAAACCGTGGCATTTTGCGTTGAGATAGAAAAGGAAGGCGCCACACTCCACACCACACATGCTTAACACCATCTAAAGCAAATTTGTTTATCTTGGTCTCATCAGACCACACGACATGGTTCCAGTGATCCATATCCTTGGTCTGTATATCTTTCTTGAGACCAAGATAAACAAATTTGCTTTAGATGGCGTCAAGCAAGCGTGGTGGTATACAAGTGAGCTTTACACAAAAAGTGCATCATCTGGCTAGTCAAGCATGGTTGTGGGACTGACATGGTTTGGCGATGTATGGATGGCGTCAACATTGGAAATCTGAATTACACCTAAAGAAGCATGCATGTCAACATGCACTGTGACTACAGAAGCAGATCATGATACTCTCCATAGGATTTCATTCAAAACTCACACCCATCTAATTTAGCCAGGTGCAGACTCAAAATGTACAATTTCAATGTACCGAAAGGTTGAAACACACACCGATGACCTCCCTTTTAATCCCTTTTCATTTCGAAATGAAAAAATGAATGTAATTGCTGCCAAAGTTGGTTCTACAAAGTATTTAGCAAAGGCTGTGAATACTTTTGTAAATATGATTGCTTTGTTTTTTATTTTTATACATTTTCAAAACTGTCAAGACAACTTGTTTTTCACATGGTCATAATGGAATAATTTGTGTAGGATTTTGACAACAGAGATTCATTTTTAGCATTTGGAATAAGGCTGTAAGATAATAAAATGTGAAAAAGTGAAGGGCTGTGAATACTTTCCGGATTGACTGTAAGGGTTGCCTCCTCTGCTGATAAAGGACCCTGAACATTTCGATAATAATAATAAGTCCTTTTGCTTTTAAGAAATGACTCCATTCAGTGTGCAGGGAAACGGTGTGCATGTTAAACAACTCACAATTAACTTTTTGCCATTTATTTACATTAAACATGAACATTTCATTGCATGTTCAGGAGCCCCCCAAACTACCTTCATGAGGAAGGTGTGTGCATTCAAAACACCAGGGAGACCAATTAAAAGGATAGCTTAACGTCTTTATTCTGCAGTGTATAAAACTGAACATGCAAACACAAAACACTTTTTCATGACAATGATTTTTCTAAACGCAAAAAAATCCTTCAATTTGAGCTAAAATCTCAATACACGCACGGCGCGCACAAACTCATACATACGCACAGACACACATTCTGCAGTTGAGTTAAGCTGTGGTAATATTTCCTGACACGTACATGTACAATAAAAGCATCAACAGCTCCTTGATTGGTCCAACAGCCAGGGCCTCCTCCAGCGTGGGACTAATGGAGCTCTCCCATTGGCTGAAGAAAAACTCTGGAGCTCTCCTAGTGGCTGAGAGGAGGGACTAACTGGAGCTTCATGCGCCAGGTGCGTCTTACTTGTAATACCTTGAAGCACCTTCAGAAAGAAGAGAGAAGACAGAAAACTATACATTTCAATACAATATTAATAAGAACAACAATAACAATGCATGTTTGGAAGAACAGTGAGAAAAAAAACTGTATAAAATCTACTCCGTCATTAACTGTTCGGACAAACAGCTGTTCTGACAGTAGCAATGTGTTGTATACAAATTGTGAATTAAAAATGAGCATAGTTGACTGCCTGGCATGCATGTGGGCGTATTTCACCATACAATCTTGCAATGCAAACACATAATTCTGTGTTATTAACTACTTCTACTTCCATCGTTATTTCATTAGCATTGCTGTGTTCACCATTATTTTTGAATACCGTATTTTCGGGACCAAAAGACGCACTGGGTTAAAAGACGCACCACCAAGGACCATGACTTTTTTCACAGACAAGACGCACTGCGTCATAGGACGCACTTCATAACTAATGTCATAATTTCATAACTAATGCTGTTGTTGTTAGGAATGCACAAAAAATAACATGCGTGGCCGAATACACGCAATATCAAACGTTGCCGAATATCACTAGCGTTTTCGAGCAGTTTCTTAAAGTATGACATGAAGCCAACATTAAATTGTACGCATGTTCTTTGAAAGAAAACAAATGTTTAAACACATTTAATGTAGGCTATTCAGCAAAAGATTCATAGAACATTGAAAAAGAATCGCCTGGTATTTCAGGAGTCGCGACCCTCATCTCTCCTCGAGATCTGCTCCGTGTCTCTCCCTCCCCTCCCTCCCTCCCACACACACACGCGCAGGCACAGCGTCGGCCACCCGTGCCCTTTTTTAACAGGAGTAGCCTACTTTTCAGTGCAATCCTGGCTGGAAAAAACATTGTTGCCCATTCATCCATGACGAAGACACTTAGGCAGTCATGAAATAGTGGTAGTGTTGTCGCACAATAGCAAACATCTTTCTCTGACGTGACGATGCATTTTCGCGGAACTCTGAACTCCGCTTTCATAAACCTACCCGACGGTTGTTGTCTGATCTTTTTTCAATGTTCGCTAATGTTTGAAATTTAACTATAGGGTCTGTGCGTAGGCACAGTAGCTTTCTGATAAGAATCACTGGTGTGCCGATCGCAAAGGATGTTGAAGTGTAGAGTCTTGCAACTTGTTTCAGTCAAGGACACTGAAATACCAGTCAACGGCCCTTCCACGCTTTTCACATGCTTTACTGCAATAACGTCTTGCGAACTATGTCAACTATGTCAACGAGAGCGCGTACGCCATCATAACTCTGCATCGAGCAAATAATATGCAACAGCTTGCAATGCGCGCACGAGAGAGAGAGAGAGAGAGAGAGAGAGAGAGAGAGAGAGAGAGAGAGAGGCGTCATTCTGAACAGGTGCCATTGTAACCTGGCTACTGTACACAGCCTGCCCCGCGACGCTCTTGATTACTGGTATAGGCTACCCAGAAGAAGCCTATTTTTTCATAACGTGCAGACCCGATTCCCCCCAGAGTCGTTCTAAAATATCGACAGAGTCTCGCGGCCATGATTTTTTTCACACATTGGACGCACTGGCTTATTAGACGCTCTGGCAGTTTTTGACAATATTTTATGATTTTATATGCGTCTTATGGTCCGGAAAATACGGTACACTGTGTCGCTTTTGTTTAAAAAAAAAAAAAGGAAGTGGAGGTTTTTTTTCGCATGTCTGCGACACGAAAATGAGGTGTTATATTACTGACTGGTTCCCTCTCCCCCCGCTGTGTGTGTATCCAAGAGTAGCAACCAGCTGATAGCTAGGTCTGATAAAGTAGAATAGACGAGAAAGCTTTTATTGTAGCCAATAAGCATGCAGGTGAACGCTGGAAAGTGAAAAATGAATGGGAGTCAATAGGGCTAAATTGTAAAATATATTCCACTCCAATTTCCAGTCATACATCTCATAAATAAAAAAAATCCTGTTAAGAACGATGGCTGGTATTATATAAGAGGCTGTATTGTCAAGTTTTTTGTGTGCTTAGTTTTTTCACTAACGCAGAATATTTCTATCTGTGCTGGCCAGCATTCTGCTAAAGTACATGGATTAGGCCTCAAATTCAGCTGACTCAGTATATAATAATTTAGTGGTGCCAAAAAAAAATCAAATGAGTTTTTATACAATGAAAAAAACTATTACTGCAGGCAGCTCAATTGACAGCCATTACATTTTTCACTCGTCTGTGGTGGCACTGCAGTTGGTTGGGCGATAACAAGTAACGTCCGTCTCTGAAAGTTCTAATATTTGGCAGCAGGGGTGCGTGTATGTGTGGATATATGAGAGAGAGAGAGAGAGAGCGAGAGAGAGAGAGAGAGAGAGAGAGAGAGAGAGAGAGAGAGAGAGAGAGCGAGAGCAGGTGCTTCGTGCAAGTCTTACCGCCCATATTTCCTGAGTAGCGGTCACTGTTGCTGTTGCTGAAGTTCATGGGCCCGAGAGAACTACTCTTGTTCTGGAAAGGAGAAAAAGAAAAAGAATCAGAATCAGTATTACTTATTTCACTGGGCGAGACGATTCAGAAATTGGGATATGCCTCTTCCCCGTCCCACACTTCAAAGGCACCTTGAAGTCATGGGCCTGTGTCACCTAAAATAGGATGAACTTGCACACTGCCACTTAGCCTGGCGACGCCATCCTATGTTCTCCACCCAAAGATTTTGGCTCCGCACCTAGTCTGGCAAAAGTCTCCCAGCTTGGTTCGCTCACTGTTTAGCCAATCCGCAAACAGTTGAGAGTGGTGACGTGGAACTCACCCGCGATGTCCGTTACTGATTGGTTAAAGTAAGTATATTCACACTTGTTTTGTTATTTGTATGCTTTTGCGACGCTATATCGTGACAGTCATGCTAATAAAGCACAATATGGGTATCAATTTGAATTTTGAAATCCAATGAATTTAAATTGCAGATTAAGATCAGACCATCTCCCACCCTCCACGGAGACGGATTCCTCTTGGCTTTTGCCACATGGTCGACGGAGTCAACAGTCGCTTTCGCCCAGGCTAACTGCCACTGCCTCCGCTGCTAGCAGAGTATCCCATTCGTCATCTGTGAGGGGAATTAAGTCTCACCATGTGTTCCATGAATGCAAGGCGTCGTCAACGAGTGCTAGGGTTTCTGCGCCCAACATGCTTTGCAAGGACTACCTCTGCAGGCGTTGAAGGCCTGAGTGTAGCCCAAGCACACATGTACATGAAGTGGGTTTCCTTAGCAGTGATGTTGATCCTCTTGCGTCCACAGTTAATCCTGTTGGATGTGGTTCATCCTTCTTGGTGGTATGCAGAGATTAAATAGGATATCGTGGCTCCTGATACATCACAAAGACTTGCCGTCTCGGTCAAAAATGCACCAGCAACACGGGCACCAAGAATTTCTTTTTTTCATCTCTGATATGTCACCCATAATGTGTGCATTGCAATATTTTGAGCAGAACAGTGCTCTTACCCTGTTAATTGAACCTTCACACACTGCTCTTACTGGTGCAATGTGCAATTAATGAAGACTTTACTCGAGAATCATTCATATTTTTAGTTGTTTATATCCAGATTCATGCTACCCATTCACTAATGTTACCTTTTTCATGAATACTTACCACCACCACCATCAAATTCAAAGTATTCATTATGACAGGGAAAATTGCACTTTTCATACATGAAAAGGGGGATCTTCTCCATGGTCCGCCATTTTTAATTTCCAGAAAGACATTTTAGCTGCAAAAATGACTGTACTTGGGCCATACTAGAAAATATTAGTTTAATACTGGGTGAACTTTCATGAAAAGATACAATTTGGCATTAGGCAACCCAGTTGCGGCATAGTTGCAGTACCTTTTTGGAACATTTCCTGCACAGTGCACCTTTGAAGTTTTCTTATGATATTCTGGCTATCCATGTTAGAATACACATACCATTAAAATTATAGTCTGATAATGTCTTTATTAGTACGTAAAGCAACGAAATCAGCAAAGGATTAAATATTTATTACTCTCACTGTAGTTTCTGAATTGCTAAGTGTATCCTGATTTACTAAGACATTCAAATCCCAAAATGTTTCAAGTCATCATTCAAGAAAACATTCTCTCTGAATATATGGGATGTTAGGATTACCATTACAATTATATATATATATATATATATATATATATATATATATATATATATATATATATATATATATATATATATATATATATATATATATAAATATCCCTCAAATTGTATGTTTATGGATTAATTTAGTTTGTACTTTATTACCATTAGCTACTGCACAGAGCAGTCATGGCCTAGTGATCATGGACATGGACTTAAGATCAGGCCCTTGAGCAAGGCACCTAGCCCCACACTGCTCCAGAGTCAGCTAAGAGTAATGTAATGTAATTTAGAACACTGACAAAGCGTCATTGTCTTTAAATGGGCCAAGTGAAATTTACAGGTACTGTAACAACAAAGTGTGCAGAATGCGAAACTAGAACCTTTAATCGGTCATCTTGGACAAGCAAAAAAAACAAATGCAGAAAAATAATAACATTTGGAATTAACATTTTCCAACATATTTTATATTCCCTCACAAAACATACATCTTCTGGTACACAAGGATATACTCTACTGTAGTAAACTTCACTCTGTAGACTGTGCTACATCACAGTTTAATGCACTACTAATGTAATTACCTTAATAGGCCAAGTTTATATAAAAAATTGTACATCTAAAAAAATATATTGGTACTCGAATATGATGCATTAGTAGAGTCTACCATTCTAAGAAATAACAGAAGAACGTTTAAAAAAAAAAAAACTACCATGTTTGGTCAAACAAGTGTTTGGAGAATCGTGAACAGCAGGATAAGAGATAGCTTGAGAGGTCATGCTTATGTACAATGACATGGTAAGATATATTTGTATGGTTTCATAGACTGTTCTGCAGAAAAAATAGCTAATAATAACGTGTAAACAGAACTCTGAAAACAGCAGCTGTATGATTTGTGGAGAGTCACTAGGCAAGGGAAAACTTTTGAGTGAAACAAAAAACCCTGCAGTCGAAAACATCACCCTGACAAATGACAAAAACTCAAAATAGAACTTCAAAGAGGGTGCGACCTAACAAAAGACATGGTTTTGGTTCAATAGCTGAAATGTGCATAAAAGCGCCCTTCTGACTTAAAGGACCAGTTCAGGCAATTGCAATATGCTGTTGTATTGCTCACACTACCCTTGACTTGTCAGTACCCGGTGATGCCACCTTTTCCAGCTCAGCCCTTTCCGATATATGAGCTATTCTAATGGGGGCAGCATTTGTTTACATCAGTCTGCTGATGTTGTCTAACCTTTTGGATGTTTTTGAAATGTAAAAAAAGCGCTGCCCCCATTACAATGACCAGGATCTCGGAAAAGGCTGAAGAAAAAAAAAATCTCAGGTACTGACAAGTTCAGGGTAGTGTGAGCATTACAACTGCATGTTGAAATTGACTGATCTGGTCCTTTAATGTTTTTCAACAGGGCTACTGCTCAAGCACCCAAGGGGCTGTTAGGGATGGATACACAGCTGAGAGGTGGGTTACTCAATTGTCATTGGGGGGCATTAGTCCATTTTTTTAACACTTAGGGGGAAATTGACAGGCTTAGGATATGGTCAAGGGGGAATTGGGAGGCTTATAATGAGGTCAAGGGGGCATTTGTTCAAAAACGGTTGAGAACCACTATTCTACTTTAATTTTGTTCTCAAAGTGAGATAAAACTATAAGTACCAACATCCTCAGATGCCCCTCGAAACTGTGGGTGCATTCCAATATGTACACTCCCGTCCTCCACTTGTGCTTGTGGCCTCACCCTGCCTCCTGGCCCCGCATCCGTGGAGAAAACAATAAAGTTTCCCAGCAGTCAGCCTAGCCACAACAACTTTTTGTAGACTTTTCTTCATTCACCATCCCAATTGCAAAGGAGAAAATGACATTAGAATTGAGCTTTTGTGAGATATTGAAATATAATGCTGTTGTCAGTGATGCCATCATGACATATTACTTCCTGGTACGAGGCCACAAGCACAAGTGGAGGACGCAAGGTCGCATATTGGAACGCACCCTGTGTGTGTATAAACTACATGGACTACTGGCCTACAGGAGAGTAGTGAACACATCTACCGAGCCTCCTACGGTCATTGGGTTGTTCCGGTGCTGTCTGTTCTTAGACTCTTGACTTGGTGGTTCTGTTCGGAGGGGGATGGCTTGTGGATCTTCCACTTTGTCCCGCTTGCACAGTGCTTTGCGTGCTTGCATGGTAAATGGTAGGGACCGCATGGCATGAGGAGAAAAATACTAGAAGGTAGAGCTGGTAGCTTCCTACCATCATGAGCTTAGAAGTCCAGGGACCAGCCGGACCCTTCGATGGTGCGAGTGCGACCGGGTAGAGGCGAAGGGGTGTAGAGGTGAAGGGGGTCGTGGGGCAAGGGCGGGCCGGGTCGGCTTGTTCCGGTGCTGTCTGTTCTTAGATGCTTTGGACTTGGTGGTCCTACTCCAAGGGGGATGGCTTGTGGATCTTCCACTCTGAAAACTACCGTTTGGGTGCATGGGGCTAGCCCAAGCAGACGGTACACTACTTGCGGGAATCTTTCGGCACAAGGGTGAAACCGCAATTATTAGGGCAAGGGCGTGAGGGCACTTTGTCCCGCTTGCATGGTAAATGCCAGCAACCTCGTGGCTGGCATGATGAGAAAAATGCTAGCAGGTAGAGCTGGTAGCTTCCTACTGTCATGAGGTTAGAAGTCCAGGGACCAGCCAGGCCCTTCGATGGTGCGAGTGCGACCGGGTAGAGGCTGAGGGGAAGGGGGGCGTGGGGCAAGGGCGGGCCGGGTCGGCTTGTTCCGGTGCTGTCTGTTCTTAGATGCTTTGGACTTGGTGGTTCTACTCCGAGGGGCGCGGCTTTCAGATCTTCCCCTCTGAGAACTACTGTTTGGGGCGGTTCTGGTCGGAGTCACAGCCCCCTTCTCCGTTTGATGACGTTTGGCCCGGGAGCGATGCCTTCTCCTAGAGTCCTGCTGTCCATTTGGGAGTTTATGAGACTGTTGCTGCGGAGGTTGGTCCACATTTTCATTCATGAATGTGGCGGCATCATCCCACTCATCGAAGACATCATCTGTACGAGGACGTTTGATCTGAGTGTTGCGGCTTGTCCGAGGATCTCCCCTCTGAGAATTAGGGAGCTTGTGGGACTGTTTTCCATGAAACCAAATCTCCTCCTTAGAGTGCTCCATAATTCCATCCCTGAGTGTGCTGCAATCATCACCTTCATCCAGCACAGCATCCGTATGAGGAGGATTCATCCGCGAGTCACGCCTTATTCGAGGGTCTACCGGCTGTGCATTAGGGTGGTGGTGGGACTGTCGCTTCGGCAACTGGTTCAGATCTTCAGCTTGCGCATTGACATAAGGATCATTCAGGCCACCATCTACTTTCTTGCTGAAATTCAACTCCATGTTGCTCGCTGTTGTGTGGCTCAGACTCCTGGAGACACTGACTGAGGAAGCAGGTTTCTCAACTCTCCGGCCGTGCGCACTGGGTATGTCCTGGGAGGGGACACGCGCCATCGCCTTACGTGCCATCAACTTATGTGCCTTTGTCACACGGGCCCGTCTCTGAAGCTCACGTTCCAGTTGGCTGATTGCACTGCTGACTGTACTGTCCAGCTGTAGCTCATTGTCAAATGGCTGTGAAGCACAGTCAGAAGACGTATGGAGTCCATCATGACGAGAAGGAAGGGGCGTCACATGCGGGGAAGGTGAGCGACGGGACTCTGCTCTACAAGGCTCATGCTGCGAATGGCAGCGACGCAGTTCGTCAAGCTTGCGCCTCAATGTCTCATCAAACGGGCTCAGGGGACGGTCAGGGGATAGGCAGGGCCCATCGCTTGGGGAAGAGGACTTTGCGTCTGGAGACGGGGAGGGACTACATTGGCCTGCTTCATACGCCGAAGGAGCACCATGTCCCAACGCTTCAACGGGTGGCTTAGGAGCATGGTCAGGTTGCACACAGGTCTCAACGTCCATGGGAATGGCCTTCCCATGCAGAGACCGGGAACGATCACGCTCGCCATCCTCAACTAGCTCATGCCTCAATGCCCCATCGGGCAATTTTGGGGCACGATCAGGATATACATATGGTCGACCATGTTGGGGAAAGGCCTTGGCATATGGAGATGGAGGGCGGTGGTTCCGGGTAGTTTTGTACGGCACAGGAGAGCGATGGCATTGGTCAGCCTCACACCCAAACGTCTCCTGAAGCTGGCTGGGAGCGTACTCATCCAGGGGGAAGGCCTTCCCATATGGGGATGGAGAGCGCCGACGCTGTGCCAGTTCATGTCTCATCACCTCTTGATGTGGGCGCTGAGAACGACCAGGAGAGTCACAGCGCCCATCACCACCAGGGGGTACAGCCTTCCCATGTGGAGGAGGAGTGAGATGACGGTACCCGGCATGGTCATGTGGTGAGGGGCTACAACGCTGTCCAAGTAACTCAAGCTCATGAGGCCCCTCATGAAAAGGGCTTGGAGCTCGGCCGTGGCTGGGAGACACAGCAGAGTCGAGCCAGTCATCCATGGGATGGGTCTTGCCATGTGGAGATGTGGATAGATTACTGCATCTGGCACGCTCCTCTGGTGAGCGACTGCGATGCCGGGACACACGACGGTGCCGAGCTCGATGGCGACGGGGAGAATTGCTGCGCTCATCGGACAGCGGAAAGGCCTTCCCATGTGGAGATGGAGGGTGATGGCTCCTGGCACGCTTCTCTGGTGAGAGGCTGCGATGTCGGGAGACACTACGTCTTTGAGCTCTGCCGCGGCTGGGAGACACGCAGCCAAGCCCGTCTTCCAGGGGAAAGGCCTTCCCATGTGGAGATGGAGTGCGACGGCACCGGCCATGCTCGTATGGCGAAGGAGAGCGGTGCTCTTGCCGTCGCAGCAGCTCACGCTCCAGCTGCTGCCTCAGAGTCGGGCCAAGAGAGGCACTTTCGAGCTCATAGTCCCCACATGGAGAAAGAGCGCGGTGGTATCCTACAAGCGCAGGCCTCGATGTCTCATGAGGCGGGCTGGGAGCATGGTCATCCAGCGGAAAGGCCGTCTGGGATGGAGACGGTGAGCGCTGATGCCTGCCCGGTTTGTACGGCGAAGCGGAGAGGCGGCGCACTGCAAGCTCGTCTGGTGAGGGGCCGCGACGGTGCAGTCCAGCTAACTCCTCGTCTCCGTAGTCTGACTGAGCGTAGTCCGGTTCGTAATGAAGCTGGAGAGACAGGCTGTGGTCTGAGTACTGTGGTCTCAAGTAGGGCTGCACGATATCAGAAAAAATATTGATACGCGATAACGGCATGCAATACCGCAATAACGATATTTAGAAATATAGCCGACTGTTGTTCTTGTCACTAATTTGTCGGTCTGTGTGGGGGACATGGCTTTGGTCATGGCGAGCTTCTTGCGCATTTGTTGATATTCAGCTAGTGATTGGACTGCACAGAAATGCTTAACTTGTTAGCGATAATCAAGTCATTTTCGCGATACGCATATCACCACTCTTGATATCGCGATTTCGATACATTTTCGATATATTGTGCAGCCCTTGTCTCAAGTATTGCTCACAGTCATTGAAAACAAACAGTTTAAGTGCAAGGATATAGCGTTGCACACATGGAGGCCACAGAAAGAAAATGCACATAAACACCTGCATGTTTCCTTGGTGTAACATCTCCACGTCTTGCAGTTCTTTAACCTTGTTCTCTGGCACATTTGAACAAACTGGCATCTTACAACTTACACAGACCAAAGATCGTTCCGTCATCCTACTTAAGAATAGCACATGTTGTAATTTGCTACTTGATGATTTAAGGTCTAAAACATCCACTGATAGACATAGTGCGCAGCCAGCTTAGTAGGAATGTACATCACTGATGTGAACCCAAAAGAAAATCTGTTTTGCAGAACATGATGAAGTGGGGGCAATTCCAAGAACATAGTCAAGTGATAAACCTATAACAAGTGGTAGACCTGTTAATAGATAACTTGCAGCTAACTTAACCTAATACATACCTTGCAGATAAATGGGATTAATAAAATTACTCTACTCTATTACTAATAACCTGGTTTATTCTTGAGCCAGGTTCTTGGAATACCCCACAACGTGACGGAAAGATGCCCACGTGCGCGTGTGTCTTGCGTGCTTTCGTGGATGTGCCCATAGACAAACTGGTTCCTTACCGGTGAGAAGTTTCGAAGGCGGTACTCCATGAGGGCATCCGTCAGCTTCTGAGTGATCTTCAGCACGATCTGGGCATCGTTCTCGTTCTCAATACGGAAGGAGTCCTGCAAAATACAGCCAATTAATTAATGGTATTGCCATCATGTGTGAACAGTTTGATAAGCTCCACCTAGAGGGAACAAAACAGATGTTTCTGGCTCATATAAAAACATACGTTCAAACAGGACATTCTATAATTGAGGGATTTCATAAAGCTTAATCTGTATTTTTGAAATGGCCCATACCAAATGTTGATCATTTTGAAATTATTTCAGTTGTGTAGGACTTAAAAATGAAATTATATTCGTTGTATTGGACTAATAGTGCTGTCAGTGCCGTCTAAACATGTTCAACATACTTCTAATAAACACAGAAAAAAATATGCAGCAATAGTACTAAAAACTGTGATAATTTTGGATAATTTTCACACTTTGACAGCCAAACATTTGACTTCGTAGATTGCCAAATGTTATCAAAATGTTAGACATCATATTTTAAAAAAACTTGCACCCATGATTTAAAGTGTAAGAGTTAGATGTATAATAGCTGAAAGTGTCCTCAGAAGACTGCAGTGCTCTCTGCTGGTGTACGTAGGTAATGCAACAAGAGATTGAACTAATTCAAACAAATATTTAATGAATGTCCAAGAACTTCTTTAATTACTGCAATTATGGTGAAACAGAAGGGGCTGAGAGGGTGTGTGTGTGTTTTGTCCATACCAGGTACTTCAGCAGTGTAGCAGGGATGCTGTTCCCCTCGATACCGGGCATGTCCCCACTCCTCATGCTGTCGTTGAAGTCACGGAGGTCACCCCCCCTGCGGAAGTCATCCATGTAAGGCCTGCCCATCCCATCGCCCCCCAAGCCGAACCCGTCTGAGCCGCGGTACGGAGAGGGCCCCCCATCTGAGAAGTGCCGCATGCCCCCCAGGTCGGCGCCACGCGGGGGACTCATGGGGAGGTCACGCATCATGCCACCGCGGCCATCGCGCATGTCACGCATGTCGCGCAGGTCACGCATGTCGCGCAGATCGCGCATGCCGAAATCGGACATGCCGCCACCTGAGGGGAACTCCCCATAGCCAAACAGACCTGATAGAAACAGACATAGATGATGAGCACAAAAAAGTTCAAACATACTAGCACAAGAAATAAACAGACAATGCCAAATTATGTACAATGAACCTTGCAAAGGGATTTGCAGTTAGCAAAAATACGCATAAATATGTGCAAAGCCTCATAATTCACAAAAAGTATATTTTTCTCAATGTATTTATTCTGAGCTTGTCTTGGTTTTAGTACTATGCCAGTCCTGTCAACAAATACAAATTATTATATATGGCTGCCACACATATACCACAAGGCATGGCTTGGATGCCGTAAAAGTTACAATTTTGTACATCTATGCTCCACTCTTGCGTCTCATATCGTGGCCATGCTTGATTTGTATGAAACCATTTTTCAGGTTCATCCAGGCATTTTTCTCCAAAGCTAAACAACCCTAACTCTTTGCAAACAGTGTAAATAACATCTATAATGGAAGCTGAATGATCCATACCAGACCGGGCGCCAACTCCAGGGCCTAATGGAAGGCTGCCGCCGCCTCCTCCTCCTGGGTTCATGATTGGCTTGGCTTTGGCAGAATCTGCAGCAGAGAAACACACTCGTTACATCTCTAACCTCAATACTGAGTACATGCAAGTGTAGTCACATTGTCCGTGTATGTGGACAATGAATGGGCATGTATGCCCCCCCCCCCCCCCCCCAAAAAAAGCTTATTGAATGACTTACTCATGCCCTGAAAGGCCGCCACCTCACTAGGTTCCTTCAGCATAACCTGAAAGAAAGAAAGAAAGAAAGAAAGAAAGAAAGAAAGAAAGAAAGACAGAAAGAAAGAAAGAAAGAAAGAAAGAAATTGAGTGAAATCATTTAATCTAAGAATGCATACTCTGCAAAACCAAACCACTTTTACAACTGTCAAGTTATTACAGGTGGTTGGTCAAGTCATTGCAACATTAATGTGAACAATCTTCTGAAGTTCTTCAAGAGATGCAATTCACAAAAAAAAGACTTTCATTTCAGAAAACTGATTATCTAAGCAGAGGAGCACCGTCAAATTGAAAACTTTTGCATGTTATTAAAACACGTGACTTTAGAGGTGCGTTACCCTAATTTTGCCCTGTCCCTCGGCCTTCTCCACCTCCTTGGCCACCTCTCTGACCGTCTTCCTCACGGCCAGATCTTTAATGGCCTCCTCCTCCTCACACGTCAACTTGTCTGCATGGTGCTGCTTCTGCAAGGACCACACAAAAACACACGCACACACGCACGCACGCACGCACACGTGTAAGAACCAAGGCAAGCAGAACAGTCAAATCAAGACAAACACACTGTACAGTAATAACAGGGTATCTGCACATTTTTCATCACCCAATTTAATGCTTTTTAATACCATTTTTAATACCTCCAACAGTAAAATTAATACCACTACACGGGTGTGCTTGTGTGTGTGTTACATGGTATAATATTGCTATTGTTATTACATTGCTATAATGTAATGTAATACATACATTCACACTGCTCACTGTGTTATTTTATTCTCATTGCCTGCTCCCTAGTCACTTTCTGCACCAGATGTTTGTCATGACTTGTCAAAGAGGTTTCTGTATGATGCGGGAGTTGTCATGAAATCGGCCCCTTCCTTAGATAATTCATTATAATTTCAAATCAAGTAGCCAGCATCTGTGTAACTCCATGTGCTAAAATATTATTTCAGTTGATCTGGCTGCTGCATAGGTGGGCCCAAACTCTAATACCCTAGTCATTTTTGTGCTTAATTTAACCATAGAGATGACAACAAAAAAGAGTGAGGTGGTGCGCACACACACTACCCATTAGATTAAAACATTAACCAAAAAGTCATCCAAAACTGAAACAATTTCAAAATTGTGTATATTTTGAAAGTTTAATGACATTTCATGAAATACCTTCAATAAAAAAAATAAAAAATGGACCAACAATTCATCTTTTCTAATGGATAAATATTGGAGTGCAGTGCACCTTAGTCTAGGAGAGATAACACCTGTGGCGTCAAAAGGGTTAAAAAAGAACGACTGCTCAGCTCTGGACTGCTCCTCCTGTTTGTTCCCCCCTGCTCCATCATAAAGACAGTAGTAGGCGTTCTACTTTCAGTTTACGGTAGCAAGTCGTTCTTCAGAGTGGGAGCAAAGAAACAGCAGCAGTGGAACTTGATATGAATTCCACAAACATTTCCCTAACCGCGGACACGCGGGGACTGGAATAGCGATGCAAACACCACGCGCTTACCGATTTTGACATCCTCGCATATCCTCATTGCGACATTTAGCCTCGTAGAAAACACTCCGTTACTCGCCCGATTTATGTTACATGTGAAACGCATTTCCACCGCAACTTCACAACACTCGTGCTCACTTCGGATTGCATTAGCATCTGACAGCATCAAATAATACGCCACGAAGCTCGAGGACACTTTGAAGTAGCCAATTGTATGAATGCATTCATCGTGCATTCATGAAATTGTGCGTTAGCAAACACAAACCTAAACGAGGGGGCATGGCTAACATTAGAGAGGGAGCATTATAGAGCACGAGCAGGCTAGATGACGAGATACAAAGTTTGAAAACAATGCAGTCATTTTAAGACTTACGCTTTCGACGGCACTACAGATATAGCTTCCACGCTGCAGATTGGTTGATGAAATTTAACAAGTTTCACTTTGAACTGTACCAAAGTCTGTTCCCATAAGTCCCATCACTCGGCGGCCATCTTGGCTACGCCTCAAACTGACTATTTGAGATTAGTCAGTGATGGGGTATATAAGAATGAATGGGGGAAATAATGTTGTGTGACAGTGGGACAACACAGCGATACACAACTCATATGGTTGGAATCACAATGAAAAACTGGGTTTAATGGCAGTCTTAGAATGACCGAAACATGAAAGTAACACTTTAAAACAGCATTTTTCTTTATGCTATTTTGATCTGCGCATGCGCCACATTCCACGACAACGTTCTGTTTTGCGGCAGGTGGGAGCAAGTTGCGTGGACTTCACCTCTTCCGGCCGGCTGTCAAACGGGCATCCATTCTCCGGTCATCGTACAGAAAAGACACTGGATTTATTTTCTGATAGCCAAAGCAGTAAGCACAATGGTCGTCCCTGCTCATCAGTAAAAAAAAAAATAAAAAATAGGCTATTGAATAAATTAATGATGTAGGCTAGCCTGCCTCAAAATTGGTGTTTTAAACTGTGATATCATGTTGTTGCCCAAACTGATAATAGCTATGACCAACGGTGAAAAATATAAGAAAAAAAAGCTAAACTGATCAAAGTTGAATGTCTTGCAGACTTGCTCCCGTTTTGCTTTTTCTTACTTATTTGTTTTCAACCATAAGAAAAACCACAACGGGTGTGCACATGTATGCACACGGCCGTTTTTGTTTCCGTGATTATATCTGTCCCTTTGTCTTGCACCTGCATTTTGTATGGGCGCAGAAAGGTGATTAATGGTCGAGTTGCGCTCTCTGCCCAATTCACAATGAAGTTTCCACGGACGGCAAACAAACCACATGGCCGCCAGCAAACAAACCGATTAGGTACGAGCAGTCGTAAAGGTTTACGTTTGCACTTGCGTCGAGGCGTCGAGACGATTGGATAAGTGACAGCGCAGCTCAGCAAGCAATTGGCTCTCGTTACCGGACAGGTGGGAGTGACACCGGCAAACGCCATGTTCGCGTAGCCAAATGCTCTCGTTCATTCCTATGGAAGGTTTCATGAGTGATTCGTCTCGTATAAGACCGTCTCTGACTGAACTGCGGTCAGTCACACGCACTGTGGTGGATGGGATTTAGCCTACTAAATAAGTCAGCCATCGCCATCATCCAGTAGGGGGATCCGAACGATAGGGTCTGCTACCCCGGCGGGCCTGTCACTATCGAGTGCATTGTTTACCCCAGGCATGACTGACAGTCTCGAAACCTTGTTGCCGCCTTATAGTTATTATGAAACAATGTTTTTACGGAAGACTGTGCAGGCATCTATATTTTAATACATTGTGTCTGGGTGAAATTTAATGCCAGGCTTTTTCATATTTAATGCCACACCTCAAAAACTAGCTAAATTTAATGCTTTTCACGGCCTTAAATCACATGTTCCAAATTTAATGCTTTTTAATACTTTTTAATGCACCGCGGGGACCCTGATTAATTAGCAAAAACGCAGGACACTTCAAATTACAATAATCATGGTGTTGCCTCTATTACTTAAAACTGGAACACTTTCAACATATGCATGCCATGTGGATGTAACTGTCGGTCTTGTACACAACTCTCCATACCCAAGGCCAGAATTATGACATCTACTATAGCACTGCTGTGGCTTAGCATGTACCGTGTTGGCCCGAATATAAGACGTGGTTTTTGTTATAAAAATAGTACTCTAAAAAGGGGGGGTCGTCTTATTTCCGCGCGCTAGAGAAAAAAGTAAAAAAAAATATATATATATATATATATTTTTTTTTTTCACTTAACCTGAATGCGGCCATTAGTCTATGCTTCACAACAATGCCACAAAACTCAATAATGGATGGGTTAAGAGATTGTTTTGTCCATATCAAATTTGCAGATGCTTGTTTCGTTATGACTGTTGCACTCTATCAACTGTCAATGTCAACGCGATGCGGACGACAGTGCAAGGGGAAAAACACAAGTCAATCGCGGCTCGTTACTCTGCTTTTATTTGTGTTTGGTTTTATAGTCTCATCAGGAAAGCTTTGGTCGTTCTCTCTGGTAAGCCGACAACACCACTAGAAATAAAGAAATGAAGGGTGATTTGACGAACAACCTGTAGGCTAATGCCGTGTCCAGACCAAGAGCGAACTACGCTGCCTGGTAGCGTGGGTAGCAGAAGAAGTTTCGCCTTGAATACGCTGTATTCGCTCGAGACGCAGCATTGACATGTTTGATGCAGCTAATCACATAACGGCTCTGGCTTGACAGCCTGGGACATTCGGAGATATGAACGTTCCGATTGGTTGCCGCCGAACAGCGTCAGAGCGAATTCGCCTGCGATTAGATTTAGTTTAATCTTCAAAATTCGCTCTGGTAGCGCAAGAAGCTTCGCTCCTGGCGAATTCGCTTTGGTAGCGCAGGTCGCGTGCCCTCCATAGAGAAATAATGACTTCCGTCGCTTCGTTCGCTCCGTTCGCTCTTGGTCTGTACACGGCATAAGTTTTGGATGCAGTCATCAGCCAATCAATGGTCATCTGTATGTGCGCGAGAAAGCGGCGCCTTTGACAAGCGGTGCCTTTGACTATATGCCTCGCAACGATGCAGCAACACAGAATAATGGTTAGGGCAAGAGATTGTCTTGTTCATATAAAATCACTAGGAGTTTTACCCTTAGTACGAAATTAATATCCATCGGACTTCTAATGTCAACGTGGTTCTGATAGGCAGCGCATCGGGCTCAAGTGCAATGCGTCAATCTGCCTTTGGTCACGTTCGGTTTTTACAGTCCAACGGAAAACTTTGGATGCATAAAATGAACGGCGATTTGGCGAGACGACTGCTGGTTAGATATTGCGGTCAACTAAGCATTTTGCTAAATCTGTGCATTGCACAATAGATTGCCTATCTCTACTGGTTGCCTGGCTGGCGCAGACTTAAGCTAGATTTATGCTTCGGACGTATAGCCTCTGCGTCCGTCCGTTTTCTGTCTGTGCGAGTCCACCCCCCCCTGGCAGAGGCTCTGCGCCCGTCGTCGAGCGCCTCGAAAAAATTCTAACTATCCGTCGGACGGACGCGGAGTACGCAGACAAAAAGGCGCTATGATTGGTCGTCTCGCTACTTCCTTGTTCTGTTCTTGTGGCAGCGCAATGCCAGTAGTTTGCGAGAGCAGAGCTGGATTCTGTTAAAAACTATAGTAATGCCTTGTGTGTAAATGTGTGTAAATACACAAAGCTACAAGCTAAATAACAAACAATGCATCAGTTGAACACTCGTGGCACAATGCCTGTGGTTTTACTACCGTTCCTCCACCGAATGTAAACACACATCGGCAGAATCAACTGTCTTTACATGCTTGCATTTTCTGCTCGAGAAAACAGACTGGGTATGTCAAATAATGATACCAGTGCATTGCCTTTGCAATTTGTGTGAAAATACCTAGCTAACCGGGATAGAAAGCAACATTGCTTAATAATGACTGCAGTGCTTACAATGTAGTGAAAGTAATCGCGCAATTTCAAATGTGGCTCGCGACGAGACCTCGGACCTCAATGCTCTGAGTGTAGGCTATGTTGCGTCGCACTTTAAACAGGCGGGCCCAGGCGGCTGTAGCCTGTAGGTGCCTATTGGCGCTTGACAGGTGAAGTGAGTAAAGAAAGGAAAAGGATATGAGTAGCCATCTGTGGTCTTATATCATGGAAATTCCATGAAGATTATTGTGACATTTGTTCTTTGTAAAAAGCCTCAGATTTTACAACAAATTAAAAACTGCATTCTGAGAAAAGTTTCCAATGTGAAACAAAATTAAGTCTTCAAAAAACTTTTTTCACCAAAACATGAGCCTGAAAATGGGGGGTCGTCTTATAATCAGGATCGTCTTATATTCGGGCTAATACGGTATCTGATGACATTTTCAATTTCGTACTGATACGGTCACAACACTGCAATGGTGTGTGCATATGTTGAGGTAGCTCACCAGGTATCTGAAGGCGTGCTTCCAGCCCTTGATGTGCGGCAGGATCTCATTCTGGAGTTTGGCCACCTTGCACAGGCGACACTGGTAGTGGGGCGGCACCGCCTTACTGGGGCTGCGATACTCCCACACATACTGCAGACCTACACACACACACACACACACACACACTTTAGAGTTACTGATTGTAGTGGTGAGCCACTGACTTACTGGGGCCTAGACAGACGCAAATGTACGCAGACACTAATGGTTGAGATAAAATAAAGAAATAAATACATCATAAAAATCCTCTTGTTTACTGTGTAATGTCGACTGGCCACACACACACACTGACACACACACTGACACACACACACAGACACACCAAAAAGACAGAAATTCCTCACCTCACCAACATTTACTACTTCCAAGATGCTTTTATTGAAGCAACGCATACTGTAAATTGCCAATATCTTCACAGAAGGCAAAGACCATTTTCGATGCGCAAAAAACATGGAACTCACCAACAAGGCATTCCGTAGACTCTGCCACTTTCTTCTGCAGGGATGGCATGGTCTGGATGGCGCCATTCCTGCCAGTGAACACTGGAGGCAGCAAATGGCAGCAGAAAACACAGTCAGACTACGAGCATTGAACTGAGAAGGCCATCTCTTTCCTAGCCTGATTATCAGACGTCCAAATCTCTGCGAGACTTGGTCCGACAAAGAGCATAACAATTAACGTTTCCCAAACGGCATGGTATTTGCGGGAACTCAGAAAGTACTTGCATTGCTCTTGACCTGACTAGTTGCAATGCTGAAAGTGTTGCTTCATTAGGAGGGCACAGTGGGAGTTTTAGTTTTTTTTTACACTATAAACTGAAATGCAGGGGTGATATTAACCCCTTAGTCTTGCATGACATAGTTCTACTCTTCCTAGAAAGGATGGCCTGACTGAAGTATTAGAGCTATAGCTGCCCATAAGGCTATTCGAGCGTGCCCAGACAATGGTCGCCTGGCCACAAGCTGGGCAAAGAGTCAACTTGCTTAAAAGTCTGAAATGTGCAGACAGCATTTCAGATGTAGCATGCCTGGCACGTTTTTGATTGTGAGTGCAGTGCAATTCCTTCATATTTTGTAGCTGGAGCTAAAATGCAGGGAACCCCCTTATCTTGCCTGGATGCAAAAGGGGAGTAATAATTAATTTATACCATCTGGTTTGAGCAGTATAGGGCAAACACGTTGCTCAACACTCAAAACCTCTCAACATGACCACTAACAGGGTTAGAGGGAAACACTTTGTTTACTCTAGTTTAGTTTTCATTCCCATTTTGAAGGAGAAACCCCTTCTCAACATAGTGCTCTTTTTGCTGATTTGCAGGTGCACAGGATGGGTAAGCCGTACAGGGCTCTCCTTACCCAATGCAAAAAAATGAGTGATTATTAGTGTGCCCCTGTGAACAAGCGGAAAATAACTGTTCAGTTGGCATGGTTGTTTTTGTTTTAGACAGTGCATGTTAACAAACATGGAGAGTACATGTACATGAATTGGCCAAAATGGCCAAATTGTGCATCCATCCAAAAGTTATGAAGGCATCCGGTTCTCAAATCGTCCAGCCACACGAAAGTCTGTTCATGTGTCTGTATGTCACAGATTGCAGTTTGTCAAAAACCTTTTAAAGGGGGGACGGATTTGACCAAATCATGTGCGCTAGCCCCAACCTTTACAGAGGGCACATGAACTTTTAGAGGCAGACACTTTCAAGATGACAGTGGTGGAGGCATCAGAATTTCTGCTTTGACTTCCATCCATTTTCATTAGCAATATGTTTGATGCCCAGTCTGAGACATGATGAATTTTGATGATGAGCCTACTGATCAGATTCATAAATAGATACCTGACTAGAAGGCCAGACTAATACCATAAGGGCAGAGGTGAGCAGAACTTTGCTTTAAGGGTAAGGTATACACAGGACGCCCATGTCCCAGTGTCCTTGTCCAGAACCTCACACAGAGGCTGGCAAGGATTAGACACCAACACAGGCAACATCGTAACGCACACATGGCATGGCATGAGTCTTGTCAGACACCATACATTCCCAACTCCACCCAGGCCGCCTGCCAGCACCCAGTACCAGGCACCCTGAGGTACAATACCTCCAGCCTGCCACAGCAGCCACCAAGGATAGCCATGTGGGGGTGGGGTAAGTGGGTGTTCAGGGTTGGGAGAGGTTGGTGTGATGAAGGGCCACACCAGAGGGGCCAGTTAGGTTGCCTGTTACAAGCGTCACAGACACCGTGGCCCACAGACTGGGCATGACTTACCTATGTCCGAGCCGAAGCGCTGCCCTCGTTTCTGTCAAGTGAGTCATCCCCAAAAAAAGGCCAGAAAGAGACACACAGATACACACATTGGCATTAGACATACAGTCAGTGAGGCTGGGGGACAAGAATCTTGTCATCTCCTTTGGTTCATTCTCTCTCTGCCGGTTTCCTCCTTCTGAGAGAGGGAGCTATGCTCTTGCATAGACCAGTTGGTACCTCAAACCACCAATGGTCTGTGCAGAGACAAGTCATATATATTTTGAAAGGATTTAGAAGACATCTGAGGAGTTAATGATGCAAAACATGTGACACAATGCCCTTCACTGGCTCAAACTTCTTACCGTTAATTAGTGTGCTGTGCCAAAAGGCACAAACCATACAGGAGAAAGCAGGTGTATTATGCTACTATACACAGAGTCACTGTCCATGCACTCTACAGAGCTGTTGTTGGCTGGCCATTGCCACTCACTGCAAACAGCCATTGTGAGAACAGCCTGTAGCAACATGGACCTGTCAAAACTCTTCTTTCGCATGGAAATTCCGTGAACGCTGAATAGCAACTTACAGACACTAAGAGAGCTGAACTGGACTTAAGACTCAAGGCCTGCTTGATCCTGCAAAACGCTAACCAGCAACTGTTTGAACACAGTTTTGCTGCAACTACAACACATCAAAGATCTCACAGCTGTGCACTGGAGAATGGTGAACATTAATTTCAGTCTGTGTGACAAGCTACTGTGTCACTCACCACAGTATGTTCAAACCAGTTAAAGAAAACTGTGTTTTAGCATTGGTCAATCGTTAAATTAGGCATGCCTGTGCTACAGTAAGCTACAGGACGACCCAAGTCTTATTTAGGATGCGAAAGTCCATATCTGGGAGAGCTGATGGAGCAAGTGTAACAAATTGGGTCTTACCTTGACTGGAGCACCAGAGGCGTTCTTGAACTTCTTAGGCGCGTTTCCTTTAGTCTCCTTTGTCTCCATGCTTGGAAAGGGACAGAAGGGAGTTAATCCAAGCGATGTGTTATGTTCAGGGCTCTAAATTAACATCAGCCAACCGGCCAAATGCTGGTGAAATTTCAGCTTGGCTGGTAGAAAACACCAATTTTGTTGTCACTAGCCTAGAGTTTGTGTTTGGGTAGTGAGATTAACATCTACCAGCCATTTTAGCTGGTGATGAAAAAACGTTACTTTAGGGCCCTGGTTACTTCAGTAACATTGCACAGAATGGACAAGATAAACACCACCCGTAGAAAAAGCAGAATAGATGGCAGCAACCGAAATTATTCATCAATTTGTCTACACGGGGTAGGGGGGCTGGGTTGCTGTTCTTGGTGTTGAGGCGACATCTCGAATTGACTTATTACAGTGCGCATTTTTTATCTTCATACACGCAAACAAAGTTTAGCAAGCGTAACTCCCTTGCTAGAGTCATTCGCTACATCCTGGGAACAGTGGGTACCTGTGCAGTTAGCTACATGCATATTTTTAGGCTATTGTTGTCGCTCCTCTTGGGCGGCTAAACATTTACAAAACGAAAGCACCGACTGCATGCAAGCGAACAACGGCGTTTATTTGTGATTACTTGACAAATAAAATGTTTAAATGAGCAATTGCACATGCATATTGCTTACTAAGGTCACAAACACCAGTGTTGATCACACAACAGAATAATAACCCAACCACTTTCGTACGCATTGAACAATGCTAGTTAAAGATACCGGTAAACGTCTAGGCCAGCTAAGATAAACCTACTAACCACATCCGTAGGACGACTGTTCGAAAGTTACATTCGCCACTTGCAACGCCTGAAATATTTAAAAAAGGGATAAGAAAGAATAACCTGAACCAAATATGTTGAAGCACTTACCTTTTTGCTTGGTCGTTGTCGGCTTGCTAAATTGGTAAACTAGCGTGACAAGCCTGCGTCACAGGAACATAAATTAAAAACTTCCGGTTGACTGCTGGTTGTTAAAGTAACGCGCCACCTACAGGAGTGGGTAATAACTGCACAAGTTGGCACATTGTTGAAATATAATGTGCTGATTTTCATTATGCAAGGTCTATTTTAATATGTAACAGGCTAGGCCTATATCAAACATGTCCATAAAAATGCATATTCATTTCTAAGAAATGCCAAAAACGAATGGTAAAAGATTTTTCTGCAATTTAAAAATAAAGGCTTAGGCCTATGTGTTCAAACTCTTCTCCTTGCAAGTCCTCTGACAGCTCTCAACTCATTTTCCTGCACTGTCACTTGTTTCCTGTCCCTAGGCTACTGCAGCCACACCCTGGTTTTGTCATTCACTCACACCCGCATGGTCACTTCAGTTGACAAAGCCTTGCCATAAAGTCAGGTCCTGTCTTATTTTTGACATTGTGATATAAGCACTAAAAGTGTATATGTCACACTACAAAATGAAGACTGTGGGCATGTGCATTTCTCTCTCTCTCTCTCTCTCTCTCTCTCTCTCTCTCTCTCTCTCTCTCTCTCTCTCTCTCTCTCTCTCTCTCTCTCTCTCTCCCTCTCTCCATGCCATGAAATCCCCTGTCCCTGACTGTAGTAAATCAGGGAGGCAATTCACGTCGGCCCTTTCACACTTTTCAACTTCACCCCTGTGACACTGACAACGCCAGCTGCACGACAAACTTTGAAGAACAGTCAGCTTTTCTTCCTCTTTTTCCTCATGGTTGCAGGAGATGTTGTGTAGTCACAAGGGACTCATCAAGTTGAACGACAGGAATGTTCACGACTAGGGAGGGAAAACTCAAAAAGGGATGTGACTCATGTAGCAAGTTTTTTTTCTCAGTTTTATGGTAATTTCCCCTCTCATCCTTTGCACACACGACATTGAGAGGAGGCCAGTTGTAACTGAAATATCTAACCATACACCCCCAAATTACCCCACATGATTTGGCCGTGTAGTTTTAAAGACAGTTCTTAATTTGTGTTCCATTGTTTTGTCTCACACTCACACTTGAACAACACAAAAGCTATAGGAAAAAGCAATGAAGGCTCTCTTTATGAGTTTATAGAAAATGCAGCAAGTCATTCCACTGACTGCACTGCATTAATTCCTCAGGGAATAATGAACTTGTTCTAACCTTGCTGTCTTGTGAAAACACGCACATTAAACAGTATCTTACTCGCTAAAAAAAGTCTGCTGCCCATAATTGGCCCTGTACTATTGCAAAGAATGAAGACAGTTGTGTCGTGTATATCGCGTATGTTTTCCATATAATCTCTTTATCAGTGTTCTATCACACATATCTTCTCAAGATAGGGGAGACCCAAAGTAACGGCAAATTCTTCAGCTGACATCAGTCTTGGTCGTCACGCTGATGCACTGATGCTGAAGTGGGGGAGGGAAGCTGGAATTCCTGTGGTGTGGATGGAAAAATCACTCTTTGTGCCCATGCAGTCCTCTCTGTTTCCCCTCTCTGTTCTGTTCTCTCTCTCTCTCTCTCTCTCTCTCTCTCTCTCTCTCTCTCTCTCTCTCTCTGTCTCTCTCTGTCTCTCTCTCTGTCTCTCTCTCCCTCTCTCTCTCTCTCTCTCTCTCTCTCTCTCTCTCTCTCTCTCCTAACCCCTATCAGGCCTCTTAGCAGTCTTTTGTGCTGTCTTGTTCTGCATATCCCTGTGTAAAAACCCAAGTGGAACGCTGTAATAATAATAATGGCACAAGTTTTTATTGCATAATATCATTATTAGCCCACCTCATACAATGCTGTGTGTTTCACTCTGCTCGTACAATTGTCCTTATAGGGGCACAAATGTATTTTTGGTAAAAGTTGCGATATGGTCAACTACCCCGCCAGCTCTGTCATAGCCAGCTGATTGTTGTATATGGAGATAACTGTTTTATGTTGCCATGGCAAAGGGGTGGGGGTGGTGGGTGACAGTGGGAGGGGGTAAAGTCAGGATGTTGAGGTCGTTAAACATGTGGGAGGAGTTCTGGGACTCAAAAACTACGCCTCTGTTCAACTATCTGTGGTGTTGTATGAAAACTATTCATTTTATAATGTAATTGATAAGAAAGGATGTTCACAGCATGTTGGACTATGTTAGTGGTTGTATAGGACACAATTTGCAGACAGACAGACAGACAGACAGACAGACAGACAGACAGACAGACAGACAGACAGACAGACAGACAGACAGACAGACAGAAATATTTACTTCATTGATCCACAAGGGGAGATTGCAGTCATGCAACCTGTGCAAACCAAACTCACATGGGGCAAATACATCTCATATAACCAATATTTACTTATGACCACCTTTTGTACCTAGACAAACACAACATGATATGTGCTTGTTGCCCTGACAACTGAATCCAGACTATTTTTCAGACCTCAGATTGGCAGTGCTACATTTACAGTTGGTTCTAAACGACTACACATTGAGCAGTTAACTTCAAAGACTATTTAGAAATGGTTCCAATATGCAGATTGTGCATGAGCCATCCAAACACTTTATCCAATTCCAATGTGGCTGTGTTTCAGGAATATTCCGATTGCAGAACGCTGCTTCAGACACATGTATAGTCCAATCCAAAATTGGTTTTAAACCAAATACTGAGAATATTGTGTTTGAAATCATTCCAGTCCATGCATGTAAAGGCGCTCAATGTCTGCACACTTTATCTATAATGTCCATTCATCCACTCTAGAATGAGCTGGGATTTGGGATTTTCCCTACCAAATGCATCGCTCTTGCCTGAACAGCAGAGGCGCATCTTGTCACCAGGCAAGTCAGGCAGCCGCTTGGGGCCCCCAGCACACTAGATGGTAGAAAAACAGCTCAACTTCAAACTATAATAGTGTCAATTTGTTTCGAATGTTCATTCTTTTGGCTTTTTGCTTGGGGCCCCCATTGACACTAGAATCACCTCTGCTGAACAGAGTCTGTACAGCACATTAATGTCCAACAGCAGTGGGTTCTGTACAGCACTTTATAACACACAGCAGTGGAGGTCTGCCTGAGACACAGGAAGCCACGTACAGCCGCAGATGATTTCTCCAATGAAAAGCAAATAAGGAGAGGCCTAGATGAGGGCTTCTTTGTGTGCTAGTGATGTGTGTGTGTGTGGGTGTTGTTAGGGAAGTTGCATGTGTGTGTGTGTGTGTGTGTGTGTGTGTGTGTGTGTGTGTGTGTGTGTGTGTGTGTGTGTGTGTGTGTGTGTGTGTGTGTGTGTGTGTGTGCGTGCGTGCGTGCGTGTGCGTGTGCGTGTGTGTGTGTGTGTGTGTGTGTAGGTGTCCATTTACAGATCATTGTGTAGACTGGCATTTTGGGAAGGAAATGATATGAGGTGCTATGTGCGGTGCTTTATTGACTTGAAAACAGTGTGTGTGTGTGTGCGTGTGTGTGCGTGTGTGTGTACGCGCATGCGTGCACGCAATGAACTGTGTGTTTGATGTTGTTTGTGAGTTATCTGTGTCATGCAAAATTACCTGGCCTTTGAGAGACCTAAATGGGGTTTTATGATATGGTGTGGAGTGTGGATTTCACTAAGGGAACAAATATATACACAAGAGACACGGACCATAGTGTGTGTGTGTGTGTGTGTGTGTGTGTGTGTGTGTGTGTGTGTGTGTGTGTGTGTGTGTGTGTGTGTGTGTGTGTGTGTGTGTGTGTGTGTGTGTGTGTGTGTGTGTGTGTGTGCGTGTGTGTGTGTGTGAATGGGTGGGGGTTGTTTTGCATGTGTGTGTACAGTATAAGCAAATAACTGCCCCTATTCTCCCTCTGGAAAAACGGACAGTGGCTCGGTGCCAGAAATGTTCCAGATGGCTTGATGCACAGACACCATGATACATCTACAGACTTCAGAAAAGAAGGAGGAAACGGTGGCTCTCCGGTTTCACTATTTTAACTATTTTCAAGCCAACAAGAGGACTGACCGATGCGTTTTGACCTTTACTGTCTTTGTCAGGGTGGCACATTTACAAAGTACATACTCTTATATTATCAACAAATCTTTTAAGCTCAAGCCTTGGTGTTACAATCATGCTCAGTAAGGAAACAGAAAGAGAGAAGCTGAGTTCTATAAACCACTTGTAAAAGTGGTAGCATTCAAGAAAAACATAATAATGTGAGAATAATGAATGTGAATGTGAATAATGGTGAATTTCTCTTCTGCTATACCTAACTAAGGCACGACCAAGACTACTGCAGCTTCTGTAGACTATTTACAAGCCTCACCCCTTAGGAAAAGCACACTAGTGGTTAATGTGTTGCAGGGACTTTAAATTTATTCATAATTGACGCAGAGACTGTGAGTCTCTTCTGTTCCCCTCTGTTCTCATGGCTGTGAAGCAGACATTGTTTTCCCAAAGTGGTGAATAGTCACGTCTCTGAGCTGTAAGTTAGCTGTAGCTGTTTGGCCAAAGAGTCAGGGCTGCTGACAGCTTGGACCGGGCCCCGGGACAAAGTCATCTGAAAGGGCCGCGCCACTCACACATAAGATGTAATGAGGACCCGATTCTGTGGCCTCCACTCTCCCGGGACCACTGATCCCTTTGTCCCCACCAACTGTTGTCTTCCCTGTGTAGAGTTGCGCAACAGTCAGTAGCCCCTTCCAGGGGGTCCTGGCGAGCCAAGGCTGACTGGGATAAAAATTTAAGGAGCCCCCGACCCGACCCTCACATGGGAACAAGGAGAGGAGAGGAGAGGAGGGAAAGACCCCCCCAAAACCCTGAGCCTGCAGGCAGTCGGTTTCTTAGCAACCAGGCAGTTTGTATGTATTTTGAGGAGGAGGAGAGAGAGACAGAGAGAGAGAGAGAGAGAGAGAGAGAGAGAGAGAGAGAGAGAGAGAGAGAGAGAGAGAGAGAGAGAAAGGGAAACTTATAGGGGACAGAGAGAGGGAGGGAGAGAGAGAGCCAGAGGGGAGGAGACTGAGGAAAAGGCCGAGACTGAGAGAGAATGCAAGGGAAGTGGGTGGTGTGTGATGATGTGTGCAGCTGTGGGAGGGCAGGCTCCAGTATAAAGCCCATGTGTTGGTCCTGTGGCGCTCTTTACTCTGACTGCCGTCCAGTTTAGAGCCACCTCCTCTGCCCTCCTCTCTGCTCTCTCTAACTTTGACTTCACCACCTCCTCCACACCACACTGCCAGCATGAGCTACTTTAGATCCGGTCCTTCCAGCATGTCCGTGCGTGCCACCCCGTCCTACGGCGCGGCCAGCATCTACGGGGGCGCGGGCGGGTACGGCGCCCGCATCTCTTCCTCGTCCTCCTCCAGCCTGCGCTCCATGCCCCCCGGCGGCGGTGGCGGCATCAAGGCCTCCTCGGCCTTCACCCAGCGCAGCTCGATGGGAGGTGGGGGAGCGGGAGCGGCGGCGTCCTTCCAGGCTGGAGGCATGGGCATGGGCGGGGGGCACACCATGGGCAACGAGAAGGGGCAGATGCAGAACCTGAACGAGCGCCTGGCGTCCTACCTGGACAAGGTGAGGAGCCTGGAGGAGGCCAACGCCAAGTTGGAGGCCCAGATCAGAGAGGCGCTGGAGAGGAGCGGGCCCGAGATGAGGGACTACAGCAAGTACAACGCCATCCTGGACGACCTCAGGAAACAGGTGAGGGGGCTGGGGGTGATGTGTGTTCATGTGTGTGTGTGGGTGTGGGTGTGGGTGTGGGTGTGGGTGAGTGTATGTGTCTTTCAATCTGTCTGTTTGTGTGTAGGGGATCTCTGTGTGTGTGTGTGTGTGTGTGTGTGTGTGTGTGTGTGTGTGTGTGTGTGTGTGTGTGTGTGTGTGTGTGTGTGTGTGTGTGTGTGTGTGTGTGTGTGTGTGTGTGTGTCTGTCTGTCTGTCTGTCTGTCTGTCTGTCTGTCTGTCTGTCTGTCTGTCTGTCTGTCTGTATTTCTGTCCTGCATATAAATGTCCTGTATTTACATGTAAATATCGCTGTTAAAATATAACCACTTCACATTTTATGGGATTGTGAATGTGCATAATTTCAATCTGAGTACTCCCTGTTCATATCCAGTGTCTACTGAATGAGGAGGGAGGAGAGAGCTCTCAAGCAGAATTGGGAGGAAAAGCCCATGGTTTACTACAGAGTACCAACTCTCCTTTTAACATATCCAAAAACCACCCAACTTACATAGTTCCAAAGAGAGTCATGCAGCTGGAATTCATCACATTTCTTTGAAATGCCTGAAAAACAGTGTCTGCCCAACAGCCTATGCACAGGACCGTTTGAAACTTAATGAGTACAGTCTGCAAGTTGTTTACAAAGTCTTCAGTGTTAATTATGGTGGTGAATGTAGGTCTGGTTGATTCTGGGCCGAGAGAAGAATAAAGTGTGCATGTCTCATGAGACTGGCATGGCATGAAATGTTTTATTTCCCCGAGGCCAAAGGACAAAGTTGCAGCAAACTATCACATTTCCTCTCTGCTCAATGCAGGGTGTGGCGGGCATGGCTCATGCTTTGTCCATTTCCCCCTTTTCGCACTCCTCCCCCTTTTCTCTCTCTCTCTCTCTCTCTCTCTCTCTCTCTCTCTCTCTCTCTCTCTCTCTCTCTCTCTCTCTCTCTCCTTTTTCATTCAACTCTCTGCTACCTCTTTTCACTTTTTTTGTTGGAAATTGGTCAGTTCTCTCAGGTTCTCTTGTGTGGGTGTCCATGGAGACCAAGATAAATAGACACAGTTGTTGTTCCTGAATTTCTCCTCCAAACATTTGCGTCGTTGCCAGGTCTGTTTTAATGCAGAAGTACTGACTGAAGACGCCTAATGCCAAACAGATGTGAAACGCACACACACACACACACACACACACACACACACACACACACACACACACACACACACACACACACACACACACACACACACACACACACACACACGCGCGCGCGCGCGCGCACGCACACACACACACGCGCACACACACACACGCACGCACACACAAACACACACAGCTTTGGATCGTCATATGATCTTCTTAGAGGAACGTCAGGAAAACAGTTTTTGGCGTATACTGAACTTATGCAATTTATTACTGCATGTGTTAACTCTTCTTGAGTGGGTTTTGGAGATGACTTACAGCTGTAGGGGAGGACTTCAAATAGATCAAGGATGTAATTGCAGAATATCCGTGTTCGTAGTTTTGTCATACCAGACCAAGATCAATCAAATATGATGTGAGGTAATTACAGACGTTCCGTTCCCAAAAAGTAATTTTGTTTTTGCAGACACATGCAGGAAAACAAATCTGAAGCTGTAATTTGGAACAGCTAGGCCTACATATGCATACTCAAGGTGTACAAACGAATCATTTTTTGAAAATGTAATTAAGTTCATCTTTGAGTACAATTATGAAGAAGTAAAATTTCAGTGTAACACCAGCAGAAATATGTAGGCCTATTCATATTTACACATGAATAGCTCTTCTTCAAAACCATATATACAGTATATTTATTCCCAAAAATTATTCAAAAATTAACTGTTGTTTTTGTCTTTCTCTGTTAATATTTGTTGAGATTAGTGTTTTAATGTCTGAATTTGTTATGGAAATATCTAATAATTAACCCCGGTTCCAATAAAATCAGATATTATAAAATATTCACGAAAATTGTATTTACATGGTTTTCTAGCATTCTGGAAAAGAGCTCATCATATATTTGTGTATTGGATGCTCATATAAAGATTTCATGAATGTTTGCAGGTTTTTGACATGACTCTGGATAATTCTCGGCTGGTGCTGCAGATTGACAATGCCAGACTCGCTGCAGACGACTTCAGAGTCAAGTGAGTTTGTCATGTTCATCATTTGCATGCTTTGCCTTTCTGTATGTCCATGCAATCAGTTACTACACCATGCATGGACACTCACTGCCCCCATATCCTGCATAACCAGTTCTATTAAAATGAAATGAAGTCATGTGTCTTTGAGCTATGGTAGTGTTGAATTCATGTCACACTGACGTAACTGTCATGATAACAAGATGTGTCTTTTTTGAGTACTGTCCTCCAAAAATACAGACTTACATATCTCTTACACACACACATGTAATGTATAATACTTGTGTGTGAACCGCATGTTCCAGCAGGACATGTAGGCACTGCATGGCTCTATTGTGTGCTATATGTATATCAGGGAGACATAGTAAGTGTTTTGTGTGCTATACTGTACGTATATTATATATCAGTGTATATTTTGTGTAGGCCTATTATAGCATATTATACCAACATCTGTGCACATCAGGTTTGAGTCAGAGCTGGGCATCCGCCAGTCTGTGGAGGGAGACATCGCCGGCCTGAAGAGGGTGATCGACGACACCAACATGGGCCGCATGAACATCGAGAGCGAGATCGAGTCCGTGAGGGAGGAGTTGGCCTTCCTTCAGAAGAACCACGACAACGTAAGTCCTGGGTCGGCCCAAGGCATAAGCGATCTATGCAATGGCTTAGGGCCCTTAGGGCTTAGGCTCATATGGCTTATGAACTGTCCACCATTTTCCGTAGTCATATATTTCTTTGTCATGGTGGGGGGGGGGGGGGGATGAATGAAATTTTGCTTAGGGCCCCATAAAGGCTTGGTCCGGCCCTGCGTAAGTCTCTAGAACCACAAGAACATGTCACTCACCATCATGAGAGCATGAGTTACTAGAACTAGTTTGAGAATGTGAGTCATTACAGAATCTTCAGAGCATGAGTCTCGAGAACCATGAGTCATGAGAACATGGGTAACCCTGAGATTGTGAGTCACTATCATGATAATGTGAGTCACAATAAGAATGCCTCATGACAGAGAATTTGACAACAGAATGAGAATCTGGGTCTAGAACCATGAGAATGTGAGTCATTCTAGAACCTTGAGAGTGTGAGTCTCTAGAACCAGGAGAACGTGAGCTACCAGGAAGCGAGTCTCCAGGAGAAGCATATTAACATGAGTATGGCTGCCACCCTATACAAGCCTTGGTGTGTGGAAGGCAAGGTATGCAAAACGTCCCTTTTGGATTTTTGGTTACTAATTATGGAGGAACTGGCCTTCCTTCCGCAGAGCCACGAGGATGTGAGTCACTAGGGCCTTACAGAGCGACTTTATCTGATTAGGACGCTCTGCAGTGTCATTGGAGGACTTGCTTTTAGCTTTCAATCTTGTATCTGCTCCTCAGCTCAATAGTTAAAGATGCACTGTGTAATATTTTCAGTAGTTTATTTCCAGAATGTATGCTGCCCATTCACAAATGTTACCTTTTTCATGAATACTTACCATGACCATTAAATTCTAAGTAGGGCTACCGGTATTCATTATGACTGGGAAAATGCCAATTTTCATACATGAGGAGGGGGATCTTCTCCATGGTCCGCCATTTTGAATTTCCAGAAATAGACATTTTTAGCTGAAAATGTTACTGTACTTTGGTCATACTAATAAATATTAGTTTATTACTTTGTAAATATCAATGAAAAGATCAAATTTGACAATTGGCAGCACCGTTCGAATGAGTAGCATAGTTGCAATACTAACTTTGGCCACCATTCTACACTGTGCACCTTTAAATCCAGTGCGTTGAAACCCCAACACTGAGGTTGTAGTGAGGGCGTTCTAGCTTGTTCGTTTCGGCATGTTTTATCTGTCGATGTCTAATGCAGGCAATGGAGGTAGGGGGAGATTTTCACATGCAGCAGCGCAGACATATCCAACTGCATAGAGACATATTGCATTTCTGCAGGGATTAGTCCTTTCAACACTATGTGAAGGAGCTTTAGAGTGAACACCAATGGTTCAACTAAATGTTAGAGGTTGATTCGGTTCAGGGAGGGAGGAAGGGAAATGTCAGTCATTACAACAGCTCCATGACTTCCTATTTCCTGTGTGTCTAACCTATTGCGCTGGGGTCACACACCAGTGTAGCCTGGACGATAGTGGGTGTTTTTCACAAAGGTGGGGGTTGCAGGTGGATGCATACATTAGCAGAATGCTAGCAAGTGCAGGTCGAAATCTTCTGCCCTGGTCATTGCTTACATAACATGCCTGATGAAGACCCTGTTGAGTTGAAATGTTGTATGACCTGAATATATTTTCAAAGCGGAGCTACAATGTGCAGACTTCAACTTTTTGTACTGGTCATTGCTTAGACCAGGGCTATTCAATTGGAGGCCCGAGGGCCACATGCGGCCCAGATGCAGTCCACGTGCGGCCCATGCATGGCCCCCAACTGAAGCAGTATACATTTCAGTTTTGTTACTGCAGTACAACACATTATTTGCTTGTGAATCTTCTGCTTGTCTTATACATTCACATTCAATGTGGTTAAGTTTTAGGTTAGACCAGTGGTTCTTAACCTTTTTTTCTTAACGCACCCCCTTACCTGTGCCCAAGACAAGCCACGCACCCCCAACCCAAACTTCTACACGTGTATACGCACTAAAAAATGATTTAAGTGATTAATTACAATGATTCTTGCTTGAGACATTAATCAATACCTTAATGACTTGACATGGGGACCAAAACCGGTTTAAATTTGGGTTTGACTTGGCCTAATGATAATGTTTGCTAACAGAATTTTGGTCACAACCTCAACACAAACACAATTCCGTGCACCCCCTGAAATCTCTGGCGCACCCCCAGGGGGTGCCCGCACCCCAGGTTAAGAACCACTGGGTTAGAGGAACATGTTTAAAATTTGTTTGTGGACTACTGATTTTAAGTGTCATTTCAGTGGTCGTGATGTCTGAAAATGTGCGGCCCGACTGCAGTTCTTGGTTTCGAAATGTGGCCCAGATGAATTTCTATTTGAATAGCCCTGGCTTAGACCTTCTCTGGTGTGTCTGACCCCCATACAGGAAGTGTCTGACCTGATGCGTCAGATCTCGCACTCGGGGGTGCAGGTGGACGTAGACGCGCCCAAGGGCCAGGACCTCTCGCAGGTCATGGAGGACATACGGGCCAACTACGAGAAGATGGCCGTCAAGAACGCAGAGGATCTCAAGATGTGGCACGAGAACCAGGTATATACAACACACACACACACACACACACACACACACACACACACACACACACACACACACACACACACACGCATGTACACACGCATGTACACACACACACACACACACACACACACACACACACACACACACACACACACACACACACACTCACACACTCACACACACAAACACACACACATGCACGCATACACACACAGACACAATCAGACTCTCTCTCTCTCTCTCTCTCTCTCTCTCTCTCTCTCTTCCTCTCCCTCCCTCTCTCTCTCTCTCTCTCTCTCTCTTCCTCTCCCTCCCTCTCTCTCTCTCCCTCTCTCTTTCTCACGCACACGCCCTCTGTCTTTTCAGCACTGGATTGATTTCGTTTTAACAATGGATAATAGCAGCGCGGTGTTCCTCTGTGCCTGTGAACCCATTCTCTTGTGTTGCCTCACCTGTCCATGATGTGTTTGTGGTACTCAAGACTGTGTGTGTGTGTGTGTGTGTGTGTGTGTGTGTGTGTGTGTGTGTGTGTGTGTGTGTGTGTGTGTGTGTGTGTGTGTGTGTGTGTGTGTGTGTGTGTGTGTGTGTCTTTTCTCAGATGTCGGAGGTGCAGGTGCAGGTGTCCCAGAACACAGAGGCGCTACAGGGAGCCCAGGTGGAGAAGAACGACCTGAGAAGACAAATACAGACACTGGAGATAGAACTGGCATCGCAACAGAGCCTGGTATACACATACGCACAAACACACACAGATACAGATGCTGGAGATAGAATTAGCATCACAACAGAGCCTGGTATACACGCACACATGCACGTATGCACCTGTGCGCAGTGCACACACACACACACACACACACACACACACACACACACACACACACACACACACACACACACACACACACACACACACACACACACACACACACACACACACACACACACACACACACACACACACACACACAGATACTGGCATCACAACAGAGCCTGGTATACACACACACGCAGACACACAGACAGATACAGAGATAGAACTATCATCACAACAGAGCCTGGTACGCACACACACACACACAGACACACACAGACACACACACACACACACACACACACACACACACACACACACACACACACACACACACACACACACACACACACACACACACACACACACACACACACACACACACACTTGAATCTGTCCTGAATCTTGAATTTCACCCCTGAAAGAAAATGGTCTTGACTGGGTCGTCAGAGGTGCCGTCTTTACAGTATACAGTCCCAGGAAAAAGTTTGTACACCCTTTGACATTTCTTACATTTCTGTCAAAATTGGTCATAAAACATAGTCTGATCTTTCCAGAAATCACAAGAAGGAACAACCAGAGTCTGCTTTAACTAATTCAACCCAAACATTTACAAGTTTTCATATTTTCATTGGCCATAAGATGTAAACATTCACAGGACAGCAAGGCATAAGTAAGTACACCCTTGCATTCAATAGGTTTTAACCTTAAGTTAGTCGCAATAACCTCAACCAGATGTTTCCTGTAGTTGCAGATCAGATTAACAAAACAATCTGGATGTATCTTGTCTCCCTCTTCTTTAGAAAACTGCCCTTCTTCAGCAAGGTTTCTGGGATATCTTTAGTGAATAGCTTTCTTGACTTCATGCCATATCATCTGAAATGTTTTTGTCAGAGCTTTGACTGGGCTATTCCAGAATGTGTATTTCATTCTTATGAAGCAATTCAAATGTCAATTGCCTCTAAAATATGGGTAGTTGTCCCATTTCAGCACCCATCCTCTTGTGTGCCTCAACTGTGTGACAGACTACCTCACATTCTTTCTGTAAAATATCTCAATAAACTTCTGAGTCCATTGTTCCACTGATAATAGCTAACTGACAAGGGCCTGAGGCACCAAGGTAGCCGCATATAATGATGCTGCCGCCACCATACTGAAAAGTGGAGATGATGTTTTGGTGAAGGTGTGGTTCTCCAGTTCTCCTCCAAACATGATACTATGTGTTCCCCTGAAAAATTCAACTTTAGTTTCAACGTTGGTCTACTGAATATTTAGCAGTAATTTTATGAAGCATATAAATGCTTTTTCGCAAACCTCAAAGTTGCAGCAATATTTTTTTGGACAGAAACCCCAATAATTTTAGATTGGCAGAATGAACCCCATTTTTAGCTTTTCTTGGTTACATCTCCACATCTGAGTATGGTGGCGGGAGCATCATTATATGCGGCTACCTTGCTGCCTCAGGCCCTTGAAAGTTTGCTACTATCAGTGGAGCAATGAACTCAAGTTTATTGTGATATTTTACAGAAAAAATGTGAGGAAGTCTGTCACACAGTTGAAGCACACAAGAGGATGGGTGCTGAAATGTGACAACAACCCATACTTAAGAAGCAAATCGACATTAGAATGGCTTCATAACAATGAAGTACACATTCTGGAATAGCCCAGACAAAGCCCTGACTAAAAACAATTGAGATTATATGGCATGAAGTCAATAAAGCTATGCACTCCAGACATCCCAGAAACCTTGATGACGAGAGGCAGTTCTCTAAAGAAGAGGGAGACAAGATACATCCAGATTGTTTTGTTAATCTGATCTGCAACTACAGGACAAGTCTGGTTGAGATATTGCAACTAACTGAGGGTTAAAACCTATTTAATGCAAGGGTGTACTTACTTATGCCTTGCTCTCCTGTGAATGTTATAGCCTTATGGCCAATAAAAATATGAAAACATGTAATTGTTTGTGTGGAATTAGTTAAAGCAGACTCTGATTGTTCCTTATTGAGATTTCCGGGAAGATCAGACCATGTTTTATGATCTATTTTGACTGAAAAGTAAGACATTTCAAAGGGTGTACAAACTTTTTCTTGGGACTGTATTACAATACACTTAGGCCTAGCTGACACTTTTATCCCAGGCAACTTATTTACAAGGTCTTGTTTGCTGTCCCTGGAGCAATGTGGAGTTAGGTGCCTTGCTCAAGGCCACTTCAGCCATGGATGGAGATGTAGGGAGCGCTAAGGGTGGGATTTCAAAGCTGCAACCCTCTGATCTTAAGACCACCTCCCTAACCATTAGGCTGCGGTCTTGTCTGTTAACAATCATCACTCCTGTGGTGATTATTAACTTCAGTGACATTCAGAACTCCAAATCAACACCTGCCAACTGGCCAAATGCTGGTGAAATTTCAGTTTGACTGATATGTAGAAAAGACCAACTTACTTGCCACTTTGACCCATTAATGAGTGTGTGATTGGCTAGTAAGAGTAACATCTACTAGCCATTTTGGCTACTGACGAAAGACGTTCATTTAGAGCCCTGCTGACATTAAATTTGACTTGACTGTACTTGAAAATCAGTGGACTTGGTCGCGACTTGCACTCAACCCTTAAAAAACTCGGTCTTGACACGCACTCATCCCCTCACTAAGACACACATTTATACACACACACATGCTTGTTCACACAGTCTGTTATACATGCACACACACTTGTTCTTGTGCCAGTGGTTATGATTGGCATACACTGTATGGCATAACAATAGAACAGGGAAGGTACTGCTCAAAAAGAGGATCGGGAGAGAAATAAAACCCTCCTGGGTCTGGACAACAAACAACAGGCGTTCCCACCCAATCTCTCTCTCTCACACACACACGGATGCGCACACATGGACGCACATACACACACACACACACACACACACATGGATGCACGGACGCACGCACACAAGCAAGCACGCATGCGTGTGCGCATGCGCATGCGCATGCGCGCGCGCACACACACACACACACACACACACACACACACACTCACACACACTCACTCACACACATGGATGCACGGACGCACGCACACAAGCATGCACGCATGCGCACGCGCACACACATACACACACACACACACCTATTCACAATGATGGCAATTTGATCACCACGATTTGGTCTAAGATTACCTATTTGGTTTGCAGAAAGTACTGTATATGTCAGATGTGTTACATGACACTGGTTTGTTGAATGTGTGGTCTTAGTAATTGAGTAATTTCTCAATCTAGAGCTGAAATATGATCCCATTAATTTCAGCACGAACGCATAACGTCACGTAACATGTTTTGTTGGCTCGAGCCTATGGGCTGGCTTACCACTTTTTATGTTTTTTTTTTGAAGTAGTAATAGGCCTACTTCATAAAGAAGATGTGTAAAATTAACTGTTTATTTGTCAACAGTGTTGAGGAAAATGTATTTGAATTTCTATGAACAGTAGGCAAAAGAAGCACACATTATGCATAGTATATGCTGAATATCGGCTATCAAGAAAAGGCAAATGAAGATGGCCTTACAGTGGGGTGAAGGACTCAAATGTTTTTTCTTGTCAGATTTGGGGACTGACTTTTGTACTTATTTGACAGTGCAATTTAAGTGTATTCCGCCATCCGTCCATATCACACTACTCATATGATTGTCATTCTGTATTTCATACAGTAACTGTCATTCGGCATTTCGGTACGTAACGACATTCTGCGGAATCAGTTAGTGAGATGCTGATCGTATGTTTGTTGTTTCTGTTGTTTCGTAACTAGGAAGCGTTGCTGGACGATTTAAGTGTGTTTCACAATCTGTCCGAGGGTGGTGTGATGCAGGGCATTTGCCCCTGGGCCCAGGGCCCTCCCTCTCTTATTAATGAGGGGGCCTCTAGTGACCTTGGCAGGCTGTATGTACAATTTTTTTTGGGGGGGATGATTGGGAGATAGAGACGGCAGGCTTGGGAAATGACCCCGGCTGGACTTGAACCGGGGTCCCCATGGGCCAAATGTCAGGGGCCACAGCGCCCCCCATATGTACAATTTCTCCGCCACTGAGTAATCATATGACCCTCCTTCTGGCTGTTGTGTAACTGTAGAAAGCGTCGCTCGACGACACGCTGCGCAACACGGAGCTGCGCACCAACATGGAGATGGAGAAGTACAACGACATCATCCGGCAGCTGGAGGCGGAGCTAACCAACCTGAGGATGAAGGTCACGCAGCAGGGCCAGGAGTATGACGCGCTTCTCAACATGAAGCTCAGGTCAGTAGGCGTGTTTGTGTGTGTGTGTGTGTGTGTGTGTGTGTGTGTGTGTGTGTGTGTGTGTGTGTGTGTGTGTGTGTGTGTGTGTGTGTGTGTGAGTGTGTGTGTGTGTGTGTGTATTTAGATGACTTTGTCCTGGGCACAGCCAAAGCTCTCAGTGGACTTGAGTGCATGAGTGTGCATAAGTCTGTGTGCATGGAATGTATTCCGCCCGCCCTCCTCCACATGAAACTGTTCTGAAAAGCTAATACGTTTTCACCTCCCAATAAACTGAACTGACCTGGATGTCAATGTGTGTGCGTTTCAGGCTGGAGGCTGAGATCAGCACATATCGCCGCCTGCTGGAGGGAGAGAGCACCGCACCCTATCAGCCATCGCACCCCTCTCAGCCTCAGCAGCCTCCCAGCCAGCCTAAACAGCCCAAGACCAAGTTCAAGTAAGTCACCACACTAACCAAGCTCACATCCTTTTATCTTTTACTTATTTTCAGGCTCTTCTGCTTGTTTTCTAGTGAACATTATTGAAACACACACACATACACACTTTCATAAATGGTACACACACACACACACACACACACACACACACACACACACACACACACACACACACACACACACACACACACACACACACACACACACACACACACACACACACACACACACACACACACACACACACACACACACACACACATACACACTTTCATAAATGTTACATGACAACGTACAGCAGCGATATGTGCCATCTAGAATCTATGACACAGTATAATCCATCATGTATAATCTATAATCTATCAGTGATCGCCTACATGACATGAGTGACTTTGTGTTCCAGTTTAAATGATGCCCTGGAGGAACTGAAGGATGGACTGGTGGAGGAGGACTGAACACCCCCCCTCCCCCCCAAACCCCACCCCACCCCATAAACACACAGAAGATACCACACCACTGCATCAGAGGTCCTGTGAAAGACTGTGAAGAGCCAAATTTGACTTTTTTTTTTTTTTTTAAACGCACGAAACAGATGCATTTTATTGTGGTGGTGACCCATTAAAATTCATGTTCAATTCATTTGGCTACAAGTTGACAAGTTGAGGTGTTTTCATTTCTCACATGTATTCTTCTCAGCCTTAGAAGTGAAAATTGAAATATACCGGTACGTAGCAACGTATACCAGAGACTTGGTTTACTATGTTATACTATAAATGTCTCGTATTTTTCAATTACTGCTGGTTCGAGGACGTCTGCATCCAAGTCTGAGGAAGACTCTGTCTGATGCTACTAAATAGCTCCAACTACTAGAGAATGGACCGAGAACAATACTTCATATTTGCAGTGACTGTTCAGTGTTAAAAGGCCTAAATGTCACAGTAAATGGTTAAGATAAGTCTTAGTCAAAACAAATGAACAAAATAAGATAAGTCGAAACAAATGGCTTGAAAGCTGACATGTGCAAAAGAGAACGTCCTTAGGGGTGCATGACATGGACCACCTGAACCATATACGTACATGAGAACCCGGGTTCGAGTCCGGCCTGTGTCATTTAATTTATTGTTTATTTAGCAGGGACAGTGCACAATATACAATTGAGCCAGATTATAGCCACACGGCTAATTTTCATCTGCAGTCCCTGGACAGGAATTGGTGTTAAGCTAAAAACAAAAAGGATTAAAATAAATAAAAATACAAGAATTTGATAATACAATTAAAAGGTGCCCAATGTGTAAATATAGGCCCACAACTTTGCATGGCCAAAAATGCATATCTAGTTAAAAGAATACACCAAAGAAACACTTTGTCACTTCCCAGCCTGACCCCACCGCTCTCTCCCATTACTTTCCTGTGTAGTGTAGCAGTACTGTCATGGACAAATACATAATATACTGTACTGTATATAACTATATAATATAATAATGATATATCTTATATATAATTCATAATGACTCACACAGGAACATGTCATTTAGATTTCAGCACCATTTTTTATTTATTCATTTCATCCACGCAACTTTGCATTGATGTCGGTGAGATACAGAAACGTACCATATGTGCAATGTACTGTATATATACTGACAGCCTTTGTAGCTTAGATACTAAACCAGGCAGTGCCTTCAATATCATCCCTGTAGTACTTTTAATGTTAATTGTATTGGGCAGATGTGATGATTGAAAACGGATATACAGCACAAATTACATTATATGACATTGCATGTTATCCTGAGAGACTTTTATTAGGTACGTAGACAGTCAACCTTGGGGCACCATGGGGAGGTTATTTGGTGTGCTCAAGGACACCTTAGCCATAGATGAGGGTGTAGGAGTGTGATGGAGCGGTCATCATTCGAAGCCTAACTTTTGTGTAGCGGTCCCAGTCCCAGTTTGGTACCCCAAAATGCCCAAGTTCGAATACCAGCAGGGCAAATCTAGTCCCCTTCGCCACAGGAGTGTGCTGGTTATTGGCCACGTTTACATGTTTTTAATTCCCAATTAATAATTCAGAATAAAACAATCCAGAATTATTCTCCGTTGAGTTTACATGAAGCAATTTCATTTAATTGTGAATAAATGTTTGTGGACCAAAGCATCTTGATTGGATGGGTTTTTGGCACTGGGTTTGGGTGTAGCAGCGAGCGTGCGTGGAACAACCAGAATTGTTTTTAAAGAGGAATCAACATATAGAGGAATAAACCACCCACTTTATTCAGAATACGATAAGTTAAACTCTGAATAATTTTTTCGGAATTGTGAAATGTTTACATGATATTTTCAAAGCAGAATTAAGTTTTATTCAGAATATGGAGTCAATGTGGAATTAAATGTCCCATGTAAACCAGTCCATTCCCTCCTCCGCCCACAAGCTTATCTACCTGTACGGGGACACACCTGAGATCATCCTGTCCAGTCATTGGCCCACAGCTGCCACAGCTGACAATTAATACATACAGCACAATCTCTCATCATATATTTATATATTTTGGACAATGGAATGAAATGATAGCCTACACTAATAACACACACACCCAACAAGTTTTCTACACCACCAGTCAACATTTGTATCTTGTTACAACTGCCAAAGAATTTGGACCATAAGACATTTCAGCATCAACAACATCTGACAAAAACAAAACTGTGCGGTTTAACATTATTACATTTCTTTTTCAACATGCACCTGTTACTCTTTTTTCCTTTCAAAATATTTCTAGACACCATGAAAATATCTTTGGATCATCACTATGTACAACACAGATCAGCTCTATACACACAAATAAAAATAAAAAGTATTTTGTTTCATATGTGCTTTGGCTTACTCGACACATGGTTTGGTTCAATATCTGTAATACTAGAGACACATGCAAGCGAATTTGGGAAAGCGAAGTGAAATTTGCCATTCATTCCTATGAGGAGACTGTGAAGTGGGGCGAAGGCAAGCAAACAGAGGCAAACGAAGCGTAAATATTGAGCCAAGATTACTATTATGCCAATGGGGAGTGAATTTCGCCTGTGGCGGCCAATCAAATAGACAACATAAATGTTTTGATGTTTCGATTTGATGTGCCGCTACGACTACAACCACTTGACCGTTGAGCTGTCAGAATGGAAACACTGAATTTTACCTCTCTTCACTTCACTTCTATCCCTTCCACGTGTCCTCTTCTGAACAGGCTATATGGCTGATTAGGAACACTGTAGGCAGTTTCATTCCCAGCAAAACCATACACAGTAGCCTACCAGGGAAGGGGGACTGACTATCAAGTTAAAACTCTGCAGATCCCATACATTTAGGGGCCTTCCACACCTGTGTCGCTCTTTATGACCCTCTACGTTTATTCATCATTTTCTGGATGATCGGCTTATTTTTATTTAAAAAAAAAAAAAAAAAAGACATAAAAAAATAAATAACGAAACAAGTTCTTGGGGGACTCTCTGAGTGCTGTAATTTGCACACTCCTTCAGTCTCCATAGCACCAATATTAGAATGTAGCACTCAATGTACACACAACCCACGGCCAGCCATATCCAGATGCTTGTAACAACTGCAAGAGAACATACAGAATACAACAGTTACTTACATTAAACGGCATGTAATATCATAAAAGGTACAGTACATAAATTACCATAATAAATAATATAGTATTATCTGATATCGCATGTAATAAAACATTAATAATACGGTACTAACTGACGTCACACATCACATCACATCAAAACACAGCACAGCACAGCACATTCCATATTGATGGTAGGCTGACCTTATCTGACCAAGGTGTGACGCTCCCCTGTGCCCCCTCCAGGCCATAGGGTGAAACTACATGGGCAGAGCTATAGCCTTAGAGATTTTCTAGTGGAAAGATATACTCATGTCCGGCGTGACGTTTTCCACGTGCGTCACACCCTTTTGTGGGGGAAAACAGCCAATGCAAGTCAATTGGTGGTGTTGGGAAAGAATAGACGAAATACAAGGACCTGTAGACTAGCGTTGTCCACGCTCAACATGCCGAAAACGTGCTGTGTTACCGGCTGTTCAAATAATACAGCCAAACAGCCATGGTTGAAGCATGGACTGTGTTCATTTTTAGGCTAGCCAATGTAGCATGTAAGTTAATGAGACATTTGGTTTGATTTCCCCCATAAAGGGGCGTAACGCACATTTACGAGCCAATGGGGAGAGAGATGTGGGGAAGGATCAGCATAGGACCCGGGCCGCAACCAAACCCGGACCGCTGGCGTAGCAGCCCCAGTGCCTTATTGCTAGAGCCATGGTAGGGCCGACATAATAAGCTCTAATTAATTCAAGTGTGTGTGATGCTACTGTGTGTGTGTGTGTGTGTGTGTGTGTGTGTGTGTGTGTGTGTGTGTGTGTGTGTGTGTGTGTGTGTGTGTGTTTACCTCATAAGAGACAGTGCTGTTCACAGTGCTACAGCTCGGTCAAGCGGTTGGTGTGTGTGTGTGTGTGTGTGTGTGTGTGTGTGTGTGTGTGTGTGTGTGTGTGTGTGTGTGTGTGTGTGTGTGTGTGTGTGTGTGTGTGTGTGTGTGTGTGTGTGTGTGTGTGTGCGTGTTTACCTCATAAGAGACGGTGTTGTTTACAGTTCTCCAGCTTTGTGAATCGTGTGTGTGTGTGTGTGTGTGTGTGTGTGTGTGTGTGTGTGTGTGTGTGTGTGTGTGTGTGTGTGTGCGTGTGTGTGTTTGTGTCTGTTTACCTCATCAGAGACAGTGTTGTTCGCAGTCCTCCATCTGTGTGAAGTGGTGTGTGCATGCTCGTGTGCGTGTGTGTGTGTGTGTGTGTGTGTGTGTTTGTGTGTGTTTACCTCATCAGAGACAGTGTTGTTTACAGTTCTCCAGCTTTGTGAATTATGTGTGTGTGTGTGTGTGTGTGTGTGTGTGTGCGTGTGTGTGTTTGTGTCTGTTTACCTCATAAAATACAGTGTTATTCACAGTCCTCCATCTCTGTGAAGTGGTGTGTGCATGCACGCGTGTGTGTGTGTGCGTGTTTGTGTGTGTGTGTGTGCGCGTGCACGTGTGTGTGTGTGCGTGTTTGTGTGTGTGTGTGTGTTTGTGTGTGTTTACCTCATCAGAGACAGTGTTGTTCGCAGTCCTCCATCTCTGTGAAGCGGTTGGCGTTGCCCTCGCAGCCGCTGTAGACGAAGGGTCTGCAGGCGCGCGCCACACTGTTGAAGTACCAGCGCAGCGTGAAGCGGGAACAGCTGCCCTCCTCCATCGGCAGCAGACAGGGATCTGTGGTGGCGCGCACACACACACACACATTAATGGATGGACATGCACACTCACACACACACACACACACACACACACACACACACACACACACACACACACACACGCACACACACAGACAAACAGATGGACACACACGTACACACCACACACACACACACACACACACACACACACAAGTGTGCGCATCAGAGGCGATTCCTCTTTGAGTACAAGGGAGGCGCCGCCTCCTGTCCAAATCACGGAGAATAGTATGTAAACTAATGCTTTACACGACTTAATAACATTGCTATTTCAGACCCAGCTCCATAGAAAATGCATGTGCTCAACTTAGAGATGAAACCGATCTGTCATAAGATCCCGTGGCTAGCACGAGTTTTTTTTCCGCTCATGACAACGCAAGCGAGTCGAGTCTCAATGGACTTCAATGGCATGTGGGATATTACGCTTTTTCAATGGCAAAATGCTAAACGGTCATTGGCTATTGCCGTGAAATGTTTTTGATTTTGAGACTGAGCCTCACTGGGAGTGAATGGAGAAGAGAGAGGAGGGGGGAGGGACCGGAGACTGGAGCTCCGACTTGTGATTGGGTGAACCCCGTGTCAGTACAGTACAGTAGTTGATTTCATTTCGAAATGCGGATATGTTATTAATTTGACTGAGAAGTTTCGTCGTGGTAACCAGTGGGGAAGCTATTCATTGCGGTGTACTACAGTTTTGTGTACATATTCTTGTAAACCTAGTGTTGCGAATAAAGTCTTAATAGTGGCACGTCCTTGTCCTTATCCTTTTTAATCTCCCAATTCAAAAGTTGAGGTTGCCTACTTTTCTTTAGGGCTAGCTTGCAAGAAAGCTAGAGAGCTATGCAACATGCCAAGCATTGTGGATTAAATTCTGGCGAATTCCAGTCGTGCTTATGAGGAGAAAATGAATATCAAGGAGCAGAGCAGAGCACTGCCTAATATTGACTTGGTGAAAAAGGTAGGGAAGAACAACCGTTTCTTTTGAGCTTTCGTGGTGTCTGATCAACTGGTTAACTGCCAAGTCCCGTGAGTGGCGAGTCCTTGTTTCCTACTGTGTTGGCAATGTCTGGTAAATAATTAAAGATTTTGCGACCTCTAGTGGTAAGTTAAGCCGTGCACCCAGTAATGAAAAAAGACAACGAAGGCAAACTCAATCACATCATTATGTGGCGGAGGTAGGCCTAATGATAATAATAATAATAATAATAATAATAATAATAATAAAACATTTCCCTATAGCCTACAAGGGGGATAATGATTAATGATTAACAAATTTGTTTCAACGAGAGTCCTTTAGTGTGTGAGGCCATATGTGGCTCTGGACCAATGTAAGATGTGTGTCAAAATTGACACCCCCCCTTTATTTTGCGTTCTGGACATATTGTAATTGAACAGCCTCCCCTGTTTGACAGACTACCAGCCGCCACTGTATACAAACATAGTATGTCCGTATGTACGCACAGATGCGTGCACAAGCACGCATTCAGACTCGCATTCAGACACGCACGCATGCACACACACAAACATGCATGAACAAACATGCGCACACACACAGACACACACACACACACAAAGTCATTTAAGTCGATTGTAGGCCTATGTCCACACAAAATTATTCATATGTTCACATGCATCACACGCTCATGCACACAGAAACATGAGAGCAAACACTCACACCTGAAAGTAAAAGAATGGCAAGAGTTTGAAAACGAGCTGATTTGAACATACAACTTTCCTGAATCAACTTCTAAATATGAAGGAAATCATCAGAGGTAAAAGAGGTGAACATTGTGCTTGTGTGTGTGTGTGTGTGTGTGTGTGTGTGTGTGTGTGTGTGTGTGTGTGTGTGTGTGTGTGTGTGTGTGTGTGTGTGTGTGTGTGTGTGTGTGTGTGTGTGTGTGTGTGTGTGTGTGTGTGTGTGTGTGTGTGCATCACCCGAAAACCCGAAATATTCACCTTCAGCATCTCTTTTTTGTCTCTCAACTTTCAAGGCACCAGAAGTTGTTATTTCATCTACACACACACACACACACACACACACACACACACACACACACACACACACACACACACACACACACACACACACACACACACACACACACACACACACACACACACACACACACACACACACACACAGGGTTAGATATCAACTTGGCAAACAACACACTGTTTTTAGGCTGTAAAAGCGCATTATGAATGATTGAGGATAGAAAATAAAGAATATAGTGTTTGGTTTACGTCAGTGAAAGAACAATGTGATTGGGTTAATCCAGTAATCGGACATTGTGATTGGGTTAGGTCAGTAAAGCAACATTTTGATTGGGTTAGAACAGTAAAAGAAAGCTGTGATTGGGTTAGCCCAGTAATCCGACATTGTGATTGGCTGATATGTGGCCTACCTTTGCTCTTATTGGCCAGAGGTGGTAGGTCTACAATTGGGGGCACTGCATCGGGGTCGTCGTAGCTCTCGTAGGAGTAGATGTGCTCATAGTCTGGATCGTTAGAGTTCATCACTACCCGCAGGTCGCGACCTTTCCCCCAAACGCACACGCAAATGCAGGCACACACATACATAGATATATAATACAGGAACGCAAATACAGACATGCAAGCAAACACAGGCTAAACAAATCCAATCAAATTGCATAAAGCTACATGAACATATACAAGTGTGAATCCTTCCCATGTTCTCTAAAGGCAGTCCAACAGAAGTAGTAGCATGTGTAGGCCTACAGTTTTAGCTTAACATAGTTAACAGTTCAAGAACTATTAATATTATATAGGTGTGCAACGGGTGGTGTTATAACCAGGGGCAGGCATGCTACGACATGATATAAGGAGACATTAAGAGTCACAACACATACGACATATGACATATGACATACGGACACATAAAAAGTTACCATATACGGCGTTATGTTATGACTTTATGACATAAGGAGACATAAGAGAGGTGTGGCGTTATGACATGTTGACAAAAGGAGTCAAAGAGTTATAGCAATAAGCCGTTGTGTTACGACATGAGAGAAGGAGACATTAACAGTTACGACACAAGGCGTGGTGTTATGAAATGTTGACGAAAGGAGTCAAAGAGTGACATAAGCCGTTGTGTTACGATATGAGATAAGGAGACATAAAAATGAAGACAAGAGGAACATGGTGAGGAACATGGCGAGAACTCACCCCCTGTGCCCGACTGCGAAGAGGAGCGTTGCGCACCGGGACGGGTACGATAAGGCGCAGCTGGCACAGTACGACGGCCCTCATAGACACGGCCCTCATAGACACGGCCCTCATACTGACCAGGGACACTGGCCTCAACATCCGACTCACGTAAACCTAAACACAACCCAGCTCTTACCGTATGTGTGTACACGAAAAGCGACCAGAGTAACCAGAGTGTCAGAAGTCCTTATTTCTCTAGTACTTACTTGTTAAGACACAGCGTTATAAATTTGCTGTTACCAGAATGGCAATGGCCCAGTCATATTGCGTAACTGAAGGTGCTGTGCTATGCCAGAGTAGTGTAGTACTATAGAACAGTGGTTCCCAACCTATGGGTCGGGACCCAACCTGTGGGTCGCCAAAGATCCACGGGGGGGTCGCGAAGCCCTCTTGATTTTAAGGGGTTTAATTTTAAATATCATATATAACCCATGTTGAATAAATGACAAAGCATTTAACTAATATAATGCATAGAAGCAACGAAATGTTAGTGCTATTAAACATTTATTCTATATTTGACCAAAGACGAATTGAGGAATAAAATGACAAAAATGAGTTTTTGCAGGAAACAGAGGGTATCATGTGACTCCCTCTCGTGCGGACACTCGCGTGATTGGGTCACCAAAGCTTACAATGGCAAAAATATGGGTCCCTGAAGAAAAAGGCTGGGAACCACTGCTATAGAAGATAACTTTTCAGCGATTATTACAGTGTTCCATTGGTGGTGGAACGGCGTACATTATGGGTCGACGAACTGTGTGACCACAGTGAATTTCAGAAGTTAAAAGTCAGTTATGCAGCTAATGAGCAATGACGTGGTTCACCGAAAATAATGTTTTATATTTTCTAATGTCCCAAGCTGGTTGCTTTTGGAGTACTCACACAGTAGACAACCCTAAACTTCACACTCTGTTAAAGGCCCATTCATATCCAACGTATGAGACGGTTATGGACAGTGGAGTGTTTTAGTGATAACCAATGTGTTTGTGCAAATGTATATGAAATTGAGGAGTTTCAGTTACATATGAAACAGATGGGACAACAATGGGATGAAACGTGCCACACCTCAAAAATGGATGGAGGTATGAAGGTGTTGACAGTTAAAATATATGCACAGAAATACCTACATAGTTGGGTATGCTTGAGCCTTGAAAAACACACAGCACTCATCCTTACAGACACCCCTTACACTTCACAAATGATCATGGTGACACACAGCATCCATCCCAATCCACACCCCATATGCCCACGTACACAGTAAAAATGCCAGAGTTCATTACTCTTAGAGAGTTGAAACGAACTCAGTGTCAGATAACATTTGGACTAAAATTATAATGTTTAATCTTTGGTCAGTGTAAAATTGTCGGAGTTAATTCAACATTATGAACTTTAGTGTGGGGATTACACTGGCCACCTGCTTAATTTTCCACCGACTTATGAGTAAATTGACTCCCTACAGTGCTGTAAATACTCCACACTGATTTTATATACATTTACTGAAACATTGCCACCTATTGTTTACTGTGTGCCCCCTTCAAACCAAACAAACATGCAGTCGGCGTACACTATTACATCAACTCAAGGGAAAAAAAGCCTTGACATTAATAGGGAAAATTCATTAGTCATTAGTAAGGGTAACACACCTCAGGTGAGGGTACAAGCGTACAAAATGTGCCAGTCACATAAAAACCAGGCCGCAAGACCCTCACAGCGGAACTGGGAACATTTTTCAGTTTTTGAGATTTTAATTTTATTTTGCAGAATGAGCAAGTTGAGGTCAGAAAACGGTATTGGTTTTGTCTGAAAACATAAAGTTTGTCTTTGAAATTACTAACGTTATGTATTTTCTGGGCAAGAGAAAGATTCAGAGTTGAATTCTGTGTTTTCTACATAAGAAACATAAGAAAAGGCCACACATTCTTCATAGTATATTACCAGATTTTGATGTGAATGGGATCATTGTAAAGCTTAGAATTTTGCACTTGCAGACTCAATAAGTTCCTGGGACTACATGTGGGCAGCTTCCATGTGACTGGTCAGGTACCATTGTACATCACTCCCCTGTGTATCTTCATGTATCATGCATGCACAGTGGTGTGACAGCGCAGACGCAGCTTCGGAAGTCACACCAACACAATGTCTCAGATACATTGTGACCAAACATTTACATAGACTCCTTGAGTGATGCACTGGCTGTGTTATTTTAAGGACAACCTTGTTGTAAAATTATGGAGTCATGGAGCAAATAGCTATGTCTATAAAGCATTTATTGTGCCACAATTAACAGCACTGCGAGCAGTCATAATCCCAGTCAGCCCCTTGAGAGAAGTCACCCTGACATGGGTAACTTCAATCATAGCATGTCTGCTTCTTTGTGCTTTTAAACTATTCAAAAGCTTAAAGTTGCTCTGGACATATTTTGTAATGTAATTCAGTGCCTTGACATTCAAAAGCAGACATTGAGAACACAAGTGTCTTATTCTGAATGCCAAGGACTTGGTTACATTAAATCCACCAGAGCAGCACTGCATGCACTGTGACTTGCCTAGTTGTATTGCTTGATATAATCATAATCAATGATCGACAACTGGATTCACTAGTTAGAATCCAGTGCCACATATTCCAAATGACCTAGGACCTGTCCATTTCAACCAGGTGACCATTCAACTAGACAATTACCCAGCTGAATTGCACAGGTAAAACTAGGTCATTTGGAATATGTGGCAATGGATTTTAACTAATGAATCGAGATTGGCAATCAAAGGTTATAATGCTTGAAAAGACCCCAACTACATTTTACAACAGAATTGTCCTTTACGTTGTGTTAATTCAAATTCTATGTACTTTAATCAAATGTGTTGATGTAAAGTAAAACTTGCATAGTAGGAGATGGAAAGTAGCACTTACCTCCACAAGCTGGAAAGCAATAAGCAACATAAAAAATAACATTTGTTAGATGATTTTATCATTTGCATAAGATATTTATAACAGACATACCGTACATTTTACATGTATAATATCTGTGAATTTTACTTTAAACAGCACACCATTCAAAGACTGATGGTTCGGAGGCATTTGTGCAATCAGGGTTAGCTATTATTACACATATTTAATTTGATAATATAATAATAAGTCCTCATATATAATAATAAGTAAGGTACAATTTTCCAAAAATAACAGAAGGGTGAATACTTCTCAGATAATACTCTTGAGCAATATCAATGGCAATATCCAAATTACATTAAACTGAGAATCAAATCCTGTAAAAGAAGTGGAGATATCGAAACCAAAAAGGGGGACAATCCCTCCATCCCCCATACCAATCACACCTTAGTAATATAATACTATTGTATTAATTTACATTTATAGATATCATCCAGTTAACTCACCACAGTGCTGGTTCATCTCAGTGCGAACATAAGTACGGATCTCATCCTCCTGTGAAGAGGATGTGAGAACTTTGTTAGTTACTTCGTTGTTTGCAATGCAATTTCCCATTGGCAACTACCCAAGTTGCTAACTGGCCTACAGTTACGAAAGCACAACCATGATTTCTACTGTGTATGTGTGTGTGTGTGTGTGTGTGTGTGTGTGTGTGTGTGTGTGTGTGTGTGTGTGTGTGTGTGTGTGTGTGTGTGTGTGTGTGTGTGTGTGTGTGTGTGTGTGTGTGTGTGTGTGTGTGTGTGTGTCTATCTGCTCTCATTTAATGCATCTATTCTACTCACCGTTAAACCCGGCTCTCCTTGGTCTCCCTTGGGTCCAGTATGCCCATGCTCTCCCTAAAGGATATAAACACATACAGATGAATAACAATAATAATAAAATAATGAAATGTAATACTCTTTATTATTAGTGAGGCCCGCGGTCACAGGTCCGCGGAACAAACAAAACACGCCTAGGCGTGAGCCAAAATAAAGCAAGAAAGGAAGTAATTATTTTTCAATTTTGACATTTCAGGCCAATATCGATTCTTTTTTGTTTATTTTGGCATTTCGGGCTTGATGAAAGCCACAAGGACACAAGTCTCAAATGTTGTAGGCCCATGCACTCAAAATGAAATGAATGGGACCCCTGGTGTTGTGGACGTGATGACTCCAACTCTCCAGGAGTTCACATGAAATACAAACACGTCTGGTTTCTTAACTAATGCACACCTTTTCACACCTGGTCCCTTTCAGCCATTTAAGTGAACTCAGACCTGTGACTCAGTATTTTTCATTATATGTGAATGGTTCAAAGTGTAAGTGAACCGTGGTTCAAAGTGTATGTGAATGGTTCAAAGTGTAAGTGAACCGTACTGAGACCTTTTATTGACGTGGTCTCAGTACGGTTCGCTTATGAGTTCTGACACGTTACACTTGTGACAAGGGCTCTAGAGGACCAGGTGTGATCACAAAGAGGACTGACACACCATAAAGCCTAACAGGACCAGAAAGATTCTTTTTGTAATACACTCACAATATGAACAAAAAGAGAACTGAGTCCTTTTACTGTTGGTTCACTTTCTGGTCCACTTAAAGGGCATTTTCACACCTAGACCTCTTTAAGTGAACCAAACTCAGTCCTCTCAGTCCACTAGTGTTTCTTTTGGTGAAATTCAGCTTCCTACTGTTGTGTGCACTGTAGATATATGGCTGGGGGGGGGGGCACAATTTGCTGCTACGCCCCTGCTCCCCCAGGATGCCTGGGAACTGCTATAGTGGCATATAGAGTAGAAGTGGAATGCATGGGAGGCCTGGTGTTGTGTCTTGTTCTCCACAGGTGTGACATTACCTGCAATCCTCTCTCTCCTGGGATGCCTGGAGTACCCCTGGGGCCCACCATGGAAGGACCTGGGGGACCTCGCTCACCCTACACACACACACACAGGCACACACACACACACACACACACACACACACACACACACACACACACACACACGCATGCAAACATACACAGACACAGACACACACATACACACAATATTAAAATGGTATTAGAAGTTCTTGCATGTTAACTGCATTTTTTCAGGATCACCCCTGCACACACACAAACACACACGAGTACACACACCCACACAGAGTAAACACACAGAGTACACACAGACACACAGACACAAACACACACACACACACACACACACACAGAGTACACACACACACACACACACACACACACACACACACACACACACACACACACACACACACACACACACACACACACACACACACACACACACACACACACCTACACAGTCTCACCCCAAGTAGTCAATATCTGAGTGCCTTTGACCAGACTGCAATTTTTGACGTCTTGGGTATTCCTTCCACGTCACATTTTGACTATGTCCTCAAAGGCGCACCCTTGTGGCAGCATAACGTCATTGAGATTAGGTTTAGGAATAGGTTTAGGGTTAGGCCACATAGTCAAAATGTGACGTGGAAGGAATACCCAAGACGTCAAAAATTGCCGTCTGGTCCAAGGTAGTCAGAAATTGACTACTTGGGGTGAGACTGCGTTGCACACACACACACACACACACACACACACACACACACACACACACACACACACACACACACACACACACACACACACACACACACACACACACACACACACACACACACACACACACACACACAGAGTACACACACACACAGAGTACACACACACACAGAGTACACACACACACAGAGAACACACACACAGAATATACACACACCTTCTGTCCTTGTAATCCTTCTGCCCCCCTTTCTCCTGCGACCCCCGCGGGTCCAGTAAGTCCTGAAGGGCCGTCCACCCCTCTCCCGCCTGGGGGGCCCGGGATGCCAGGAGTCCCCTGAGGAACAACCAGAGAAGGAGGGGTATTATTCACTAATCTGCTATGTAGAACCTGTGCTACAGTAACTGTACCATGTTAAAATGCCACACAATGTCACGTGAAAAGTGTAAAAGTAAATATTAAAGGGGTATGCCCCTATTTTGGGGCTTAATACAGTTAAAATCGTTGACTGGGGTTTATACAGGTGGTAAAGTGTCTTATTTTTCATGTAAGCCGTTGCCTTGCTTTAAGACAAGTTAAAAGAGGGAATATGTCGCTAAGCTAGTGAAAGTCAATGGATCCATGTAGCATTGTAGCATGCTACACGGATACATTGACTTTCACAAGCTTAGCGACATATTCCCTCTTTTAACTTGTCTTAAAGCAAGACAACGCTTAACATGAAAAATAAGACACTTTACCACCTTTATAAACCCCAGCCAACGATTTTAACTGTATTAAGCCCCAAAATAGTGGCATACCCATTTACCTGTAATAGTAGGAATAATAAGTAGGAATAATACAAAAAGAATGGAGTTTAAGGGCCTCCACAGTTCGCACACTGGTTCCGCCAAAGTGCGGCGCCCTGCTCTGCCAACGGTTGATTCCACTGTTTTCAATACAACCCCGCACACCGGCGCAGATGTCTGCGGATGTCGAAGGCTTCACACACAATTGTTTTGTTCAACTTACCCTCTCTCCCTTATCTCCTTGGCCACCCCTCGGTCCCAACACACCGTCAATTCCTCTGTCACCCTTAAGTGTGAAGAAACGCACAGACACAGACACAGACACAGACACAGACACAGACACACACAGGCACAGTCACACACACACACACACACACGCACACGCACACGCACACACACACACACGCGCACACACACGCGCACACACACACACACACACACACACACACACACACACACACACACACACACACACACACGCACACAGACAGACAAACAATGGATGTAAATCATAGTGCTCATCCACTTCCTGTTTAAATAATGTACAAACTTGTATGTTGGGCTGAGGAAGTCGCTGTGGATAACACCGTCTGCCAATTGTAAAGTACTTAAATGTGTTGAAATGTAATGCAATTCATAATAGAAATAGGGCAATGTATTGTAATGCAATGTCAAATAATGTAGTATACTGTAGCATGATGGAATTGAGTGTAATGCAATGTAATCCAGTGTAATGTAATGGAATTTAGTTCAACGTAGTAGTTTAGTGTAATGTAATATGAGGTAAAGTAATGTAAAGCAATGCAAAGTAATGTAATGTAAAGCAATGTAATGCAAAGTAATGTAATGTAATCCTCACCTTGGGGCCGACGATTCCCTCTTTTCCTGACGCTCCTGCTACTCCTGGGGGGCCTACTTCTCCCTGCGGAGGAACACAGAGAACAGAGGTGGGTGTAAGTCTGTGAGAGTGTTTCTGTTCTTACAGTATGTCCTGTGTGTAATGTACAATGTAAGGTAATGTCCAGACTTGTCTCTTAGTATGTACATTTGTTAGGGCTGTGTGTGTGTGTGTGTGTGTGTGTGTGTGTGTGTGTGTGTGTGTGTGTGTGTGTGTGTGTGTGTGTGTGTGTGTGTGTGTGTGTGTGCGTGCGTGCGTCCGTGCGTGCGTGTGTGCGTGCGTGCGTGTGTGTGTGTGTGTGTGTGTGTGTGTGTTTGTGCCCCCACCTGTTCTCCTTTCCTTCCAATAGTTCCAGATCTCCCAGGTAGACCACTATCTCCCTGTAAAGACACAAACACAAAATCAAGGTTGTGTCATTGCACATTTCATGATTTGTCTATACATTAGATGTGTGTCAGAACCTTAAATGTGTGAATTCAAACTATGTACTCAATACATTTTACAGTGTTAATGTTAGTGTTATCTGAATGGAGCTAGTTTGAACTCTTCAGGCGTTATATTAACACTGGCAGTTTTACTGTGCATCCAGTGACTCATGTCAACACCTTCAGTACCACGGACAGAGTCATCTGACCATCACCTTTCAGCACCAAGGACAGATCCCTTCAACCTGCCCAGGCAGCACAACTGCAGATCATCCACTTCACTGCAGCCTTACCTAGTTTCACCAGCTTTTAACCCCTTAATGCATGCCGTACCTCCTGCGGCACGCTGTAATAGACATTGAAAGTTAACTACTATAGTTAATATATTACTACAGTATACTATACTATAGTATATATACTACATTACTATGACAGTGCACAGGGCCTTTTGTAATACCTTACGACTTGGTCATTGCTATTCTTAAGGGGTTAAACAAATGAGGTCTTGATCACATGTTGCAAACCTTCAGAAGTAAATTCTCAACAAGATTTTTTATCAGTCTAGTCATGACTGCAAAGCCTGCTGCATGGCCTAATAGGTGGTCTTAAGATCAGTGTTGCCGGTTCAAATCCCACCCCTACCTCTCTGAATTCCTCTACCTATGGCTGAAGTACCTTTGCACAAAGCACCTAATCCCACATTGCCCCAGGTTCTGTAACCAATCCCCTGTAAATAACTGTAAGTCGATTTGGATAAAAGTGTCCACTAAGTATAATGCACTTTAATGTGTATTATATCAGTATTTCCCAATTTTGGTCTTGTGAACCCCCTGAGCCTTTTTCTTATACCATGATACCCTCTCACTCATGCTTCCTCAATCCCAATTTGACTATACTCCATACATTTGTTATTATTATTTTCCCCTGCAGCCCCAGCATTGTGATTGCGTACCCCTAGTTTTACGCGTAATCCTGTTTGGGAATCACTGTATTATATTATTGATGGAAGATGTGTCCATGTGTCCAAAATGATCTTACCTTTTCTCCTTTGGCTCCCGCTGTTCCACAGGCGCCCTTCCCACCCCGGTCCCCCTAGAAACAACAACCACAACATTAGTTCCCCTTCAGCATCAGATGATTCACAGGTAAGATTCGTTACACAGATTTTCAGTGATGTAGCTGCTCCGTTCTTGTTTAAAAAGATAAATTATCTCACACAGCACCATAACCACAACAGATTGCAGTGAAATGAATGTATGTAGATTTTATTTGGCACCTGCTGATGCTTTTTTGCTGGATGTGCGCACTTTCCACTACACTCTAGTGGAATGAATGTAACCATAACATGTGCAGAAAGACAATACTTAAAGAATGCTAACATCAGGCCTGAAGTGATTAAATTGTGGAGGCCAACATTTTCAAAATGGACGACTTTCAAGATGGCCAGCTTTTCGTTTGCCCAATAACAGAAGGATAGATTTGCATAGAAATAACCTACAATGTACATGAACTGATTTCATTTTGGAGGCTAACACTTTCCAGATGGCTGGCTTTCAATATGGTCAATTCACAGCTGTGAGGAGACATCACATAATAACGTAGGCACCACACCTTGCTTCCTCGCGGTCCTGAGAAACCAAATTCTCCCTTCTCGCCTCTCGGGCCCGTCAGACCATCTTTGCCCGGCGTCCCCTGGGAAAAAAAACAAAGAAGAATTTCATTACCTGTGAGTACGCTGTTGAAACCCACACGCACACGCATGCATGCATGCACGCCCGCATACAGACATCCATTCAGCCACACACACAGGTATACTGCCACACACAATAAAAACAAGTCCAACAAAGATGCATCCATCTATGCACTGCCACCTTGTGGACACAGGAGGGAATTACAATTTACAGAATACGTTTCAGACGGACAGACATACAGACATACAGACAGACAGATAGATAGACAGACTGACAGACCGAGGGACATACCCTCTTATACAGATGATAGGACGCATCTAAAAACACACAAAAGCACACAGTCGCACACCTACCGCATCTCCTGGCACTCCTGGACCACCAGCTTCACCCTGAAAAAAGAGATAAATTAATATGTACAGACGTAAGTAAAAATTAAATAGTGTTTATAATGAAATCTAGATTTTTATGGCCACTGTTTAGCTTGGGTTTTATTGGGAGCAGTGGCACCCCGTGAGAGCTTAGAAGCCCGTCTTTCAAACGGCCATAGTACTGTATGTGTCCATACTGCCCTGCAAAACAAAAAGGCAGTAACTTTGAAGAGCTGAGCAAAATGTCTTTTAATTGACTCTGGTATACAGTCTACGTGGTTTAAGGTAGCTTGTTGACATGCGTAAGTTTTGTTACTTAAATTACCACATTTTTTGCAGATCAATCGTGTTATTTAACATTAAAATGGTCGAGATTGATGGTTCTCTCAGGGAAGTCGACAGGGGGTCAGTCCAGGGAGCAGGGAGAGAAGAAGCCCTAGAATTGAGTCCTCATTACATTGTGTATTTTGAAGGGTGCGGGTGGGAGTCTTCGCTACAACAACATTACGAAATAAAGTGTTGTGTCTGTACGTGTCTTTTACTGGAATTTTCACCAGATTTTATATCAACATGTTTGTATGTAGTCATTTAAACCATCAGTAATCAGACTGATGACGACTGTAGTGCCCATCATCAGCGCACCTTCTGTCCACCGGGTCCTCGAGCGCCTGGGAATCCACTGTTTCCCCTCTCCCCTGGCTCTCCTTGGATACCCTACAATAATCAACACACACACACACACAAGTTCAAGTAAGTCACTAAACTAACCAAGCTCACGTCCTTTTATCTTTAGCTTAATTTCATACTCTTCTGCTTGTTTTCTAGTGAACATTATGAAAAAACACACACACACACACACACACACACACACACACACACACACACACACACACACACACACACACACACACACACACACACACACACACGTGAGCATTTATCTGCAAGTTTATACAGGTGAGGGATTTAAATCAAAGGAGCTGGCTGGATACTAATCAAAATTATCATTTAATTATCAACATTTTTTCTGACATTGCTATCATCACCTCATCATCAATTATTATATCCCCGAAACGCGGAGCGTCTGGGATGTAATGGTTTTGCGTGCGCCGCCGCCGCGTCCGCATCCGCGTCCGCGTCCGCATCCGCGTCCGCGTCCGCATCCGCGTCCGCGTCCGCGTCCGCGTCCGCGTCCGCGTCCGCGTCCGCGTCCGCGTCCGCGTCCGCGTCCGCGTCCGCCGCGTAAGGTCTTTCGTGTTAACGCGATAACTTTTGAACGGATGTTTGGATTTGTCCCAGATTTTTTGGGTGAATGCTCTAGGGCAGGTTCATGAACTGATTCGAGTTTGGAGGTCAACACTTTCAAGATGGCTGAATTCAAGATGGCCGAATTTTTGTTTGGTCCATAACTTCTGACCGGGTGGATGGATTTGTCCCAGATTTGGTGTGTGAATGCTCTAGGGTAGGTTCATGAACTGCTTCTAGATGGGAGGTCAACACTTTCAAGATGGCTGAATTCAAGATGGCCGAATTTTTGTTTGGTCCATAACTTCTGACCGGGTGGATGGATTTGTCCCAGATTTGGTGTGTGAATGCTCTAGGGTAGGTTCATGAACTGATTCGAGTTTGGAGGTCAACACTTTCAAGATGGCTGAATTCAAGATGGCCGAATTATTCTTTGGCCCATAACTACTGACCGGGTGGATGGATTTGTCCCAGATTTTGTGTGTGAATGCTCTAGGGTAGGTTCATGAACTGATTCGAGTTTGGAAGACAACACTTTCAAAATGGCGGAATTTTCATTTGACCCATAACTTCTGACTGGGTGGATTGATTTGCCCGGTAACACCTTATTTTAATGGTTCACCATTTCAGTGAATCTACCATATTAGGTACAGTGTAATAACCAATGTAACAATATTTAATACCATGTAATACTAGTGTAATACCAGTGTAACAATATGCAATATCAGGTACAGTGTAATAACGAGTGTAACAGTATGCAATACCATGTAATATAGTGTAATACCAGTGTAACAATATGCAATACCATGTAATACCACTTACGCACAAACACATGATGTAAGTAAAAAAATTACATTGTATTAAATATTGTTACACTGGTTATTACACTGTACCTAATGTGGTATATCCACTGAACCATTAAAACAGTATTACCATTTGCCCCATTTTTTGCTTCATTTTCACAATAGTCGTTTGGTTTTAAGCCTATGCACGTCATGTCACGTCTGTATGTATCATATACGTTTCCGAAATGGTGGACGGGAGTGGTAGGAATGATGGGGGACTGGAAGCGTCGCGTTTCGGGGATATACCTTAAGCAGTCGAAGGCGACTGCACAGGCAGTCTAGTTATCTTATTGCCTTGTGTTAGTCCATGCTCTTCCTGCTTGTATTTCACTGTCACATTAAACAAAATGGCTGCCTCCACTTGTGTCACTGATGGTGATGGTGCATGCTGGGCAAATTTGTGCTGCGCACATGTGCACTGCTAAATCACAATGCATTCAATGCATTCGAAATTTCAATGCATTAGAAATTCCTAACCAGAGTGCGTTGTAATTTTGCACTGTGCGCTGCACAGATTTGCACGGCATGCGCCAAACGCCATCAGGAACGTGCCAATTGACACATCAAACAAAATGTCCGTCCCCACCTGCTGTCAATGGATGCATTGGACATTCCGCAACGACTAAATTCCACAACGACAGCCGTTCAAATTTGTGCCGTTCAAATTTGTGCGACTTTAAATACTGTGGTACCACCGGCCATGCCGTCGCAGAGTTCTTGCTGCCGTGGTGTGCAGTCGTTGATCGACAAATTTCGGACTCAAATGCACCTATTGACACATCAAACAAAATGGCCGTCCCCACCTGTTGTCATTGACACATCAAACAAAATGTCTGCCCCCACCTGTGGTCCCGCGGGCCCCTCTTCTCCTTTGACCCCTTTGGCTCCCACTGCGCCTTTAGGCCCTCGATCACCCTGGGGGCGAGATGGGTATTGATTGAACAAAATAAAAATCTGCAAAGTTGGTTGAAGAGAAAAACTCCAATACCCCAATTTATACACCAACAACATACACCAGAACACTGTTACCTCTATTTTTGTAAAGGGACTGAGCACGCCTCTGACAAACAAAAAATAAATATCTCCTTTCCAGACACATACAGTACACATTACTGTAACACATTCAAACAGTGGCATTGCTCGTGAGCAGTGTGCACAAGTATAGTCTTAATTATATTGTAGTGGGTATACTCCCTACAAAAGTTAATCGGTAACACATTATAATAATGTTCCTTAGTAAAGACTCAGTAAATAATTAACTAATGATGAATAAAACATTAACAAATGTTTTTATTATTAACTAAGCGTTATTAATGCTTTATAAAATATCTACAAATGATATCTGCAAGATTTTACACACCTTATAACAGAGTATTTTATTCATTTACAAGCAACTTGTAAATGTTTGATAAATATAAAATATTAACATAGCATTTCCTAGTCATTTACAAGCATTTGTTTACATTTCCTAGTCATTTACAAACGTTTGTTAATGTTTTGTTCATCAATAGTTAATTATTTATTAAGTCTTTATAATGCTTTTTTGCATCCATTATTCTAAAGTGTTACCAGTTAATCTTACCTTTGATAGACCCTAGTAAATGTACTAAGACCAAACCTTGAAGCCAAATCCACACTTACATTCTCTCCTTTAGTCCCGGCCGCTCCTGGTTCACCAGCTAGCAGCAGGGTTTCACCCTGTACACAACAAACATGGTCATAGGTAATAGAAAAGGAGGAGGGAAACACAAACGATATTTCTACAGTATTTATGTGCGAGGATTAACTATTTGTTTTTTTGTTATTTACATGTGACTGTCAGCACTTGAAGGACTGTAATATGCCCATAGATGACAGGCAATGAGACGAAGATATTCCTCTTCTGTAAATCCTCATTGAGTTTGTTACATCGTCACCTCCAGAACACCCCCATCTAAAAACATGCAACCACCACACACACTATTTTATGTACTAAATAAACTACCTTTTGACACAGACTGGTGCTTCACACTTCATTTCAATGGCGTCCAACCAAGAGAAACATCACCATACAGTAGCTCAGATGTGGGAAAACAACTTGTGTTATACAGTATATAGCAGAATAAAGCAGACATTGTTTTCCCACATTTGAGTGCTCTAGTGAAGTTCCTTTCATTTTTCATCTACGTTTCGTTCATTTTAAACTCCTCTGATGCACCAGATTATAACAAAGGACAGGTGCGCAGGAAGATACTGTATAGCAGTATCAACATCAGTTGGATTTAAAGTTACAGTTATGCAACTACAAACCTTTTCTCCCTTGTCCCCCGCAGGTCCACTGTCACCCTGGCAAAACAACATGTGCATTCATAAATATGTTGTATTCATACACTGCCCAGTTACAATGAGTTACATGTATACTGTAAGTGAATTCTTAGGCCTGTGACAGCCATTTATCATTTTTACAGCAGAGTTGGGTGACTATGTACAGAGGGTCCCGTGACCAATTTGTGCTGTGCTGTGCACTGTTATGTGCAGTGTGTCACATGATATCATCGTTGATCCCGTTTCTTGATCATTTCTTGATCCCGTTTCGCAGAAGCATTGTTGCTAACCAGTGAACAACTTAGTAGGTTGTCTAAGGGAAATTGCAAACAAGTAAGATGCTTATTACTTAGATAGCAACAATGCTATTGAGAAATGCGTTCCTGGGTGGCTTTGCTTGTGTACAGTGGTTTTCCTAGCCACTGTCTACTATGTGCTGCTTCTGTTATGTGTAGTATGCCACACAATGACATGGAGTTATGTGAAGCATGCCACACAATGCCATATAGCTATGTGCTTCAAAGCATTGCGTTGGCTATGTTTATGTACGGAGGTTCTTCTGACCGCTGGGTGCTGGGTGCTGTTGCGTGCACAGAGCCACACTTTGAGCTGTGTGCAGTATGCCACATAATGCCTGATTCTTGTCAGCTTCACAGCATCTGGTTGGCTGTGTTTGTGGATAGATGTTCTCCTGACTGCTGGGTGCTGTATACTGTTATGTGCAATATGTCACACTTTGAGTTATGCACACTATACTACATAATGCCATTGTTCATTGTAGGCGTCAAAGCATCTGTGAGTGAAACAACCAGCTGTGATGCATTTGAGTGGCCAGGGTAGGCATGGTATGTGTGTGTGTGTGTGTGTGTGTGTGTGTGTGTGTGTGTGTGTGTGTGTGTGTGTGTGTGTGTGTGTGTGTGTGTGTGTGTGTGTGTGTGTGTGTGTGTGTGTGTGTGTGTGTGTGTGTGTGTGTTGAGGAATGCTGTGGTCAGAATGGTTCTGCTACTGGCCTTTTCGGACAAAACCTCTAGTGTGCGTCTGAGCATATTTGTGTGTGTGCATGTGTGTGTCTTTGAGTACCACGTCGTGACAACAAGAATAGACAGAACTTGAGGCTCTCTGTCATGTCATAGCAATGTGTTGTCATGATGTGGTTGTATATGTATTTTTCAGCAAAGAGTGAGGGGGTCCATCTGCACAAAGAGCCTACAAGTGTGCAGGAATACATTTCACATCATGTCTCTAGTTTATTCTCGACATTTTAGATGGCTTAAAAGCAGTGTATAAAAGAGAGACAGTCCATATGGACAAATGAATCTTTTGTAGATACAAGTAAATGACAGAAATCGTGGCCGATTATTAGATACAGAAGATACAGAGTAGAGATCCCACAACTGCCTGTGTTTTGAACTTCAACGGGTCTTTGTTTAGCCTATTCATTTTCAATGGGAGCCCGTCCATAGCACACTCACGCCTGCACGGGAGAATAGACTCGAGTTCTAATTTTCGGGGAGCAACACGGACATGTATGTCCGAGTTCCGGCTCGCAGGCCCGTCCAGTACTCCGCACTGACAACGGGCTTCGGTGTGCAAGGAATGATCTGTTTTCATGTATCCTAAGATTTTACGGACTTAGCGCGGATACATCCGGACACGTTTCGTCTACGGACCACGCAGTGTGCACGCAGCATAACAGGTCTTCTCAGCTCTCATAATGTGACAGGGAAAGCTGTTTCATTGGTAGGGAAAGAAAATCTATTTTAGAGGTACATTTCTCTAGAGGTGGACTGGAAGCGAAATGGGAGAGAGACGGGGAGGGGTCGGCAAAGGACCCGGGCCGGGAATCGAACCCGGGTCAGCCGCATGGCAGGCGAGTGCCCCACCGGCTGGCCATGGCCAGAAAATCTACCCTGCTCATGCTCACCTTATCACCTCTGATGCCCCTGCTTCCAGTGGGACCCTGAAATCACACATGAAATCACAAAACACAAAAACTCACAGTTTAACATCATTCTCCTGTCCCTGGTACACTAATTAGCTAAAAAAGTTTAACTTAGATTACGTTCAGTTTAGTTTGGTTTAGTGTAGTTGAGTTTATGTGTAGGCATATAATATAGTATAAAACATTAATATTAATATGACATTAAGTGCAGGCACATAATACTAAATGTTTATACATTTAGATACTCATATCAAAATGGAGAATTAAAGAAAAATGACCCAATAGATACACAAAGAAAGAGGGCATGACAAAGACACAGAAAAGGATATTGATGAGAAGAGAAAGACAACTCAGGAGACAACATGACCATAGTGTGTCGTATAAAAGTCGAGATAATCAAGTTTTACCGCCAGGCCTCGCTCCCCATCTGTTCCAGGTCGCCCTTCTTCACCCTACACACACACACACACACACAAACACAAACAGGCACACACACACACACACACACAAACACACGCACACACACGCGCGCGCACACACACACACACACACACACACACACACACACACACACACACACACACACACACACACACAAACACACACACACACGCGTGCACGCGCACACACACACACACACACCCGCACACACACACACACACACACACACACACACACACACACACACACACACACACACACACACACACACACACACACACACACACACACACACACACACACACACTATTAACATGTTTTTTAAAGTTGACGATTTCAGTTCAACAGTTTTGTGCATTCTGTGATGTGGGTACATAAATGGCAACTGCAATACCAACAACCCTGGCAGAATTGTACTACACCTAGTGGTGCAACCTGGACACATCGTCAGTGACTCTCCCGAGATCATTGGGTGTTTCGGGTCTTAGTGATACACCCTCACCGGGCGACCCAGCCGGGGGTAATCAACTTCAAGTCCCCGACTTGTGTCCAGGTAGCGCACTACGCCACGGCATAATGGTATGCAGGTGTATGTGTGCGTATAGAGTTTTGTTTCACACAGTGAAAACCCTGTTGTGAAGCCAGACCTTTCTACACTTTCAGTTGAGGTGTGACTACCATATTTTTTGGACCA